>NC_051314.1:4347531-4647531 GCF_015220235.1 Choloepus didactylus
ACATCCCCAAGCAATTTGGGCAGAGAATAAAAATGTATTTGCAGGGCCCCCCCGAGGATCTGGGGGAAGGTGCAGATGTGTTGGACATCCTCACCTGGACTGATGCTGATGTTGTCACAAACATTGGGACTGGTGGTTTGTTGTGCCGAGCCCTCTATCTTGGGGCTTGCCCTTATGAAGCTTGTTACTGCAAAGGAGAGACTAAACCTCCTTATAATTGTGCCTAAGAGTCTCCCCCGAGTGCCTCTTTGTTGCTCAGATGTGGCCCTCTCTCTCTCTAGCTAAGCCACCTTGGCAGGTGAATTCACTGCCCTCCCCCCTACTATGGGATCTGACTCCCAGGGGTGTAAATCTCCCTGGCAACACAGGATATGACTCCTGGGGATGAATCTGGACCTGGCATCGTGGGATTGAGAACATCTTCTTGACCAAAAGGGGGATGCAAAATGAAAACAAACTTTCAGTGG
Source organism: Choloepus didactylus (assembly GCF_015220235.1). Classification (NCBI taxonomy): domain Eukaryota; kingdom Metazoa; phylum Chordata; class Mammalia; order Pilosa; family Megalonychidae; genus Choloepus; species Choloepus didactylus. Next base: position 4,347,999 of record NC_051314.1, read on the forward strand.
CTGAGAGATTTCAAATGGAGTCGAGAGGTCATTCTGGTGGACATTCCTATGCACTATATAGATAACACCTCAGATTTTAATGTACTGGAATAGCTAGAAGTAAATATCCGCAGCTATCAAACTCCAACACAGTAGTCTGCACTCCTGAAGATGATTGTATAACAATATAGATTTTAAGGGGTGACAGCGTGATTGTGAAAACCTTGTGGATCACACTCCCTTTATCCAGTGTATGGATGGATGAGTAGAAAAATGGGGACAGAAACTAAATGAAAAATAGGGTGGGATGGGGGGGGAAGATTTGGGTATTCTTTTTTACTTTTATTTTTTATTCTGATTCTGATTATGTTGTAAGGAAAATGTTCAAAAATAGACTGGAGTGATGGATGCATAACTATATGATGGCACTGTGAACACCTAATTGTACACCATGGATGATTGTATGGTATGTGAATATATCTCAATAAAACTGAATTTTTAAAAAATGATCACAGATTGTAACTTTCCATTTATATGAAATGTCTGAAAATGGCAAATCTATAGAGCCAAAGAGTAGATTAGTGGGTGCCTGGAGCTGGGGGTGGCATCAAGGAATGACTGCAAGTGGACAGGAGGGATCTCTTGGGGGTGACGGAAAGATTCTAAAATTGATCACACAACTTTGCATATTTTGTAAAACTCATTGAATTATACACCTAAAATGAGTGAATGTTATGGTATATAACTTATACCTCGATAAAGCTGTTTTTAAAAAAATTCCTTAAAAAAAGGAAAAATATGCCTGCAGATATTTTTCGTAGAAATTGGCAAGATGATGCTAAAATATGCAAGCAAATGCAAAGAGCAAGAATAGCCAAGCCTCTTTTGAAAGAGAACAAGCTGGCAGGACTGCTCTACCAGACCCCAAGATTTATTATGAAGTTCCAACAATTGGGACAGTCTGCTATTAGTGCAAGGAGAGATAAACAAAGAATGGCGGAGAGAGCCCAGATACAGGCCACACATATATGACCACATGAATTATGACAAAGACATCACTGCAGAGCAGTGGGGGACATCAGTCACCTGTTACAACAGAGGAGATGAATAAAAAACCACCCCAAATTCAGAGGTTTACAACAAAAGCTGCGTCTGTTCTTTGCCATGTCTGCAGGTCAGCGGAGGTCACTTGCTCTGGAAGGGGCTCAGGGGGACTTGCCTCTGAACTGTGGGTTGGGGGCCTGAGGTCTGCTCCTGGCCTGCTCCCCGTTTCCTCCCCGTTGGGACCAGTGGGATGCCTGGGTGTGTCACGGCCAAAGCCCAGGAGGAGGAGAGAGACGTGGGAAGCCTGGTAAGGCCTTGGCCTGGGAACGGCACACTGTCCCTTCTGCCCGCCTTCCAGCGGTCAAAGATGCCACGCGGCTAAGCCCAGAATCAGTGGGACAAGTGGGAGGGACGGCCCAACTCTACCTCCATGCAAAGGTCCTGGGTACAGGAGAGGGTGCAGCACAGAAACAAGGTCACCTTCCGTGGTGTCCACGTAGAAAGACCACCAGAGAAGGGACTCCCACCTGACGCCACAGTGACTCAACTCCATGGGATCACAGATCTAAAAGTGGAAGGCAACACAACAAAGCGTCTACAAGATACTGTGGAAGAATACATTTGTGACCTTGGGATAGGGAAAGATTTCTTAAACAGGATGCTAAAAGCACAGCCAAATGATTGATGAATTGGACAACATTAAAATGTAAAAATTTCTTTAAACAGCACTGTTAGGAGAGAGAAAATGCAAGACACAGGATGGGGGAGGATATTTGCAATGCATACAAATAGGGTTTCTATCCAGAATATATAAATAGTTATTACAACAAGGCAAAGGCACCCCCTGCCCAAAAAATGAACAAAAAAGATTTGAAGAGATACTTCACCAAAGAAGATACATGCATGACAAATAAGCACATGAAAAGATGCTCAACACCCTTTGAGTTCAGGGAAATTCCACTCAGGAGCTAACGCGACACACCCACCAGATCAGCGGAGACTCATATTCCAATTGTTGGTAGAATAGTGGAGCTACAAGAACTCTCACCCCTGCTGGTGGGGATGCAAACTGGAAAAACCACTTTGGAAAACGGTTTGCCATTATCTGTTAGACGGTAGTTGCACACACCAGACGATGCCACGATCCCACGTGTAGGTGAATTCCTGCCGGAACCGTGGGCACATGAGCACCAAGGGACGCGTGTGCAGACGTTCAGAGCAGGATTCTTTATAACAGTCCCAAACTGCAAACGTGGCCGAGATGCCCAACAGGAGGGACAGAGTGTGGTCTGTTCACCAACTGGAAAGCCACACGGCAATGAAAATGGACGAGCCACAGCTGCCCAACAAAGTCACAGAAGAGCCTGTGGTACGGGATTCCATTTATATAATATAGTTTAATCCTCGAAGAAACTAAACTGCAGTGTTAGGAGCTGGGGGTCACTTGGGGGTCTCAGGGGTGCTTCCTGACCCAGGTTGCAGTTACACAGGTGTTTGCCCGTGATAATTCACTGGTGTCAGCTTTGTGTGTGTCCTCTTTTCTGTTTGTGTTATATTTTACATTTAAAAGTAAAAGAAGAGGCAAAAAAATTGCTGCAAAAATTTCAGGGAAGAATATAAGAATGAAGAGAGGGTGTATTCGTTCCCTATTGCTAGGTAACAAATTACCACAAGCTCAGCAGCTTAAAACAACACCCATTCGCTATCTCACGGTGTCCATGGGTCGGGAGTCCCAGCCCGGCTTCCCGGGCTCCCTGCTCGGGGTCTCCCAAGGCTGCCGTGAGGTGCTGGCCAGGGGCGGGCCTCTCTGGAGCTGGGGTCCTCTTCCAAGCTCCCGTGATTCCTGGCGGCCACAGGACTGGGGTCCCTGTTTTCTTGCTGGGGTCGGCCGGGGGCCGGGCTCTGCTCCTGGTGGCCCCTGCAGTTCCCTGGCACGTGGGCTCACCATGGGCTGTCCCGCTGCGTGGCTCTGGCTCCTCAGGGTCAGCAGGAGGACCTGTTCTCGGGGCTGGCAGGAACGTCCTCCTGTGTCCCTGTCTCGAGTGGCCTAGGCAGGGCAGGGACGTCCCGCTGCCTCGGTCGTGTCCACCGGGCACAGGCGCTGCTGCTCTCGAGGGGGCTACCCCCACGTCGGCCACTGCAGTTACCCCACACACCCCCCCGACTGCCGTAACACACACACGCACACGTCCACGTATTCTAGGGAACTAGATTGTCATACAATTTACAGTATTGGGTGTAACTTGATTTCCAACCAAAAACTGATGATTCATGATGATTTTTCATGTCATTAAATACAGATCTGTTATTTCTAATGGGTGGATACCAGTCCGTCATAGGCTTGTGCCAGGACTTATTTAAGCAGATTTCTGGGAACAAATGTTTGTTTTCACTTTAGGTTTTTTTTTTTTTTTTAACTATTATAAAAATAGGGGCTGCAAAATTTTTTGAGAAAATTCATCTGTTCACACAAACATCAAATGTCACCCAAAGGACCTTCTCTTTGCTCACCCGTCGAGTGCTTCCGGTTTGCCAGGTGGTCTCGCCTGGCCTTGGCCCACCCTCACCCCACCCCAGGCACTGACGACCGTTCCCCTTCTCTGGATGGGGCAGCTGAGGCCAAGGTCAAATGCCAAGGTCAGCTGGTCCTCGCAGAGGCGCAGGGCTTCCGACTTCCTTCCCATTTCTCTGAACTCACGTCACCGTGAACCTATCGGTCATCCGAACCTCTTCTCTTTGTGAACTGCCCGTTTCCTAGGCTGTGCTCATCTCCCTGGATGTGGAAGGACTCCTTATGGATTAAGGAATCTACATCTATCTCACCTGAGTTGCAAATTTGTTTGCCCAAGATTTATCATTTAACTTGGTTTCTGGAGGTTTGGTCGCTGCAGGCTGTGAGTGTTGTGCAGCTACAGGTATTTATCATTCATCTTTTTCCATATTGTCTTTGACTCTGGCATTGTGTTCAGAAAGCCCTTGATCCCTTTTTGAGCATTCTGGGGGGATTTTAATTTTTGTATCTAAATTGATTCATCTGGAACTGATTTTGGTATATAATTTTTTCCTAATGTGTAGTCAGCCTCAGTTTCTCAGGGCAGGGGGATTCAGACAGGCCTGGCTTTCTCCAGCAAGTCCCCGTGTTCTAAACAAGTCCGAGGGATTCACGTCCTTCCAAGCCCACCACTAACACCAGCACAACAGCCCTCCCACGTGTTAGACTTTGAAAGCTTCCTTCAAAGCACAAACCACTTGGACTTCTCCCTGCCACCCACCCCATCCCGCCCCGCCGTCCTGAGGTGTCCTCAGCATTACCTGTTCATCGTCCGTGGTTGTCACCATCACCATCACTGTCACCGTCAATCATCATCGTTGCCACCACCACTGTCATCCTCACTGTCGCTCCTGATGATCTGGCAGGACCAAGGGCCACGGGCAGGTGCCACTGAAGCTGGAGGGGCTGCCCCTGTGTCCTGGGGGAACGGCCACCTCGGGGGGAGGCTCTGCAGGTGGTGAGTACCCCAGGCCGGCTGCAGGACCAACCATGAAGCCAGAACCGCCAACAAGCCATGAGGTAGACAACGGCCACCGACTGGGAGCCGGGCACCGTGCAGCCTCCCGACTGCCCTGAGAGGGACCGGCCCTCCCGTGGGGACACACACCCGGCCCAGTCAGTGGGCAACACGGAACTGCAGGAGGCAAACTGCCGCGACAGGAGGAAGTACAGATGTGGGTGCCCAGCTCAGGGGGGTGGGGGCACCCTGAAAGGTCCTGTGAGCCATGGGGGTGGGCAGGCATTCCAGGAGGGGCCCCAAGGCCCAGGGCTGGCAGGCAGGGTGGGTGCGTACCCCAGGTGGGGGAAGGCCTCGGTCCCTGGCGCCTGTCCTGGCACCAGCCTTATGCACAGCAGACACCTGGCAGGTGCGACAGGTACAGCTGCCCCAAGTGCCGAGCCTGGCGCCGGGTCAGCCGAGGACCAGCCTGGCTCCTGACACGCTGCTGGGCTCCAGCTCCGGCCGCCAGCTAGTGTGGGGTCTGGGGCCCAAGTGCGCCCTGCCGCAGCCCTAGGTAAGTCCCTTTGCCTTGCCATCTGCAGCAGCACACCATGCACACCATGTGCAGTGCTCAGCACCCTGCAGGTGGCCTGGGTGGGATGCCCAGAGCTCTGGCCGCCAGCTACGCTGCAGGGGCTGCTGAGGACCAAAGCCGTCCCAGGCCAGGGCACCCCTGTGGCTTTAGGAGCAAATCCTTGACTCAAGGGCCAAGGCTGGAGGGCAGTTGTCAGTGGATTTTTATTCCATGTTTTCAGCACAATGAGCTCCTGACAGCACGATTTCATCATCCGACTGACCCGCCAGACACAAAGGCCTGTCCCCCAGCTCCCTCGCGTTCAGCTGAGCGTTGGCATACATAAGAAAACACACACGGAGCTTAATTTAACTTACAGAGCCTTTCTATTTGAAAAATATACTGCCTCAAAAGGCAGGTCCTTTTGTGTCCCCAACACTTTGGCTGTGCCTAGTGGTCTGAGCTACAGAAGGGGACGTTCCTGGGGTCCATCTTTGCCAAGGAAGGGAGGGGCTCCCCACGCACAAAGCCGCACACAGCTCTTCTGTACCGGACACCCCTAGCTAGGAAAGGGCAAGTCAGGGGAGGCTGCTCTGTGCTGGCCGGAGGAGGGCCCTGGGCTGGGTGGGGGCAGGGACGGGACGAGGGGTGAGAGCTGTCCCTTGGGGACTGTGCGAAGGAAGCCGGGTCCGTCTCCCGGTTTGGGAGCCGCCGACACTTGCTCAGCACTTTGTGCCAATTCAATTCCACATGTAATGACTCAATTATTTTATTATCAACGGAGCAGGTGCACCATACCTATCTAGAGCTGTAATCCCAGCCTCCGGTGCAGCTTCCAGGCAGTTTCCCAATGGGAGCGGCACAAGGCAGAGAGGAGAGTCTGAGGAGGGGCAGTCACAGAGGATACCTGGCCCGTGCTGGGTCAGGGGCTCCTTTGCTCACCAGGAGGGCCACAGGGGCAGCCAGCCTGGAAGCACCTGGAGCAGCAAACCCAGCCCCGCGAGCCCGGAGGGGCCTCCTTCAGGGCTCCAGGGGCCCGTGGCTGGCTGAGCCCCGCACCCTGTGGGGCCCCTGAACAACTGTCTTCCGTGCCTGAGCTGGACTCAGCTTTCCTTACAGAGGGGCTGGGGCCTGTGCAGCTTCTGGGCGTCCCCAGCGAGCCCGAGTCCTCTGGGGTGGTACGTGCGGCTTGTCCCCCCACTGCTGCACCCCTCAGCCTCTGAGCGGGGGGCTGTCTCTCCCAGAAGAGGTGAGGAGTGGGCAGCAAGGCCACCGCCAGGGGCAGCCCTGGGTCCCCAGGCCTTTCTAGGCACTTGGCCCTGAGCATCTATGTTCCAGCCGAGTTTAAACCAAGAAAGAAAATACACACCAAAGTTAAAAAGCGTTAAATCCTTAAAGAATCATGGCTGGCCCAGAGATTTCATAGGGTAGTGCAACGTGTCGCTTATTGTTTTGTCTATATTTTATTCTCTTTCACTCAACAGAACTTTTGCATTTAAGAGTAGGTGTGGCTGGTGGCCCCCTCCCTCGGCCCCTCCTCGTGGGACAGCGGGACGCCCCCAAGAGGGGTCTGCCACCGCTGGGGCCATGGGAGGGGTGATTTGGCAAGGACGCTGCAGGACAGAGAGGTGAGGAGCCCTGGCCCCACCTCAGCCCCCCAGCCCTCACCCTCCCCTGGCTCTTTGGTATCTCAGGGAACACAGCCAGCCCATCCTTGCCAGGCCCCGGGCAGCAGTCTGGGGCGACCTGGCCAGCCCCCCACCATGGGGCTGCCCCCAGGAAGGCCTGCCCCTGGCAGCAGGACAGCTCTGGGGCCCCGCAGCCAAGCAGGGCAGGAGGCGCAGCCTGAGGTGGGCAAGGCTGCTCCGAGGGCCCACTCATTTCTTGTAGTGATTGGGGGCGTCGGCGAAGGCGAACTTCAGGCGGTAGGCCTCGGCCAGCAGCAGGCTCACGTCCCCATCGTCCCAGTGGGCGGTCGGCAGGTTCTGCAGAAAGAGCAGCAGCTCCTGGGGAGAGAGACAGGCCCGGTCAGTGAGGGACCGGCAGCAGGGGCCTCGGCCCTGCCCAGGACGTAGCCAGGAGGAGGATGTGCTCCCATGGCTCCCGGGGACTTGGTAGTCAGGTCTGCTGAGAAAACACTGAGGGAGGCACTTGCGAGCGGGCCCCCCAGAGCTCCTGGGTGGGGCTGCGGTTTTGCCGGCCTCAGCCCTGGGCCCCCACTTCCCCCAGAAGCCTCCACTCAATCTGGAGGCGAGCTGCAACCCCCACTCCCCAGCACTGTTTAAGGCCCAGGTTTCCACACATCAGGTGACACCCCCAAGAGCTGGTCCACCCCGGGGTGCTGGGCTCAGGCAAACACGGGTCCCACCAGGGCTGGCTGAGCACCGTGGACGGTGACTCGGGCTCCAAGTCCTGGCTCCCTCCTCTCTGCACGGGGCCATTGTGCCAGCCTGTCGGCGCCAGGGACATGGGGAGCTGGGTGGAGCCCTGGCAGTGCCCGGCCTGAGAACATGTCCCAGGCAACCCTCATCACTGCCCCTCAACCGACGCTCAGATTTCCAGGGAAAAGGAGCCGGGTGTTGTTTTGTTTTTTAATATAAATCAACTTATTTTTAATTGTGGTAAAGTGTGCATAACCAAATCATTTTAACCATTTTATGTGGATAATTCTTTGCCATGAGGTACATCAACAAGACGTGCAACCCTCACCACCATTTCCAGACTATTTTCATCCTCCCAAACCAAAACTCAGACTCACCTGGAAGTGCCCTCCCCCACCCCTCCCCAACCCTGGCAACCACGTCCCTGCTTTCTGTCCTACAAATTTGCTTAGTATTTCATATATGAGAATCATACCCTATTCATCCTTTTGTGTCTGGCCTATCGCACTCAACATGGTGTCTTCGAGGTTCATCCGTGATGTAGCAGGTAACAGGACTTCACTTGTTTTACAGCTGAATAAAATTCGATTGTATGGAGAGCCGTGCTTCGTTTCTCCATTCGCCTGTGGTGGGCACCTGGGTTGCTCCCACTTCCAGCTGCGGTGAACGCTGCGGTGAACGCTGGTGAACATCTGCCCCAGTCCCTGCTCTCAGCACTCGGGCTTCCTGCCCGGGAGTGGAACTGTGGGTCACAGGGTCATTCTATACCTACCCTTCAGAGGAGCCACCAAACTGTTCTCCACACGAGCTGCGCCAGGTCACATTCCCTCCAATGATGTCAGAGTGTCCCTACTTCTCCACATCCTCACCGACGCTTATTTTCAAATTTTTAATCATAGCCATCCAGAGGGTATGAAGTGGTATCTTGAAATCTAATTTGCATTTCTTCAATGGCTAATGATGTTGAGTATTTTTTCATATACTGATCAGCCATATTAAAGATCTCTTTGGAGAAATGTCTACTCAGTTCCTTGGCCCATTTTTTAATCGGGTTGTCTTTTTGTTAGGTTGTAGGAGCTCTTTATATTCTAGATATTAAACCCTTATCAGATATATGGTTTTCAAATATTTTCTCCCATTCTGTAGATTGTCTTTCACTTTCTTGATAGTGTCTTTTGATGTCCAAAAGTATTAAATTTTGGTGAAACCCATTTTATCTATTTTTTCTTTTGTTGTTTATGGTTTACGTACAAAACCTAATGCAGTTACTCCACTACAGCCTTTTCTTTGTATTTAGCTGCCTTTTTTTTTTTTTTTTTTTGTAGTGACCATTTTGATTCCCTTCTTTCCTTTTCTCTTTAATTTTCAATCATTTTCTTAGTGGTTACCTTTGTAATTATGATTCATACCTTAAGCTAATACCTAAGTTTGACTAGTACCAGCCTAGTTTCTGTAGTTCACACACTCTCTACTCCAATATGTCTCATCCTTCCCTGTTCATATTGTTATTGGCTCAGATTACATCTTTAGATAGTGCATGTCCAGTAACAAAGACTTAACATATTACTTTACATATTATTTGCCTGTTAAATAAGAAAGAGGAAAAGAGCAGTTACAAACTGAACATGCCTTAATACAGGATTTTATATCACCTGTGTAGACGGCATTACCAATGGTCTCTACTCCTTACAGTTTCAGTTACCACCTTAGCGTCCTCCTGTTTCAGCCTGAAGGACCCCCCCTCGCACTCCTTGTGGGGCAGGTCTTCTGTAATGAACACGTTCAGCTTTTATCCGCAAACAACCTAATTTCTCCTTCATGATTGAAAAATAGTTCTGCCAGAGTTTGTAGAAGTCTTGGTTGACAGTATGTGTGTGTGTGTGTGTTTTTCTCTTTTAAGGACTTTAAACATGCCAACCCCAAGTCTGGCAAGAAGTCCACTATTAATCTGATTGGGGATCCCTGTGTGCAACTAGTTGCTTCTTTCTTGCTGCTTTCAAAATCCTATCTTTGTCTGGATTCTGACAATTTTGCTGTGATGTGTCTTGATGTAGATCTCTCCTGCTTGGAGTTCGTTGAGCTTCCTGGATGTGTATATTTATGTCTTTCATCAGATGGAGGAAGTTCCTAGCCATTATTTCTTCAAATAGTTTTCTGTCCCCTCCTCTCTCTCTCCTGTCCTTCTGGGACGCCAGCGATATGGATGTTGGTGTGCTTGCGTTCATTTTTCTACATTATTTTTCCTTTTCTTCCTCACACTGGGTCATTTCAATTGTCTTGTCTTCAAGTTCACTGATCCCTTCTTCTGCCTCTTCAAATCTGTTCTTGAATCCATCTAATGATTTTTTTTATTTTAATTACTACACTTTGCTGCTCCAAAATTTCCGTTTGATTCCTTTTTAAAACTTTCATCTCTTTAATTTGTCCAGATGTTTTCCTAATTTCCTTTAGCTCTCAGTATATGGAGTCCTTTAGCTCACTGAAGATATTAAGGCAGTTGCCTTAAGGTCTTTAATTGTTCCAATGTATAAACTTCCTCAGGGATGGTTTCTGGCAAATTCGTTTTTTCCTGTGAATGGGCCATACTTTACTGTTTCTTTGTGGGTTCTGTAATTTTTGCTGAGACCTGGATATTCTGAGTATTATGTTGTTGTAGCTCTGGAAATCTACTTCTCCCACTGCTTGAGGATGGCTGCTTTTTGTTGTTATTGTTGCTGCTGCTGAGGGCTGGATCCATCAGCTTGTGACTTTTACAAACTATTTTGCTCCCACTTGGGGGACAGAAAGAGAAAAGAGAGGAAAGATAGGTCCTGTTTCTTTAGGCCTCCTCTGCTGCTTCTCCCTGAGGGGTCTGGAACAATGGCCACCCTCAGAGCCGCCCCCTCCAGGGATAGGAAGTAGCTGATCCAAAGCAGTGATCAGTGATCAGACCATGCTCTTGAGATTTTGGACTCAGTCCTTACAGCCCACCCTGGCACCAGTGAGCTGTGCCAGGAGCCCGGGCTGCAGTCCCCACTGCTGCCTGCCACGCGGCTGGGAGGGGAGCCGCTGTGGAGGGTGAAATTCACTGATATTTACCACAATTTACCAGCCTCCTCCTCCTGCTCCTCCCTGGATGCTGCCTCGTGTTCCACTAGACTCCAGAGCTCCAGCAGAGTTGATGCAGATGGTCCCTGCAAGGTCGGCAGTTGTTCTGGTGGAGGGACCGATCTCTGGAGCTTCCTGCTCCGCCATTTTGCCCAGTCCTCTGTCCGGAGCCACACTTTCGAGCATGGAGCAGGGATACCTGTGCTGTTGACGACGCCCTTCTGGAGCCCCCCACCCGTCCCCCAGGCCCACACAGGCCTGGCGGCTGGGCAGGGTCTCTGGGTAGGGAGGAGTCCTGGTGCGGAGCCCTGGGCCGGCTGACACGTCAGAGGGGACAGGGATCACTCAACTGCAATCAGGAGCAGCCTGGGAGGGAGCCCCGGGCAGCCCCATGGGCACGGCCACGTCCGGCTCAGCGTCCTCTGCCCCACGAGCTGCTGTGTCCAGACTGACTGCACCTGCCCGGCCGCAGCCAACATCCACACAGCGACACCCCCACCTAGGACAGGAGGTTTCAGGGAGTGCACGCCCCAGCACTAGACAAGTGTGGCAGGAGTGGGGAGGCTCAGAAGCTGTGTGGCTGAGCAGCTCCCTGGGGCCAGGGTTGGAGGAGGAATGGGGGCTGGGTCTCTACTCTCCTTCTCAGGAAGCAGCTGGACTCCTTCAGGGAGGGACCATACCACCCAAAAGGCCCAGCTAAGCTCTGGGCCTAGAGAGTTCGCCCTGAGGCCTCCAGGGGCCACCTGCAGTCTCTCCACCTCCCTGTGTTCTGGGAGCGGGAGGAAAGGAGAAGAAACTGCAGAAAAGAGAAGCAGGGAAAGTGGAAGGGCAGCGGGGGGCTCCGAGGGGTGGGTGCTGGTCCCGCCCTGCGTGCCGACTGCTGCTGCCCATCCTGCCTGACCCCTGCCAGGCCAGGGCTGGCTCTGGACTCGTTGCCTTTCAGAGGAAGTGGCTGGTGGTCTCCAGGTGAGGCCCTGGAGGGCCCAGCTCCCAGGAGCTGACATGGGACAATGTGGACATCCATCCCAGGCTGCCATGCTGCTGACCTTGAAAAGAGACGGCCCAGCCCAGCACGACTCTGTCCCTGGCCTGCGGGAGCTCGCCATCCCTGTCCGCTGGGCCTCCCCACCACGAGGGGGCTGCGGAGGGGCTGCAGAGCTGGGCCTGTTGCATCCTGGCCCTGCCCCCCTCTAAGCACGTGCCCGCCCCTCTCCGAGACTTGCTCTCTCCAGGTGCAGGCTGGGGACAGGAAGCACGCCGCACAGGGTGGAGCGGGCCGAGCTGGGGGGCCCTGGGGGAGCCTCCCCCGTCCCCGTAGGCACAGAGCCAGGCCACGGTGGGCACCAGGAAAGGCCATGGCTGAGGGCACAGACTCTGAGGCCGGAAGCCTGAGCACAAACCCTAGTCCTGTGCGGCTCTGCTGCCTCGGTGCAGAAGCCTGGGGCCCTCTCTGGGCCTCGGGTTCCTTATCTGTGAAATGGGACCAAGCCCCCACCTGCAGCATGAGGAGGAATAGGTTCAGGTGTGCAGGGCCCTTGGTGACGTGCATTGGTGCTCGCTGCTGCCAGGGTGTCCCCACCTCCCCGAGTCCCACCCTCAGCTGCCAGGAGCTGCGCACCCAACACACATGACGCATACTAATTGCTGTTGGTTCCCCCTTCCTCAATCCCCTTTTGCATCCTGATACTTTCTGTGGGCCTTTAAATTGAATTCACAGAGCAAATTTCACTGGCAAGACCTCCCCAGGGACAGATCAGCATCAATCTGCTGTCTTTCGCCGTTAGATGCGGCTTACACGGGTGCCAATCCAATTCGGAGCAGGTCATAAATAAATACCTTTGGTTTTATTTTTAATCCACTTGGCTTCATATTATCATGACCTCGCTACTTGCAAGGTGAGAAGCAATACCCCACCATCAGGGCAACTTACTGACGACGCTGCACACTCAATTTCAGAATCTAATTTAGTCCCCGGTTTCCCTGGATGGAGGGAGAAGAGAAATGCCCAGAGCATCACAGCCCACAAAGCTAACAGAGGAAAAATCCATCCGGGTGACCTTTATAGAGGCAAGGAACACAGCCAAGCACGCCCTTAAATACAGATTTCTCTCCTGAAGAGGCCTGTCGCATTTGCGCAGTGGCAGGAGGTCCCCCATTCGCCGAGCTGTGAGCTGTGTCGTGTCACCCACCTGGTCCAGGTAAAGGGCCCCAACTCACACGGGCACTGCTCAGGGGCATCAAGGGCTGTGGGTCCCCCTGGGGTGACCCTGCCCTGCTGGGAGTGGGTGGACGCTGGACGGCAACTTGGCGCTCACTCTTACCTTTTCCATAAGCAGAGCTATGACCCATCAGGGGTTTAAAAATTAAAGAAGTTCTGCCCACAGATCTGACTGTAACAAATCAGAGCCTCGTTGCCTCTAGGTAGCTCTCCTCCTCCCCGTGTCCCCAAGATGCCACCATGTAGCAAAGCTGCAACGAGGGACTAATCCGAGTTTGTGCGCCCACCTCCCCCGAGCCACCCCACACCTGGGCGTCTCCCTCATTGGCTCCTCGCCTCCGTGGTGGTCCCTCTGCGAGGACTGTGAGCGAGGGGCTGACCCCGACTGCCCCAAGAACAGAAGGAAATGCTGACGTCCAGGCCCCAGCTGAGCCCACTGAACCGGAACTGTGGGCGCTGGGGCCGGGCATCTGAGAGGGCCCCCGACGAGAGCATGGCTCCTGTCTGACCTGCTGGTGATCAGAAGGGGGTCGGGGGGGACACACATTCTGCCGTCCAGGTGACCCGTGTCCACGGTGACGTCAGCCACCACGTCAGCAAGCAGCACTTTCTGGAGGTCAGTAAATGTCCCGAGTGAATCGGTTTACTCAGGCTGCACGGCGGGTCCATCAAAAGCACACGCCAAGCTCCCAGGGCCTGAACCCCAGGCCTGCGTCTCACAGTCGTGTGGCCTGGGCCTCGGTTTCCCAAACCGTCCCTCGCTCACTGGGTGGTGGATCCGGGCAGAGCACCCGTGGGGGCGCTGGGCTGTGAAGGGCACAGTGTCTTCTGCTGCTGTTAAGTGGACAATGATTTTAGCACCTATTAGTGTCGGAGCAGCAGTGACCACATGAATAAATTACTGTCTGCTGTGGATTGGACAGTGCCCCCCCCCGCAGACACAGCCGAGTCCTAACTAGGCCTCTGGACTGAGCGTGCTGTTAACAGGGCCCCTGAGGGCACCGTCTGTTGGGATGAGGCCCGTCTGCAGGAGGGCAGGCCCCGGCCATGTGACCCGGTCCTCAGAAGAGGCCAGGACCGAGGCAGACAGAGGACAGCCACGTAGTGGAGGCAGCGACGGAGCGACGCCCCGGCCACTGCCAGACCCCAGGATGGCGGAGGGAGTGCGGCCCGCTGACCGCTGATACAGACTTGTGCCCCCAGAGCTATGAGTCAACAAATGCCTGTGGTTTCAGGCCCCGCAGTTTGTGGTGCTTTGTCACAACAGCCCCAGGACACAAAGATGTTACCTGTGGAAAACACTAAATTTAACAGGAAATCAAAATCCCAGATGGACACCCAAAGGAGGCAGGGATGGCCGAAACCCCTGGACCCGGCAGCTGGGGCTAACATCGAGGAGAGGCGACCCCGTCTTAGGGCTGACCCACGGGCTGGGGGTGCGGTTTCCAATCCAGGGGCCCCTGAGCTGCTGACCGCTGACCTGGGACCTGGAAGCAGCAGCCGGGAAAGCTGAGGGGACACAGCTTTCCAGCCTCTCGGGACAGGATCTTCCAGTTCTAACCTTGGAAACAATGAACTGTGTTTGGTTTAAAACATTCTCCAAGCATGGACTGGGGATGAGTCGCTGAGCGCAGAGCTGAAGCCCCACCGTGTCCTCCCTGCACTGGCCCGAGAGCTCCGAGACGTCCCACAGACCGAGTGGCCGCTGCACCCGGTCCCTCCATGACCCCCCAGCTGTGCCCTGCACCTGCGAACCTCACACAGGCTTTAGGGACGGGCAGCCCCTGGGCAGGTGGTAGAGCCAGGCTGGCTCCGAGGGGTCCGCTCGCCCCAGCCCGCAGGGTGCCGACGCCAAGCCCACAGCCCCCAGGCTCTGCTGAGTGAAAGAGGAAGCCCCCACCCGCAGAGGCACAGTCGGGGGGTCCGGGACAGCGGCAAGTCAGTCTGTCCACAGGAGGAGAAACTCAAGGGCGCAGCCACACCAGGGCAGGGCAGATGAAGCTCATCCTGCTCAGCCTCAAGCAGGAGCCACTGGAGAAATGGACAGAAAATGCTGGAGGGCAGAGGGCAGAGGGCAAAGCCAGGGCAGGCTGTTCCAGCCACGTCCCTCCTGCTGTGAGCTGTGAGTCAATGAGGCAGTGACTGAGGGCGACAGGTGGGCCCAGGCCTGGCACCCCGATGTCCTGATGGACACTCACCAACAGGCACCAGCGCAGTGACGCGGACAGTGCGGTGACTGTCCAAAAGTGACTATGGGAACAGTGCAGAGTGAGCCAACGGCCTGAAAGGTGTCCGCGGGGCTCCCAGGGCACCCCCAGGCCTGCCAGCCCCTCCTTGGGAAGTGCCACCACCTCACTCTCAGGGACTGGCCCCTGCTAACGGACGGGGGTGCTCGGCCCACGGTGCCGCGGGAAACATGGCCCTCAAGGAGCTGCGCGGCCCAGGCAGTGTGCTCATGGACAGGCATGTGCCGCATCCCAGGTGTGTACACCAGGTCACGCACATTTTTCATCCGTGCACGGGAAACCTCTGGGAGGGCACACCCGCGGAGACCAGGGCAAGAAGACAAGGCTGATTCCTGCATATCTGTATTTTCCAATCTTAAAAATCAACATGCTGTACACTAAAAATAAAATTTTTAGATTAAAAAAAAAAAGTGGAGGGTTTGCTATGAGGCGAGTGTGGGTGCAGGCTCTGCCCACTCAGAGGGCCCCCCTCATCCTGCAGCACACCCCAGGGGCAGGAGGGGCAGCCAGGGTGGTGGGTGCCCCGCCCTGCAGGAGAGCTCCCCCACGGCCCCTCCTCCAGCAGGTGGGTGCCAGGTCCAGACCCTTCACGCCAGGCTCAGCAGCTCTTCCCTCTCAGCTCTGCAGAAGCTTTTCATTCATTCATTCATCCATTCATTCAGTCGATACTGAGGACCGCCTGTGTGCAGGACACCGTTCTAGGAGGCAGGCAACCGCAGAGCACAAAGGAAGACCCCTCTGCACTCAGGAGCTGCCCCTGCATGGGTGCACGTCGGCGTGTGAGGACGGGTGGGGGGGTCCCAGGCAACAGACACAAATAAGCACACAGGAAAGCAGCACTATTTGATTCCGAGCAGAGTGGTGACCGGGTGACGGGGGCTGGCCACACTCGGCCCGGCCGCCTGAGCCCGCACTGTCCAGTACGGAGGCCACGAGCCACACGTGGCTGCTGAGCCCCCGAAGGTGGCAAGTCTCTATCAAGACACGCTGGATGCGTAGAACACACGCCTGATGACAAATACACATCTCCTTAATAATTTCATGTCGATTATGGGTTGCAATGATAATACTGTGGATATACTGGGCTGCCTAAAGGATTTCAGTTAAACTCACTTCACTGCTTCTTGTACATCTTTGATGCGGCCACCAGACCGTCTAAGTTCCTGTGCGGTTCACCCTGGGTTTCCACGGGGCGGCACTGCTCGAGGTGACCCCACCCCACCTGGCCGTGCGGACCGACGCTCCCCCTGTGGCCCCGCTGCGCAGAGGGAACGTTCCGGATGGTGGCTACAGGCCCGCGGGAGGGACAGGAGCACAGGCCGGCAGGACACACCAACACCTGCTCTCCAGCACCCGCAGGGGACGCAAGAGGTCTGGTTGAAACGGCTCAAGTCAGAAGTCTGCAAACTGCCCGAACACCGAGACGCATGAATTAGCCACGACGGGGCTGGGAGGGCCCCTCGCCTGCTGCTATGTTCTTCCCTCAGCTGCGGAAAGCGAAGCGAGGACCCCCACGCTGACCAGTGGGACCCCCACGCTGACAAGTGGGACCTGAGCCAACTGCTGGAGTCACTTTCCCACTCGCGTTCGGCCACACAGCGTGGGTGTCTTGGCCAGAAGACGCGGGGGCGCAAGGGGGCCGCAGGGAGGCTTCCGTGGGGAGGGGCGGCCCCGGGCCCTCCCGGGGGACCAGGTGGGGAGGGGTCCCCGGGCCAGGGCCAGCAGCATGGGGTTCCAGGCCGATGGGCCCTCAGGGGCGAGGAAACCGGGGTGCTGGGAGGTGGGCAGCAACTGCGAGTGGCAGAGACCGCCCGGCTCTCCTGCGTGCGCACACCCGGTGCCCCGTCCCTCGGTGGTGTGGGGGCGGCAGGTGCAGCGGCCGAGAGGCAGGCCGGGGTGGGTTCTGGGTGTGCTGCGCTCGTCCTCTGTGACGGGCAGGGCAGGAGGGTCCGGCTGCGCGAGACCTCGGCCGGCCCAGAGGGCAGGCTCCAGAAGCTTCCCTATAGCCTGCACCGTCATCAGCACAGCACCCCCAGGGGCCGGGGCCCGGCCGAGCCGCCTCCCTCCCTGCACCGCGCTGTCCTCAGAGGAGACGGGAGGAGCTACCTCGGGGCTGTGAGCACAGTGCGCTTGGCATGGTGCCCGCTGCCACCAGCCCCACCTCGATCCCGTCCCCCACCATCCCCGTCCCTATGGCCCTTAGCAAGCCCCCAGAAACCACACGAGGGGGGCCACACTTCACAGGGAAACGGGTCTCAGCCTGGCTGCAGCAGAACAGGGCTGGCATGTCTGCCCCACGCCCTCCGCCCCCGTACCCCAGCCCCACACCTTCTGCCCCCGTGCCCTCTGACCCTGTGCCTTCCAGCCCCCACGCCCTCCATCCTGCCCCTGCCCCCTGCACATCTTCCGTGAGGCCAGGTGACCAGCCAGGGGGCAGTTCTCACCGGCCCTCGGGATGGGGTGGTGGGCCGCCCCTCACACTCCACCCTGCCCCCAGAGCTCGGTGTCCACAGAACACCCAAGTCCACGGTCCTCCGGCAGCCTGGGAAGGGGCACCTGCCTTCCGCCTTGGGCGGGGTCTGCTGCGGGTGGAATCCGTATCATCACACAGGGTATCTGCTCTTAATAAAATGAGTGTAAACCAAAGATTAAAAAAAGCCCATGAGATTAAATTATGCCAATGAGAGATTGACCAATTCATCACGAAAAAACCCAAAACTTTTTGAATGAAAAGATATCATAGTCAAAGTCAAAAGACAGATGGAAAACTGGAAAGAAAAACTTGTAACTTTTATCAGGAGAAAGGGATGCTGACTTATATCAAAAGAGGTTTTAGGATGAGATGAAAAAGACCAAAACCCTGAAAGAACATGGCAAAAGACAGGAAGAGAAAGGTTACAGAAAAAGAAAGGCAAATGGCCCTTCCCCAAATGGAAGACGGTCCCCACACTCACGAAAAGGATCTGGGATTAAAGTCCTGGGTTTCTGCTCAGCCATGGCGGGCCTGGCAGCAGCTCAGAGGCCAGCAGGCCCTTGAGGAAACACCAACCACAGAGACGACGTTTTTGGGAACAGCGGGGATGTCCACACGGCCCCGGATGGACTCCGATCGCAGCGGGGCAGGAGCCCTTCCACGAGGGCTGTGCGCCGGCCCCCAAACGTCACCCCAAATCCCACGTGCAAGGTGCAGCCAGCAGGGCCGAGGCTGCCAGGGGCCTCACCAGGCACCGGGCGAGCGGGTGCTGGCTGAATTCTCTTTCCGCTATTCTGTATTTTTAGTACTTTCATAATTAAAGTTGAAAGAAAAGGTCAACTCTTGTGTCTATGAAAAGAAAGTTGGTACAAGATAGGATGGGATATTTATTCAGCAGTTAGAGAATGAGCTGCTGAGGAAACGGGGGACGTTGGAAACGCCTCTGAGCCTGCTGCCATGTGAAAAGCTCGGAGGGCAGCCTGGTGGCGGCTCCACTAAGAGATGCAAATGTGGGGGTGGGGGCACCCCAGGGCGGTGGGCGCTGCCCTTGGTTTCTCTGTTTTCTCTTCTTCACAGCGCGAGGCATCGGAAACACGGCCGCGCTGAGAGGCAGCCCAGGCCCACCCCTGTCTGCAGCTCTCCCCAGCTGCCTGCAGCCGCCCACAGGGCCGAACACCCCCACTGGTCACCGCGCACCCCCAGGGCCTGGCTAAGGGGGGAGAGCACACCATGTGCGAGAGCCAGCTGCCTCCCCTCCCAGCGCCCCGGGATCTCCTGGAACCTAAGGCAGCTCGTCCACCCTCAGACGGATCCCTCTCCCAGGGGCTGCCCTCTCAGAGCCGGGTCCCCTTCTCAGCGATGGCATCACAGTGGAATACTATGCAGCAGGGAGGACGGACGAGTCAGAGCTACAAAACCAACTGAAATGTCTCCAAAGCACGACCCTGGGCAGAGGACGCCTGCTCCCGAGGACACGGGCCAGGCGATGCCATCCGCAGACGGTTCAAGTCCACGCGAACCGCACACCTGGTGTGTGAGGCGCATCCACAGACAGGCAGTGGGCAACGGGTGCCACAGCCGGCCAGCGGGCGCCTCCAGGTATCCCATGTCTGTGAGGATGCGTCTCTAAGGGAAAAGGCTCCCGGGCTGAGGGCCGAGGAGCTGGGAGTGGGCAGCAGGTGCTCGCTGCAGCTCCGGGGCTTGTGGGATCAGCAATAACTCCTGGGTGAAAAAGCAAAGCCAGGACCTCTGGGGAAGCTTTGAACCACAGTCCCAGGCCTGTCCCCACTCAGTGAGGGGACGGCACCCCTGCCCGCGGCATCAGGTGGAGCCGTGCGAGCCGGCGCAGCCCAAGGCAGTGCCACAGGGGGAAGCACCTGCCCTGGGTGGTTCCTTCCCGCCAAGCCAGGGCCGGGCGCTGACCCTGACCCTGACAACAGGTCCTGTGGGGTACACCTAACACCCACTTGGTCCCGGAGAGGGAATGGGGCTCAGGACAAGCTTGGGGCCAAGCAAGAGGTGGTGGCAGGGCTGTGAGCCCACCTACCTGGCCCCCAGAGACCCCGAACCCGACCACCAGGCAGCTCTGCCCCCATTAAATGCCCCCCCCCCACTCCAGAACTTGAAATGGCGTCTTAGTGTCAAACCAGGCACCCAGGGCCTCAGCTTCTACCAGCTTCTCGAAAGGAAAAGCAGCCCCTGCCATGGGTGCCCCGGGACCATGTGGCCAGAAGCTCCTTCCTGCAGGAGGGCGCTGGGGGCGAGAGGCTGGGGAGGGGGGCTGCGTGGGTTATGGGGGCCTCACCTGGTGGACCAGGGCCGCTCTCACAGGGTCTTGGGGTGTCTTGAGCCAGCCACAGACCCGGGCAGGGCCACAAAAATCACCTTACATAACCTTTCTATCACACTCGAGGCCCTCCCTGTCACCAGTCAAGGAACGTCTTCAGAACCCAACGTGCTCTGCAGGATGGACCAACACATGGAGAGGCCGGGGGCCCGGGCCCAGCCACTGCCTCTGAGGGTGGACTCGGGGGGCCTGAACCAGCAGGGTCCCCCTACCATTTCTCTTGGGCTCAGCAGCTCACAGCCGAGGGACCCGGCGCCCACTGAGACTACCCTTCTGCCCTGAAAGGTGGCGCCGCCCGGCAATGGCCTCTCACCGTCACTGTCCTCTTGGGCTCTGAATGCCCCCAGAGGGGACCTGGGCGGCTCGGCGTCTTCCACACCAGCGTCCCATGGCCCACATCCTGCCTCCCCTGGACCACCCTGGAAGCCCCGGGGGTGCAGCCTTCCACAGGGCGTCCCTTTGCCAATCCAGTTAACCACGTTCTGCTCCCAACCAGGGCTAACAACAGAGGGATAGTGAAGGGGGCCTGGTGGGCTGCCAGCCGCCGGGCTGTCCCTGTCGTCAGTTCCACGCCGTGTTTCCATAAAAGGAACTCTAAAAAGAGCACCTCCGGGAACCAAAGCTTCGAGCCCGGCATGCCACGCCACAGTCGGGGAAGACTTTCGTTTCTTCTCTGTTTGCTCACAGTTGAGAGACTTTTGATCAACACAGAGAATATTTTAAATCCCAGCTTGGTGATTAGAGCTGCTTCATCCTGAGAAGACCCTTCTGCTTTGTGGTGTTTGAGGCCTGATGACGCATCAAAGGCAGGGGTGCGGGCAGCGTGTCATCCATGGGGGCGGCCCATGGGGCAGGACTGGCCTCGAGCAGAACGCCCGCTTATGGAAGGGGGGCCTGAGCTCACCCCGTTTATCTACAAGGCAGCAGAGACGCCGCCTTCAGAAGGATGCAGAGGGGGCTTTGTCCAGCTCTTCAGCTGCTTATCTCAAAGGAGTCAGCAGGGGAGAGGCAGGGAGGGGCGGGAAGCGGGGAGGGGGCCACTGAGGCTTGTGGTCCTGCGAGCCCAGGAACCACGGCCTGGCTTCAGAGCAACACACTGCACCCCGCTGGCCTGGGCGGCAGACTCCGCACACAGCACACGGGGACTGAGGGACGGGCAAACCGCACTGGGCAGGGGCCCCCAGTCCCTCCGGGCTTTGGCCCTGTTCCCTGCTGGGTTTTGGGCCTGGGAAGCCCACAGCCCGCCTGGGTCCCGTAGCTGCCCCCCAGGCCCTCCCCTGCCCTGCCGGACGCTCTTCTCTGTGTGTTACCACCGGCCTGCCTGGACACCCCTCTCCAGTCTCCATGGCAGCCCTTCCGTCTGCCAGGCCCTGAGTGCTGAGGGCCCAGCCCCTCTCCTTCACCCCCTGCTCCCTAGGCTGGGGCTTGTCCCCCACCTGTGTCCCCTAGGCCCAGCACCGGCCGCCCCCTGGGCTCCTGCCTTGCCTGCCCACTGTGTCTTCCACGTCTCTGCACGAACATCCAAAGGCCTCTCTAACACAACATGTCACCATCGGCCTGTCCCCATCCCCAAGCCCCTCCCCCCCCCTGCCTCCCCACCTCAGCACAGGCCCCACAGACCACCCTGTCCTCAAGTTAAAAAAAATCCCGAACTCCAAGAGGCGCCCGGGACACGTGAGGTGCCCTTCTCGCCCTGCATCCAGGGCCCCGGGCTCACACGCTGCCCGGAACATCCCGCAGCCGGCCCTCGGCGTCCCAGCAGCACACCCAGCGCACAACACACCTGCTTCCACTCCTACCCCAAAGCGCCCGTTAGCCCACAGGGTGGGACGCTGGTAGCTCTTTCCTGAAGAAAACTGAATCCCATTACCCTGCTTTCTAAAAGCCAACCAGTGGTTTCTGGTTGTGCTGAGAGTAGAACCCAACCCCGGGGGGGACGGCCCTGGGTGGTGCAGCTCCAGCCTCCAGCCGAGCCCAGTCCGCTCTCCTCCACCAGGGGCCCCCGCTACACGCTGACACCCCCTTGCCCTCCTGCTTCCTCCTGCGAGCTCCCCCCGGCTTCCCACAGGACTCGTTTCTTTTTCTCCTGAGTTCTGAAGAGTCACTTCAGAGAACTCCCATCGATCCACCCCACCTAAAGGGAACGCCTTCCCCAGGAACCGGGGTGGAGCTGAGAGCGAGACAGGACCCTGCCTTCACCACGGTCACCTGCCCGGAGGAGAGGGACCACGAGAGAGTGATTTTTTTTTTTTTGACTGTCTTTTTTTTCTTTTTTCAATTGTGGAAACATATATACAGCCCAAATCTTCCCATTCCACCCCCTCCCTAGCCTTCCATTAGTGGGATTAATCACATTTAGAATGTTGTAATGCTCTTTCCTACCATCCCTTACTAGAAATTTCCCTTCACCTCAAACAGCAACCCTACACTCATTTCTTAACTCCCCATTGCCCCTTCCCCCATTTCTCTTAACCCAAACTCTACTTTTCATCTCTATGGTCATGTTCTCTGATAATTTCTTTTGTGTTTACTGTGGGGCTTAAAATTAACCTCTTAAGTCCTTAACAATCTTGCTTTTCTTTGATACCACCTTCACTTCAATAGGACACGTAAACTATGTTCCTATACTCCTCCATTCCCTTTATGCACTTGTCTAAAATTACATATTTTACGTTGAGTTCAAAACCACTGATTTGTCATTAGAGTTTGTGTATTTTGTATCATGTAGGAAGTAAATAGTGGAGTTACAATTCAAAAATTATTGACTTCTATTTGTATTCCATTGTGGTTGGAGAATGTGCTTTGAATATGTTCAACTGTGTTTGTTTGTTTTTTTTTATTTATTGAGGCTTGTTTTTTGTCCCAGCTTATGGTCCCTTCTGGAGAAAGATCCGTGATCACTAGAGAAAAATGAGCGTCCTGGTGATTTGGGATGTAAGGTTCTATATATGTCTGTTAAAATTCTCTATACCTCTTTCTCCTTCCTTTGTTTCTCTGTCGGTAGGGCTCCCTTTAGTATCTGAAGTAGGGCAGGTCTTTTATGAGCAAACTCCCTCAACATTTTTTTGTCTGTGAAAAATTTAAGCTCTCCCTAAAATTTGAAGGAGAGTTTTGCTGGATAAAGTATTCTTGGTTGGAAATTTTTCTCTTTCAGAATTTTAAATATGTCATGCCACTGCCTTCTCACCTCCATGGTGGCCACTGAGTAGTCACAACTTAGTCTTATGTTGTTTCCTTTGTATGTGGTGAACTGCCTTTCTCTTGCAGCTTTCAGAACTTGCTCCTTCTCTTCAGTATTTGAGAGTCTGATCAGAATATGTCTTGGAGTGGGTTTATTTGGATTTATTCTATTTGGAGTTCAGTGGGCATTTATGCTTTGTGTATTCATATTGTGTAGAAGGTTGGGGAAGTTTTCCCTGACTATTTCTTTGAATACCCTTTCTAGACCTTTACCCTTCTCTTCCTCTTCTGGCACACCAATGAGTCTTAAGTTTGGATGTTTTATTTTATCTATCATATCCCTGAGATCCATTTCGATTTTTTTCTCCATTCTTTCTTCTGTTCTTTCATTTTCTGTTCTGTGAACTTCTAGGACACTGAGACATTGTTCAACTTCCTCTAATCTTGTATTGTGAATATCCAGAGTCTTTTTAATTTGGCCAACAGTTTCTTTTATTTCCATAACATCTTCTACTTTTTTATTTACTCTTGCAGTGTCTTCTTTATGATCTTCTAGGGTCTTCTTCATGTCGCTTATATCCTGGGCCATGGTCTTCTTGATGTCCTTTAAACCCTTTGCCATGTTTTCGTTTCTCGATTGTAGTTCTTTGATTAATTGTGCCAAATACAGTGTCTCTTCTGATATTTTGATTTGTGTGTTTGGAATTGAGTTCTCCATATCATCTGGTTTTATCATATGCATTAAGATTTTCTGTTGTTTTTGGCCTCTTGGCATTTGCTTTGCTTGATAGGGTTCTTTCAAGCTGTAAAAAAAAAGATACCAATCTAATTTTTCAGAAACACAAGCTGGTGGCATACACTTTCTCTATAACCAGCAGATGGCATCTGCAAGTCATCTATCCCACTCAAGTCAGTTCTCTTCAACCTTGTCCCCGCGGTGTGTGGGGAAATGATTCTTGTGGGGTTCAGTTGGTGAACTCAGTTTGGGTGTGTTGCTGGAGCCGTCCGCCCTGAAGGTGGAGTGTGTGTCCGGGTGGCCAGGGAGGAAGGGCAGCTTCAATATTCAAACCCCCCACGTTCCCGGAGATTCAAGGCCACTGCAAGAGTCTAAGCATTCATTTCATTTCAGCCCCGGACCCTCTCTCTCACTGTCCCACAAACCACCAGACTTGGTGTAGTGTCCCTGGCTTCTCCGAGCAGGTTCCCCCTCCCAGCCACAATCCTCCAGGACCTCTGCCAAGGGAATGCCGTGCTACATCACCAGTGCATGCCGTCCTTCAAGGGAAGCCCCGGGCCCCCTGGGGTCGTGCAGCAGAGCTTTCAGTCTGATGCAAAGATGGCCGAACAGGGCATCTCAACCCTCTCCTCCTCGCACAGTTCCTCCTTCCCAGCTCCGGGACAACTGGCGGGGCTCTGGGCTGTGGGCATGGCCCTGGGCAGGACTTTATCCAGCCCTCCAGGGAGCCAGCTGCTAGCCATGGGGTTTCTTTCTGCTTCCGGCTCTCCCCTCAGTTCCTCTGGCCCCAAGGGTATCTGCAGCGGGCTATCTTCCAGGCCAGACACTGAGAGGCCAGCTCAGCCCTCTACCTGCTGTGTTTTACAGCATGGTTCCCATTGTCACAACTGCAGCCGCTCTTGGGTCTTCCCTTTTTTTTTTTTTTTTTTTTTTTAAAAGAACCAGTCAGTCTCCAAATGCCAACCCCTGGCTTCCCCACACCGCAGCGCGGCTGCGGGTCTTCCAGCCAGCTTACTCACTCATTTCAGAATGCAGATTCCCGGTTTCACCAAGTATACGGCCCCTGAGGTACTAGCAGACTTCATCCAGCTGGTGCATCGCTGTAACCGGTATTCTGGGTCACTTCCTGGTTTTTATCTAGTATTTTTCACAGAGGTGTTTTTTTTGCCCTGTCTCACCTAGCCACCATCTTAGGTTCTCTATTTTTAAGATTACAGACACCAAATGACTGGACTTCAGCAATGCTACCAGAGCAAAATTAAAACTCTGCACAGGAAGAGAGAATTGAGAGTCATAGAATATGTCGCCCACAATATCTAGAACACAATCAAAAATACCAGACACTCAAAGAAGCAGGAAACTGTCATCCACAGTCAAGGAAAACAGCAGTAAATGGAAGCTGCCCAGGAAACGGCCCAGAGGTGGGTCACGTACACAAAGACTCAACGGCAGTTATTATAAACCATATTATAAAAAAAACTTGTGGAAACTGTGGCCTTAATGGCAGAGGAGTTAAGAGATCTTAGAAAGAAATGGAAACTCTGATAAGGGACAGAAAGTATATTCTAGAAGTGAAAAGTACAAAGCCTGAAGGGGAAAGTTCAAAGAGCCTCAGTGGCAGGGAAGGGGGTCCCCTGGCCTGTCCCCAGATACTCACCATTGTTCCATCTGTTCCTATTTATTCCTCTCAGAGCGATATTAACTGCTGTATTTATTTACTGGTTTAGTGCCTGTTTTCCACCTCTCCCTCTAGCATGAGAACGGGGTTCCCGTCTGTCTTAACCCCTACATGCGCCATGCTCAGCACGTGCGAGGCCCTCCACTATGGAAGGAAGGAAGGTGGAGTGCCTCTGGGGGTGACAGTGTCCCGCATGTGACAAAAGTCGGCCAGTTCAAGACACGCGTGTCAGGGAACTGAGCGTGCAGAGGGTTAGACGGGTCCTCGGTCCCAGATCACCCGGTGCAGGGGCAGGGCCCAGGGCAGGAGACCCAGAGCCAGCTAGCAGGGTGCAGAGGGCATGAGTGGTGGCCGGTGGGGCGCGGGGCCCGGAGGGGCACCCTGAGCGTCCCGTGCTTCTGGGACACACTCACTGTCCAGTGGCGGGAGGGAGGCTCCCGCTCTGGAGGCCATGCTGGGCCAAGGAGGCCCCAGGCCCGCTCCCCTTCACACCTTCTTCCAGGCCCTTTTCATCTCCCCATATGACTTCCTGTGCCAGGGGACCCCGAATCATAACTCATTGCCGACCATCAGACCCCCCTATCCGATCCATTCCACTGCACTTCCCACAGCACCCCCGACTCGCCACATCTCAGTGGGACCCATCACCTCCCCTTTAGCCATACCTGCTCTCTGACTCCCGCCCTGGGGAGGCAGCAGGGCCCGGCCAATCCCCTGGTAAACAGGCCGGGGGCTGTGCTCAGTTTCTCCTTTCCTTTCCCACACTGTCCTCACCTTGCCCCCACACCAACCCCCCCGATCACCAGTGCCTTCTGGTGCCATCCCCTTAGTGCCCTTCAAACGCCCCCACGTCCTCTCGGCTGCCTGGACGACAGGACAGCTCTCACCTGGGCCCTGCCTCTCGTCCACCCCCACCCCGGTGGCCAGAGGCCTAACTGTCCACCTCTTCCCGGCTGGCTCTCAGCACCCCAGCCTCTGCTCCAGCCGCCCAGGACTGGCCTTTCACCACACGGGCAGTTTCCCTGCCTAGAGGGCCACGGCACAAACTGCAGGCTGCCGTTCAATAGCCATTCAGCCATTTCCCCCTTCACACTTGGGAACAGAACTCCAATTTTCTTCATGGAAACAACAAGTCTAACCAAAATATTGAATTTTTCAGACTGCTTTGCAGTTACATGTGGCCATGTGTCTTGGTACTGGAATATGAGGTATATTTGGAGATACTAGGTGAAATTCAAGGAAACCTAATATGACAGGCTGTCTTGGCAGAGAATGGTGCCCTTTTCTCCTCCTGCTGCCCACCTGGAACATGGCTGTGAGAGCCGGAGCTCCAGCAGCCATCGTAGGCTATCAGGTACTTTAAGGAGAGAGGCCACAGACGGAAGAGCAGAAAGAGAAGGGCCTTGATCCTTGGCAACATCGTGACGCTGCCCACCTCCGGACTTCCTTTATGTGAGAAATAAACATGCTGTGATTTTTAAGGACCCAGTCGGGGGTCCCTGTCCCCAGCAAGGCTTCCTTGAGCCATGTGTCTCCCCTGAAAGAGTCACAGAAATCTGGGCTCCAGCCCCCACTCCACTGGGCAGCCTTGGCCAAGCAGTTGACCTCTCTGGTCTGTGAAGTAGGAGAAACACCACAGTCCTCACCACCCACTGTGAGAATTAAATGAGATGGCACGTGGATGGGCCACACTCGTTCAAGAAATGCTAGTTTAAGCTCATACTTGACGACGACTGCCATGAGGGCAAAGAGCAGCAGCTCTAGATTAGCTGTAGGAGGAGGACTCATCAGTTAGTTGGGGTGTTGACGGCAGCCCAGGCCGGGGGTTCTGCACCCCGCCACCTGGGACTGGAGGGGCTCCTGACGGACACCTGTGGGGTCTCTCTCCCCGGGGTCCCAGCTGCTGAGAGAGAATGACCTGGGGGGCCTCTTGCAGGTCACCTCCACCCGCCCACCACCACATCTGCCTCCTGGGAGCATCAGCCGCCCGCTGAGCGGGGTAGGGCATGCGGGCCGGGAGAAACATCTCTTCTGAATTTAAACAGAACCAATGGAACAGTGTGACCAGTTTCCAGTCAAACGTAGGAGAGAGCATGGTGAGGACCAGCTGGCCAGGCCCGCCTGGGATTGGGTGAGGCAGGAGACACGGGGATGGAGCTGGCCGAGGAGACAGGACCCCAACAAGGTGGGGCTGCTTTGGGGGGTCTCCTGAGCCAACCTGCTGGGGGACCCCCAGGCCCCTCAGCCCTTCCCCCAAAAGCGGGGGACCCAGAGGTGCCGAGCCCTGGTCCAGAAGGTTCCCCTTTAGGGAGCTGCACACGGGCTCCCCTTTAACCCCACAGCAACCCCACCCAGCATAGTGAGCAGGCTTCCAAGCATGGGGGTAATGTGGGGCTCCCAGAGGTCAGGGCCCTTTCCAGGGCCCAACAGCTGGCAAAGTAGACCCAGGACCAACCGGCCGTCCACCCGGAAAGCCACACCATGGAGGAGCCCTTCCCGGGACAGCAGGGCCAGCGGGTGGTGGTGCCTCTCTCCCTGGGCAGGGCCTGGCGGAACGGCCGCTCTGACGGGCCTGCCTGGAGGCTCTGACCCTCCTGGCCTGGAGTCCTCAGCCACCCGGGGAGGGCTCCCCTGGGTAGGAGGGGCCTTTCCGACCCTCAGGAGGTGACCCCAGGTACTCTCCCTGGGCCCACACCAGCCCCAGATTCCAGACAGAGGCCAGGCTTCGGCCGGCCCGAGGAGGGCGCTGTGCTGGGCAGGGCCACGGCATCTCCACAACAACGAGCCAGATTTTTAAAGGCCACATTTAGACATGTGATAATATCAGTTTCCCACAGAGTTGATTTCACAAAATCCACTAACCAAATGGTATTTTTCCTTGTTACACGTATTGTAAAAGTTATTAAACTTCTGGAGCTGTTCAAGTCTATGTCCTCACATTGACTTTTCCGCTGCCTGGGAAGCAAGGCAGGAGGACGTGCGGTGTGGCTGAGCCTGGGAAAGGTCAGCTGCGGTGGTCGTGTGGACCAGGGGCCCCTGGCCGTCTCGGGTGCGTGGAAAGTCACTCGTCGGGCACTGGGCACCCTGTGGGGACCACGTCAAAGTGGTAAAAAAGAATCGGAAGCGGTTTGCGCTTGAGAACTAGTCCTGACTCCCATGGCCCTGCAAGGCCCCGGCCGTCCTTCCCGTCTGGGTGGGCCACCCGCCTGCTTGCCTGCACCCACCTCTCGCCACTCACCACTGGCCCTCAGGCTGTGAGAGCAAACTGACAAGCGGGTGGACCGGGGCTTGCCAACCCTCCAGGGCTCGAGCCTCTTCCCGGGGCCACGCGCTGCGTGACACCAAGTGAACCCCGTATCCTCCACTCGGGGAGAACAGTGGCACCTGCCTCATTGTGCTGGGTGAGACCTAAGATGACGTCCATCTGCTGCTGGCCGAGTTCCAGAAAACGCTCCTTTTGGTCAACAGATGGGCCCTCGGGGGTGTGGGGACCACGTGCAGGCGGTGGATGGCACAGAGCCAGCCGCAGCTCCCCAGGCCCGGGGTTCAGGAAGCGCAAAGCTGGGGGTGGGAGGGAGGGGCAGGCTCCGGGAGCGAAGGGCTGGCTCGGGAGAAGGGGCAGCTGGGGGACTGGGCCTGGGGCCTGGGGTCGGCACCGCAGCGGGCTCACCTGCGTCCCAGTGGTCAGCGTGGGCCCCAGACCAAAGGCCGACAGGGCCCGGGCCTGCTGACCCCTAGGTAGCCGATGACCAAAAGGCAGGTGAGGAGGCACCGGCAGCCCAGGGCCAGGAGGGCTCGGCAGAAGGACTGAGGCCCAGGCACCCCGGCCACGACCCAGGCGGCTCGGACGCACGGCTCGGGGCCTGTGCAGCACCCTGTGGCAACCTGGGACCTCACACCACTGCACGGACATGGCACTCTCGGTGCGCGTCCCAGGCACCATGCTACCCACGGCTGCTATTTCTACAGGGTGCACTCGCGGAGGCTGTGGGGCAGAGAGCCCTGAGGCCTGCATCTCTGCTGACCCCCTCCACCCCCCATCAGGTTACACACAGAGGCAGGGACGGCGCGCTGGCTGGGAGTGTCTGTGGTGGGGGACAGGCTGGCAGGGCCTGGGAAGTCACCCAGCAGCTCCAGTGTCCTGGACCCCAGCGGGCTGTGCAGGCCTCACTCCCTCCCGTCGGACATGCCAACCTCAGGAGGCCTTTCCAGAAGGTCCACGCTGCACCTGGCACCACCTACGGCCCATCACTTACCTTTTCCTCGTGTAATCTAACAGCCTGGAGGAATGTACCCCACCCACCTACAGATGAGAAAACCAAGGCCAGAGAGGGAAAATGGCTTGTTCACTATCACGTTAGAGCAGGCAAAGAATAAAGCAAGAGAAGAAAAGGGGCTCCCTAACGGACATGGTCACCCACGCCCTGCAAATTCTGCGTGACCAGGCCGGGCCCCAAGCTCTGCAACAGACAGACACACGCCATAGCCCAGCTCTCAATGGAGCTAAATGCCCGTGATGGGCTGGGTCCCCGTGCTGAGTCCACAGCTGTGCCTGGAGGGCGGGGATGGGGGCAGGCTCAGTGGGTCTGGGGGTGCGGGGAGCCGTGGCCCTGGGCTCAGTGCAGGGAGTGGTGGCCGCAGGGCCCGATCCCCGGGAAGGCCTGATCCCCAGGAAGGCTGGCCAAACCTCGCTCCCCACCCTGCATGCTCCCAGCCCTCCATCCTATGCAGATAGGGTGGACAGGGGCTCCCCAGGAACATAAACGAGGAGTTCCTGCTGGGCACAGCCTTAGGAGATGGCGCTCCCCCTCCCCGAGGGCTCCTTGAGGCTGCTGAGGACTTCGGAGCTGCAGAGTGAATGGAAACGGGGTGGGGCCAAATGGCTGGGGACCCCCTTTAATCTGGAGATTCCCGTCCAGCAGGGTCCACAATGGGTGCGTTACGCATCAGGAAACTTCCCCAGGAAAGTCACGAATCCTTGTAAGAGTGAATGTCTAAGAGCTGAGAGCCTCTGCTGCCTCAGCTATAGTGTCGCCGTTCCAGAACCTTCTCCTTGACTTTGAACCAGTTCCTTCCAGGGAGGCTGCACCCTTCTCTCTCCTGAGGCTCTGGGAGAATTCGGCACAGCCCAAGCGCTCCTGACCGGGGCTGACAGGAGCTTCTCTAACGTGGGGGAGGTGGGGCAGGTGGAGGTGAGCGTGGCCCCAGAGCCAGAGGGCCCAGCATGGAGCACCCAAGCCTGAAGCCTTGCAGTCACCCCGAGCAGGGACACACGTGAAAAGGACGTCTGGCCTGGGGGCGGGGAGCATGCCTGCCCTCCAGCCATGGCTGTGTCCACAGCAGCCATCGACGGCCAGTCTGCCCGCTGGCACTTCAGCCGTGGGTCAGGAGCCCCCTCGCTGCCGTCTGCCTGGTGGGACAGGGGCATGGCATGCATGCCAGGGGACCCCGAGTGTCCACACTGAGGCTGGGGGCAAAGCACGCGATGGAAGGGCAGGAGGGACCTGGGTGGGACCCCAGCCATCTGGCTCCCATGCCCAGAGCCACCCCCAACCCCACCCAGCCCCTTCTCAGCTCCTGCCGGGTTCCCAGCATCAAGTGTGGGTGCCAGGGCCAGGCGTGTGCATGCCACTGCCCGCTGCACAGCAGTATAAATCGATCCTGGCGGCCTGATCCGAAGCGTCCTCCCATGTGCTGATCTCCGAATGATTACAGAGTGTGAGCGGCCTGACGGGGTGACATTAAGACAACATCTGGCAACCCCGCCTCAGGGGCACGCTCAGCCTCTGGGGATGACCCTTACGGATCCTCTCTAATGCCACCAAGGCTGTCTCTTCATCAGTTCTATTTGCAGCCCAAATCCAAAGGCTCCACCTTGCCTGCCAGAATCCGAGCTAGGGACAAGCATCAACCCCACAGGCCAGAGTGAACGTTACGGGTTCCCTGGCAAGCACGCCCAAGCGGGCCTGGGTTCCTGGACAAAAAGAGAATCGCACCCCGGGAGCGTCTTCCCTGCCTTCTCCGAGAGGACCCTTCCTCCTGGTTGGAGGAGGAGCTGACAGCAGAGGGGGCCCAGGTTTTGTGGGCCCTGAAGGTTATACAACTGGGGGGCTCTTCAAGAAAGAAAAGGAATGTAAAATAATGAATACAAAATTGGGAGCGAAAGTTTACTTAGAATGAGAAAAGAAATGAGGAAAAATTACAAAATTTTTAAAGCTGACAATTAGCACAAACATCAATATTTCCAGAAGAATAACAATATATGTATGAATCCATTGCCGACACACTGTTAAACCCTCCCCTTCGTTCCTGGCTTCCTGTTCTCTGATCTCCCCTTCGGGTGGGCACACTTGTGTAATGCTGTGTTCTAAAGACTGGGAGGATAATTTGGTCTTTCCTCTAGCATGGCTGACTAAAATTTATGTTTTATTATTGACTCCTGAGGAAGGTTTACATGTGCTTCTGAAATCCTCATTGACAGTGCCAGGTAAAATCCCACGGCTATTTCCAAATCTGGGAAAGCCTCTATCCGGTCGCTTTCACGTGTGAGCCGCAGGATGGCTGCTCGTTTCCAGTTTCCTGTGCTTGGCTGATCGTAAATACTTTTGGCAGTGCTGACATTTATTAACCAGTTTGTTGTCGATATCCTCGTTGTAACGGTATAGACTGAGTTTTATGTTATCTTCATCGAAGCCAGTATTTCAGGTCAAATAGGCAAGACATTTAATTCTTTTCTTCAAGTGTTCATGAATCACACATCCTTATTATAATAAATAATCCAAGAGTTTATTCTTTCCTTCTATTCAACATTCATCTCTTTCTCTCGGTGAATTCCTACTTTGGAACAATCTGAAAAAAAATGTGTTACAATTTGCTTCTCAAAGTCACAGTCATTCCTGCTGACTGCACGTGGAAACACGTGGAAAACAATCTCCCATGTTCGTGCGTTTACAGCGTCCACGCCGCAGGGGCGATACTCCTGGCAGGAATTAAGAGCCAAATTTGAGCTTTGACTAGTGTCAGGGAGGGAATCCTCTGCTTCTAATTTTACTCCTGCAAGGAATTTTCCAGACACAAACTTCTGCAGTCGAACAACTGAAACCCTGCTTCTCCCCTGCTGTCCAGTTCCCTGGTGTCATCTGCAGACACGGCGCCCACGGCCTGTGCTTCCACGTCCCTTGAGAAGTCGGCGCGTGAATGCACGGCAGCACCGCCCAGGCTCCAGGACGTGAAAGTGCCTGTGGGCCCACCTGGGCTATCCGCCCCCACCCAGAGCCCCCCGGGCACCCAGGGGGAGTGGGCAGAGGGCAGTCCAGGGAGGGAGAGAGCCGCCCGCACCGCCTTGGGAAAACGCCTCACTTCTGCATGTTTTACAAACCAGGGCCCCGTGAACGCACCACGGGGCCCCCAGGGGTGTCGGAGGGCCACTGTGCCCAGCACTGTCCGCAGCAGCCCCTCCCAGACGCGGGCTCTCCCGGTGGCCGGAACCTGGTTCTCGTTAAGTTCAACAAAAGGACAGGGCCGGGTCCCTAGTCTAAGACTTACACATTAAATGCTCCTTTCCTGGTGTAAGGAGAGAAAAGCCGCTCGACGGTGCCCAGCGCACACTGGCCAGGTACAGGGGAGCCCTCCTCACCCGCGTGGGCCCTCAGTTGCCCCAAACCACCCCCTCCCCCTTCTCCAGACCCAGGCTGGGGACCACGAGGACTTACTTCCTGGGACAATCCTGGGGGCCTGGGGAGGCAGGTGCAGAGCTGCCCCGGGCCAGGCTCCTGCCCCAGCCCTCCTGCACCCCCGCCAGCGCTGCCAGGCCAACACTCCTCCCTGGGGAAGCCCCGGGTCTCTGCGGCCCTCGCCCAGGGCGGTGTGAGGGTGACCCGGCAGGACAGGCAGGGGCCGGGGCTAGGCCCACCTTCCACCTGCACCCACGGGCCTCCACGAGCACCGGCCCCCCGGAAGGCCTGGAAAGGCACAGGGGCACTTCTCACTGTCACACTGATGAGGTGGGAGTAACGTTCCCAAAATGCCAGCGGTACCTGGCTGGGAAAGACCCGGGCTGAGGGGCCCCACCCAGGGGGCTCCTTCCATGGAGGGGGCCGCCACCCCACTTCCCTGCAGCACCCATCGGCTGGGCTACACCTCTGCTTAAAAGCCCCCATGGGTGCCCCTGAAGGAAGGCATCGCTGACCCCTCAGCAGAGGGGCCGGTGCCTCCTGGGCTGCCCGATCCCTTCCTGCCAATGGCACTGGGTGGAACCCCGGCCAGGGGGGACAGCGGAGCTTGGCCACCTGCAGCATGAGGGTGGACACGGGCAGGGGGCATGGCGACCGGTGGGCCCCGCAGAGTGCTGCCGGGGAGGTGACAGAGCTCCCAGGCAGCACGGCGGCTGCCCTCAGCCTGCACCTGGCCTTGCCCAGGCCCCTCCCAGCATTCCCGATCAAGACCCATTGACAGAGCCCTGGGCAGCCGCCCCGAGCCCCTCCAAGGCCCAAGGCCTCAGCCTCCGCCTGTCCTGCCCTCAGTCCTGCTCTAAACTGGCTGATGACAACCTTGACATGCCTCGAGGCTGCGCGTGCCAGCTGGGAGGGGGAGCACTTCGACCCCGGGGTACCCAGTGTGGTTATCACTGTGTGTGTGCGAGTGTGTGCAAGTGTGTGCAAGTGTGTCAGTGCACGTGTGTGTGTCTGACTACGAATACAAGTGCAGGGGTGGGTGTGTGAACAGCTGTGTCTGTGAGTGTGTGTGCGTGTGTGTGCGCGAGGGTGTAGGCGCCCTTGCAGAACACATTCTGCTGCCTCAGGGATGGGAAGGCAGGCCCTGAGGAGCGGAGGTGACCACCCTGCGGGAGGCTCCCAGAACCTTCCGCCACCTTCCCGGGGGTCTCTCCCGCTGCCTCACTTCCCGAGGCCTGGAGGAGCCCCAGAAGGTGGGCTGCAGGGTTCCGGGTGTGGACTAGAAGCTGCACGAGCCCGTGCAGACAAGGGCCCTTTCTGCCTCTGAGGAGGCGCCTTGGCCCTGGCGTGACATGAGCGCCCTCCAGGACGGGGGCTTCCAGGGCTCAGCCGTCTGTTCACCCCACTCAGCATGCACAGGGCTCACCGTGGCCCCAGCAGCCAGACGGCGCTGTTTGGGGACACGCGTCAGTGGGGTTCTGGAACGTTCTGTGTCTCCATGTCTTCAATTCCATGACACCATCAGTATCATGTGGCCTTCTCAGGAGGCAGGGGTCATGCGCAAACCTGTCACTGTGCCCCCCGGAAGCCCGGTGGAGGGCGCGATACGGGGCACTGGGGTACAAAGAAGTGGGCATGTGCTGACGGGCACTCGGGATCCATGTCACCCAGCTCAGGCTCCCCCCTCACCTGGAGACCCTGGGGCCCGGGCCCCCTCCTGCTGGGGGGCTGCTTGCCGCTGCAGGGCCCTTCCTTCTTCACATGGAACCCAAGCTGTAGGTGCAGGTCCGCCTGGTGGCGATCCAAGAGCCCCGGGTACCGGGGGAGACTGCCGGACTGGGGGGCAGCAGGGAAGGACCCCGATTTACAAGCGCCCCACTTCTGCTCTCAAGCCCCTCACTCACGTGCATCTCACTGCAGGTGGAGTCGCACCGCACTGCAGGTGGAGGGCAAGTGCATTTATGGGGACACTTCAAATGCAAGCTGATTACCGGAAGCTACTCAAAGCTAATTAACCAGCCCCCACGGCAGGCCTTTTACCTCCTGGTTCCAGTAAAACCCAGGCTGTAAACTGTCTGCTGTTAGGACACTTTCCTTTTGTTTTCAGGAATGTTAAAGGGTCACTGTCAAGTACTTTAGACCTAGATTGATCTACTTAGAGAGGCCAGGGATTCTTCTAGGTCTTCATAAATTCCTGGAAGGTGTAAGACGAAACGCCCCCTTCCCGCCCCAGGGTCCGGCAGTCTCCCCCGGCACCCCGGGCTCTGACGGCGCCAGCTCCGAAGGGGGGTGGGGTGGGGGCCGGGGCCTTGTCCCCTCCCTGGGGAGACAGCGCCAGGGTTTCCAGGGAAAAGGCCCCCCTCCTTCCAACACCCTCTTCTTGGGAGCGCTGTGGCCCCTGCCACATCTCCACAGGGAGGCCACCTGCGGGGGCTGCGTGTGATTGTACGGTGGCCCCACCACCACCCCAAGCTCCCTGAGGACCAAGGCTCAGAAACGACACCCAGGCAGGACTCGGCTGCAGAACAGTGCTTAATCCAGAGAGCAGAGGAGGTGGCCAGGTAAATGGTGGTGGGTGGGTGGGTGGGGTGATAAATGGGTGGCTGGATGGGGGAGGGTGGATGGGTGGGTGGGTAGACTGGATGGACGGATGGATGGGTGGATGGAGGTTGGCTGAGTAGATGGATGGTGGCTGGGTGGCAGATGGGTGGGGAGACAGAGGGGGTGGATGGGTGGGTGGGTGTGTGGATGGAGTGGTTGGGTGGGTGGATAGACAGGAAAGTAAACAAACCAATTTCTAGTATGGGCCTAAAAGTAGGGCTCATGACCCCAATCTTCCCGTTGCGAACACAGAGGCCACTCGGCATGGGGTCTCCGGGGCAGGTGCCCATCTGTGTTCCAGAGCTGAGCACACAGGTGGCTTATTTGCTTATGTTCTATTAGCAAAGTTACTGATAAACTGAAACAGAAAAACCCAAATGAATTTCATGCCAGAAAACATTTGGTAGACAGAAATTTTAATTACAACTCAGAATATTATCCAGCTACCTGCTACTTTGGGACTAATGGAATCTGATAAATAAAACAGTAATCTTTAAAGTACGTCCGTCCTTCCTTCTCTCTTAGGCAAACACCACAAAAATCCAACTTTTCAAAGAAAGTCCCACTAGTAAACATGACCAGTGGAGGAGAAATCAACCCCTTGAAAGAGGCGCTGTGCCAATCTCCCCGAGACCCTCCTGCTCCTTATGGGATCGTGGTGCCCGCAGCTATGGGCGGGCTGGGAGGGACGGCCACAGCACCCGGGCAGCAGGCCCTGGGCCCAGACTCCGCAGCCCCCACACCCACCAGGAGACCCTGGCCAGGTTCCCCTCGCTGAGCCACGGACGCGGGGCCGACCCTCATGGGTGCAGCGGTGTCGAGAACTCAGGTGCGTGTGCGTGACAAGCGTGGCGAGCTCCAGGCTGGAGGCGCTGGGAAAAGGCAGCACCCCCAGGGGTCCTGAGAGGTGAACCTGCCTGCTCCGGAGACCGGGCAGGGGTCGCAGCCAGGGAGGGGAAGCATGGCCCTAAGCCCAGGCCCTAGTCCGAACCCCAGCCCCCTCCACCTTCGGCATCTGCTCCAGGCTGTTTGCTGGCAAAAGGGGGAGGCACGCTTTTCAGGGATGTGAGTTTTCACTGGTCGGATGACCCGTCTCAGCCTGGGCACAGGGCCGGGGACACCAGGCGGCAGCCGAGGACCCCAGGTGGCCCCCGGGACAAAGCCTGGGGCAGGCGTCCCTACCCCCCACCCCCCAAGCCTCCACCAGCTCCCAAGCAGGGCAGCTGACAGATCAGCACCCCGTCTCCTGAAACGGGCCCCCCCAGCAGCACTGTTCACCCCTCAAGTAGTCACCTTAAAGCGAGTGGTGCCAGCTGGGCTGCCTGGAAAGAACGGGCTGGCTCAGCACACGCTATCAGGGCCTGAGCGCTTTGATTCTTTCCAATTGATTCCTGAACACATTCAGCCCAATTTCTGCTCAAAATGATGTCCACTGCTCCCAATGAGGAGCAATGGCTTTAAAACTTGCTTGGCTTCGCCGCTGTTCCCAGCTAC
Organism: Choloepus didactylus; assembly: GCF_015220235.1. Classification (NCBI taxonomy): domain Eukaryota; kingdom Metazoa; phylum Chordata; class Mammalia; order Pilosa; family Megalonychidae; genus Choloepus; species Choloepus didactylus. Next base: position 4,385,201 of record NC_051314.1, read on the forward strand.
CCATCTCCAAAGTGACACAGGTGTAATCTGATAATGATTATGAAAGATATTAATACAGCAGGGAGTGCAGACAGAATCACAGATTGGTATTTAAGAGTGAGATTCTAATCAAGAGTGATAATGTAAAAGGAGATGTCACATTATTTGACTTTGTGACAGGCTCGCACGGTGGGATTCATGCACCGGCAGGAATTAAGTTTATTACAAGGGAATTATTTGGAGACGTAAAGCATGGCAGGGGGCGCAGAGCTTCTGCAGCGGAGCCGGAATACAAATGTGCACTTTGGCAAAGGTGTGTCCGGGGTGCACTGAGCAAGATCACACGCCCCCGAGCCAGACGCGCCCGTCTGCAGCCTCAGATCAAGGCTCCCCGGGAGGCCCCACCAATGCTCCCCGCAAGAGCTGCACCCCCCGAGGAAGAGGGGCACCACCTCAGCCATGGCGGCAACCGTGGTACCCTAGGATCACGGGGCCGCCCCAGGCGAGTCACAGCCCCTGAGCTATGCGGAGCCAGGGGTGCTCCAGACCCCCTTTGGCGAGCTCCTGCCCCAAGGCCCACACAGGGGCCCTGCAGCCCACACCTCGACCGGCTCCCTCGGCCTCTCCTGCCCCAGCCCTGCAGCCTGCAGTGACGTGGGGACTCGAATGCAAGGCCCCCGAGTCTGCACCCTAACTGTGAGCCAAGCAGTGACTTTTGTGTGGAAACGTCGAGTCAGCTCTTGGCGAAGGCTCGGTGTGGGGCCGCGAGGGCCTTGGCCAGGCCAAGGGACCAGTGGGCAGGACCAAGGAGGGGCTGTGGTTGTGTCCTGGGCAGCACGCAGATATGAGCTCGCCTTCCCGAAGGGCGGCCAAGGCAGCTCGGCCTGACCCTGCTGGTGACCTCAGGAGCTATGCCTGGCCGATCCAGATGGGAGAGGGCACCGAGGGAGACGGGGCCCCAGACAAGGTGGTGACTCAGCCAGGCCGGCAGCAGGGGCAGAGGCCAGCCCAGACCCTGGCCGCGGAGGCCACGACAAGTGTGGTGGCGACTCTGCACCGCAGTCTCCCCAACGAGGCTGCACCCTTGGTGCTCCCTCCACCTCAGGCCCCACTTGGTGACTCCCTTCCCTGCCTACTTTGTCCCCCTCCCCAACTATGGCCCCTGGCTTGGCATCCGGCCAACGTGGTGGGAGCTGAGGCCCAGGAGTTCGGCTTTGGGGCCCAAGGGGAGGCTGTGCACGGAGGCAACCCACCCACCTGTCCCCCAAGTGTGTGGAGCCCAGGGCAAGGCTGGCTGCCGCAGAGAGCACAGATGGGGCACACTGGGGCCCCTCAGCTCGACGGGAACGGTGAGCCCCCCGTGTGCACTGTGAGGGCCGCGAGACGACAGGCCGAGGCTCACAGCCCATCTGGGCCGGTGTCCCGGTGACCGGACCTGCCACCTCCCAGAAGCCCTGCCAGGAATCAGGCACACAAAATAAGAGAAGAGCAAATATTTCTTCTTTGCATGAGGAATTAAAAGATCAATGCAACTTCTTCTGTGTGCTTTATTTCAAAAAAATAAATACCGCAAAATTGAATTGAGAAATCCTATCATGTTTGCCCTGAAAATCCTCAAACTAATTAGGGTAACAAGTGGGCACGCTACGGATCAGGGCTCTCTGGGTCGGAGGCGCTGACGATCCTAAGGCAGCGCAGGGACTTCCTAAGGGCCGGTTTACTTTCTTTCTTTATTGTTTGGTCTCTACTTTGTTCACCGATTTATCTTACTGATACCAGCACGCGGACGAGGGATGAGCACCTAGCAGGGGCCCCAGTGGCCCGAGTCCCTTGGCTTCATGCCCGACCACGGGCGGGGGATGGGAGTGGGTGACCTGACCCCATTTCGTGTCTGGGTGACACCGCTGGCACAGGCTGCCTTGAGAGGCGAGCCCAGGGGACTGGGGGGCTGAGGGACGTCAGGGCGCGTGAACCAGGTCTGCAGGGGCTCGGGCAGGAGGGCACCGGGTGGCACGTACCTGTCCCACGTGGGTCACAGCAGCTGCCATCACCAAGGGCCTCGGGGTGGACACGGCCAGGTGTTCCCACAGGGCCCCCGGCCACCCCCAGTGCCGCTGAGCCCCTCAGTCCTGCCCTGGGACCCCCATGCGTGAGCAAAGTCTTCAGGAAGGCCAATGGTGTGCCCCGGGGGGCTCGGGGTCAAGCCTGGGACGTCCAGGGGAAGTGGAGGCTGCTGGGGGCCGGGGGCCAAGGAGGCCATGGAGCCTCGTCATCTGCACTTTCTGCCACGAGGGCTTCCGGGCATGGTGGTCCCACTCCCAGGGGAGTGGTTCCCTCGACAAACCAATGACAAACTAATGTCCCTGACTTCCTGCTGCTCTAGTCACAGCCTCGAGATGGGTGAGGCGGGAGACTGAGACTAGGTACGCGGAGCGCCTAGACCGCACAGAGCTCAGTTTCAGGGGGAAGAAGGCCACGTGCAGGACCTAATGTGAAGCAGACGTCTCTGCCAGAGGGCCCACCGGGCTCCCACGGGGAGGAGCCCCTGCCCCCATTGGCTGCACCCTGAGGTGGGGCAGCAGGGACCCAGCAGAAGGAGCGGCGGCTCACCTGGCGGGGGGAGCACAGGCCTGCACGCCAGTCTTTTGGGCCCGTCTGCTTCACTGAGCTGCGTGTCCCCCGAGTGGGGCTCCCAGCACCTCTAGGCCCCTCACCGCCCACCGCCGCCCCCTCACACAGAGCCCGCAGTCCATTCCCCGCACGTCCTTCCCGTCGCCTCCTGCACCAGGTGCTCGGTGACTGTCCCTGCCTCGTGAGACAATGTCCTGGGACGGAGCCCACCTGATCCCTACCCTCAACACCCCCGCATCGGGCCCCTCACACTGACACAGCCTGACACCCCGGCCTCCGCACTGGCCGGCCAGTCACGTGGGAAACCCTCCCAGCACGCCACGAGGCCGGCACTTCACGTTCCGGAGGGCTCCGAGTGCCCACCGTGCGAGCCCCTCTCTCCTCCCCAGACCCGCTCACAGCTCCGTGAGCCTCACCCAAGCTGCCACCGCTGGGTTCAGGGTCCCGAGCATGATACACTCCTGTTCTCCAGCCAGAACTGAAGTTCCCAAGGAAGGGTGCTGGCTCACCACGAGGCTGCGTGCCCACCTGCCCATTCACCCCTGACCTCAAGCCCCTGATGCGCCTGGCACACAGAGCACACTCAGTGCCCACTTGCTAAACTAAGCTCAAGGGAAGACGCATGGAACAGACACGGAGCTTGGGAAGGGCCGAGGGCATCCACCAGGATGATGACAGTGCTGGGCCTGCCCAGGCCCCTGGGGGTGCTCCCTGAGGGAGGGCCCAGGCCCCATCCGCTCCTCCCTGAGGAGGGGACCCAGCAAGGCCCCGAGCCGCGTCTCCTCCCCAGCTGGGGACTGGGCTTGGCTGAGGTTCCAGTGAGTGTGCAAGTGGTGGGCGGGCGAGTGAGAGACAAGGTGAGTGAGTAAGCAGGTGAGCAGGCAGGTGAGTAAGCACAGTGAGTGAGTGAGGGAGCAGAAGCTGGGTGGGTGCTGCCCTGGGTTCATCTCCCCTTGGGTACAATGAGCCCCTTCCCCAGTACTGAGCCCTGGAGTACTGCCCCCCACTGAACCCCATTACCTGCGTGAGGGTATTCAACTGTCACATCAGAAACACAGGACATGGTGACGTTAGCAGAAAAGACTGCAGGAGAGGGACTAGGAACCAAGGAGCCTAAGAGATTCTTTCCACAAAGGAAACAGGTGTCTGGAAATTGACCCAGTTGACTTTGGGATTGGCACTCCTGGTGCCACCAGTTCCTGCTGGATTTGTCTCCGGCAACCTCAGGTCCAGATCTTGGCCACGTGTGAGAACGACAAGCCCAGGGGACCCCAGTGCAGCCCCGAGCTGGCTCCAGATCAGCCCTGCTCACAGCCAGGACGTCAGCACCCAGGCAGTCAAGGGGCTTGGGGACCCAATACTATGACCCGAATGCGCATGCTCCTCGGAAGCCCAGGCCAGGGCGTTGAGTCAAGTGCTGGGCCCCACCCCTCCGGGCCGGAACAGTCCCACTCGCACCCTAGACTGGCCTGGGTGTCCGCTGCAAGCATTCAAAACAGACTGTGTGACCGTGTGACAGTTGAGAACTGAGAGGGAGGCATTTTAATACAGCTGAAGATGTAATTACATTTCTTCAGGGATTGAACAGATGAGCTTCTCCAAGTTTATCTGCCTGAGATATCAAATACCATTAATGATATAATAAGGGCCTTTCAATTAATGATTCGAATGGTGGTTGTAATTTTTCCTTTAGTGGCAAGATGAATTCACGGGCAGAAGTGAGCCGGCTAAGAGGGAGAGACTGACAAAACCTCCGCTGCCCTCCCTCACCTGCAGAGGGCAGACAGCAGAAAGCTCTGGAATGATGGGGGGGGTGAGGGGAGTGCTCCGGGACACACAAGGGAAGGCTGTCAGGTCTTGGGGTTGAAATGTCAAACTTTCCCTAAGCAAACGCCTCAGGCAGGAGAAGTTCTTGTTTTCATGAGAGACCAGGGAGGGGAGGGGAGGGTAGTGGGCAGGTGTGTGAGTGAGCAGGTGCGTGAGCAGGTGAGCCAGGGTCCTGCCAGGTCAATACAAAGACACCCCCTCTGGGGATGGATGAGGTCACAGCAAAACCCTCTCATGTGTCTGGACCCGCAGAATCAGAGCCTCGGGGCCACAGGGGGCTTACGTGCAGCTGCCCGGTGGCTTCTGAGGGAGCTGGCACCAATGCTGGTTCCTGGGCCCTACCCCAGGCCCCCTGAGCCAGAACCTCTGGAGCTGAGGGCCAGGGACTGGGATTGGTACAAGCTCCCAGTTCCTGCTGAACCTCTGCCCAGATGGATACATGGAAAACAGAAGAGGAGAGGTAGGGAATTAGGGGGACGTCCAGGAAGCCCACCATGTAATAGGCATTCCAGAAAGAGAAACACGGAGAACGTTTCTGAGATGAAATCCTTGCGCTTTCCATACTGAACAGGCCCCAATACTCGAGCACAGGGTGGGCACAGGGTGCAAAGGAAGCTCCTAAATGCCGAGGGGCAGGGGGCAGGGCGTGCCATGCCTGTCAGTAACAGCACTGGACACCGGAAGGGGATGGGCAGGCACAGAGATTTCCACCCTGCACGCACCATCCAGCCAAACCCTCAGTCAAGAGGGAGGAGAGAACATGCAGTTTCAGACACGCAATACCAAAACGCCTGCTTTCTGGGCTCCCTTACTGAGGCGCGTGCTGAAGGGGGCGCCCTGCCAAGGAGGAGCCCAGGCTCGAGGAGCTGCCCCGGGCAGTGGCAGAGGCAGCATGCGTGCAGGCCTGGAGAGCAAGGGCTCCGGGCAGACGGGCATGCGGAAGGGACGGTTCCAAGAAGACAAACTTCAGAGTACAGCTGATGGGCCAAATCCCTTGAGAGGAGATTTCCAGTTCTGAGAAACAGATCAGGGAGGAATCAGGGAACGGTTCACAGAAAACCAAGAAGAGGGAGACCACTGTGAACAGCAAGGAAACCAAACGGTTGTCCAAGAAAGGAAATACAATCGTAGCACACTGTGCGGCTCAGCCACATGGCCACGCAGAGCAACTCCCCACCAGCCCGTCATCGGAGCCCGGGCAGGGGCGGCAGGGCAGGGCGGGTGGGTGCAAGGGGTGCATCGTCCTGCTGCTGCTGTGGAAACCCAGCGTCTCAGGCTAAAATCTGAGACAGCACAGACGGAATGCTAGGGAGAAAAACAGATTCTAAAAACAAAACATATCTTAAAAGGTGACCTTAGCCACCTCCAGGGAGAAGGTCAGGGGAAGTGGGAAGAAACTACTTTTTCTGGTAAAAAGCGGTTTGGAATATTTTGTCTTTTTAAAAACATGTACAAGTGTAGCTTCAATAAAATTTTTAAAAGGTTTTATCAGGGCAAGGATCCTTGGAAAGTGTTCCAGCCCCCACCCACTCCCTCCCGAGCCACAGGGCTCCGTTCAGTTCCCAAACCCCTCTGCCGAGAGCTTTTCTGTGGCTGTAAGGAAACGCCATAAGTAAAGGTGAACGGCCGCATCACAAGCAGCAATCCTTAGGGTCTGAGGACACTATTAACTACAATGGGGTGTCAGGAAACTAAAAAGCTAACACTCATTATTTTAAGTTTTCTTAATATTCACTCTAACCCCGGTATATGTGAAACCCATCCACAGCAGAATCTAGCAACTCTGGGAAGAGCAGGGATCACTAGGTAAGAGCTGACTGGATTCATGACGGATTAATCTCAAAAAAACATGCAAAAAGCAAGACGCTTCACCCCGGACAGCGGCATTTTGGTACTGGCCATCGGGGCTGTGGGTGTGCGGACATGCTCACGGCCAGCACGGACGCCACGTGCATGCAGATACCTACTGCCAAGCAAGTGACATTTATTTCTGCTCCAGGCAGTGGTAGCATTTCTTGGCTGTCTCACTCTCATTGTCAAGCGTGGCCCTGCTGACACACTCTGCTTTCCAGGTGACTTTGGGGGCCTGTGGACCCCTAAGTGCCGTGAATGCAGCGGTTGAGCTGCCACCGGAGGGTCTCCGGGCGTCCAAGATGGTGGGTTAGCGGCTGGCCGCCCCCCCGGCTACAGGCCCAGCAGGGCAGAGTGCGGCGCCAGGGAAGGCAAAGCCCGTCGCAGAGAGGGATGATTTAATCAAAATATAGATGTGTCTGAAGCCAGTCATGGGACACAAATTGATTTTCTGCAGCCTTGTGCAGACTTCCATTTCTGGTCTTTAAAAATTGTCTCATGAGTTCAGCTCTTAAAGGGAAAACGATGAGGACAGACCCAGGTTTACGTGGCCCCAGGCCCTCTCTGGGAAGACCCTGCAGGAGGAAAGGCAGGGGGCTGTGGGCAGGTGGGAACCAAGCGCGAGAGCCGGGGCCAGCCCCCCACTGCCGGGCCCCAGCCCCTCTGGGAAGTGAGGTGAGGAAGTTGGGGAGAATGGGCAGGACGGTGGGGCATGGACAGCAGCAGTGGGGGGGCCTGAACACCTCTCCAGTCACTGGGGTGTCCTCAAGGCTGGGCCCAGGCAGCCGAGGGGAGACGAGGAAGCCCACTTTTGGAGATGAGGCACTTTGCCCCACACCCAGACGGCAGCATTAAGCTCCAGGATGAACATGACAGACTCCCCCTGCCACTCTGAAACAGGCCACTCGGCCGCTGCCACTCGGGTTATTTCAACAAAGGCAGATCTAAGATGCTCCCCCTTCAATCACTCAGGGCCACCTTCCCTAATGACACTAGGAACCAGACGGCCACACCTGCAAGCCAAACGCCCCTGCAATGGAGGCTTTCACTGTAACAACGAAAGACAAAATCCAAACAAATTCTGTGAGGCAAAGCAGGAGTTTCCTTTATGACTATTTAAGCAAGAATTCCCCATTTGCAAGGAGAGAAAGGGTTTGTTTTTCAGAGATCAGAGAACAGAATCAATTCTTTCCCCTGCCTTGTTTCATAACAGATGCCGAGGGTGAGTGTGAACACACAAGTGAGCACATGTGCGTGTGTGTGCATGTTGCATGTGCATGTGTGCCTGTACATGTATAGATAAGAGCATGCGTGCACGTGCATGTGTGTATGCGTGTTGCGTGTGCATGCATCCGTACATTTAAGGATAGCTGCACGTGCATGTGTGCAAGCTGCATGTGGGCAAGCTGCATGTGGGCATGTATGGATATGTGCACTGCATGCGTGTTGCATGTGCATGTAAGAATATGTGCGCGGGCATGCACGTGCATGCATGTGTGTGTGAGGCAGTGACAGCCCCGAGCCCCTCCTTTGTCCATCATCCCATCTAATACCCTCCCAGCCTTGCTGGAGGCAGTGAGCTCAAAGTCCTCACCTACCCTTCTGGATGAGGAAACCGAGTCCAGAGAAGTTCCCAAACTCTTCTCTTTGCTGCCCTGCCTCCCCTTCGGGTCACCCCAGACCGAGTAGGACACCCTGGCTTGGTACGTGGTGAGCTCTGTGCTGACGCAGCTGCTCGAGCCACCCAGCCCCTGGCTTCCCTCCCTGGGAGTGGGTGCTCCTCGCAGGCTGTCTGGGCCCAGGGCAGGCGGGAACAGGTGCACGGGGGCCAGATGTAGGTCCCAGCCCGCTGCCTCTCCCCTGCTCCCTGCAAAGAGAACACCTGCAGGGCCAGACCCCCAGCCCCCACTGGTTGCCAGTTGCTCAGAGAATGCAAACACACTCAGTCAGCCCACTGCCCAGCCCCCCAGGCCCTCTGGGAGGAGAGGCAAGAAAGATGGGGAGAACGGGCAGGATGGTGGGGGCAGCCAGCAGATGGTAGGCGGATGGATGGGTGATGGACAAGCACATGGTTGATTTACACGGGGGTCTCCTGGAATCTGAGCCAGGCAGGAAGGCGTTCCCACAGGCCGCTGGCTTCCTCTGGAAGGCTGGAGCTGAGCCAAACCTGAGACAGTCTGCTACTTCCCAGTCACTTCACCAAAGCCACCAGAAGGGTGTCCTTAGCAAGTTACTCCACGGAGATGCAAGTAAGTTCTTCTTTTGGCATAACCTGAATTTCTCTTGCTTTAATTGAGTATTCCAGTTTGCTAATGCTGCCATTAAGCAAAACACCAGAAATGGATTGGCTTTTATAAAGGGGGTTTATTTGGTTACAAAGTTACAGTCTTATGGCCATAAAGTGTCCAAGGTAACACATCAACAATCGGGTACCTTCACTGGAGGATGGCCAGTGGTGTCCGGAAAACCTCTGTTAGCTGGGAAGGCACGTGGCTGGCATCTGCTCCAAAGTTCTGGATTCAAAATGGCTTTCTCCCAGGACATTCCTCTCTGGGCTGCAGCCTCTCGGGGCAAACTCTGAGCTAGTACCTCCGAAGCATCAGCGAAACTCTGCTTTTAATGGCCGTCTTCAAAATGTCTCTATAAGCTGCAGCTCCTCTCTCAGCTCCTGTGCGTTCTTCAAAGTGTCCCTCTTGGCCGTAGCAAGCTCTCTCCTTCTGTCTGAGCTTATATAGTGCTCCAGCGAACTAATCAAGGCCCACACTGAATGGGCGGGGCCACAACTCCATGGAAACAAAGAATTACAATCTAATCAACACTACTACATCTGTCCACACAAGACTGCATCAAAGATAATGGTGTTTTGGGGGACATAATACATTCAAACTGACACATTGAGTCACAGAGAAAAAGAGCTCATTCCTCCTCTTCCACTTAAAGATGGCTGTGAGCCACCCTAGAGCCTCTCTCACAATCTCATTCCTTTCATCCTTCCTTGTGCTCCAGTTTCTTAACTTTCAATCATTTATTCCTATAAGAAAGTTGCTATTGCATTTGCAGTATACGTTCCACTTTAGTCAGAAATGGCTAAACTTTCAAACTCCATCGCCATTATCATAATGAGAGGTATAATTTAATAAGGAGGCCCCATTTCCCAAAGTCTGAAAAGAAAATTACCTGTGGGTATTTATGCCTGAGGACGAGGAAAGAAAACGCTCTGCAAGACATGGGCCTCCTCATGTCTCCCTACCGTGTCCCTGAGATGCCTCTGAGCCCAGCCCTCCCAGGAGGGGCCCCCACCCCTGGGACACCAGACAGCACCCAGGAAGGGCCTGGGGGTCACCAGGGGCCCACTGCCTCTCTAGGATGCCAGCTCACCGGGAGGGCGGTCTCAGCAGTGCTGGGGGCTGGGGGCTGGCCACTGTGGAGCCTCAAGGCTGAGGGGACGTGCGTGAACTCGGAGGGGCTGAGGCTGGCCCTGCATCTGGCTCTCCACACATTTAGACGGTGTCAACCCCAGGCAGGAGAGCGCCATGGCCTCCACCCAGCCCACACCTGGCCCTCGCACCCTCCTCACTGTAGGGGAACATGCTTCCTGCCCCACCGCCCCTTCCCCTGCTGGGGCCTGACCCTCCTGGGCAGGCCTGGCCCCGCCCTTTTGGCCCCTTGCCCACCGCCTGACCCCTCTGCCGCCTGACCACAGAGCACCAGGTTCCTCACTGCCCCGGGGCCTTCTCTTGTAGGGCAGACTGGTGTTTCCTGCAGACCAGCTCTGCCCGGCAGCCGAGCGAACCCAAGTTCGTCCCCTCCGGGCCTGCAGGCCCACACCACCCTGAAGAGTGACCGCTTGCCCAGGCTGAAGCACAGCTGCACGCTCTCCTTGGCCCTGTGCCCAGGTCTCCCAGTGCCTGCCCCATGGGCGTGAGACAGTGCTGGGACACTCTGCTCCACGCCCCTCTGACTGTATTCACAACAGGGAGGGTGGCCGGAGCTGCTGAGCTGGCCATCCCGGGCCCACCCACTTAGGGAGCTCCTGCTCTGCCCCTGACCGTCCGAGCCCAGAGGCAGTGCTGCCAGCAAATGGGCCCCCCGGCCCCTCTCCAGATCCCCCGGCCCCTGAGGCCTGCCTTAGCCCATCCCCCAGGTATGGCCCCATGGGCTGCCCCGCCCAGCCCCCCATCTCAGGTACTGCTGGGTGGGGGGGGCGTGGAGGGCACAGAGGGGCTCCCCACGTGCTGGCCATGCTCCACCCTTACTTGTTCCGGATGCTTGTCAGGCCCCACAGATGGTGTTCACATGCTCTGCTGGGTTATCAAGGAAAATGGCTCTCTGCTCAGGGCTGAGCCAACGTCCCACCTTCTCGAAGCCCCTCCCAGGGACCCTCGACACCATCACCCAGCCTTACCCTTAGCGGTGCTGACCTGCATCTACCAGGGCCTAAGTAGAGGGGCAGTGAGCAGGGGCCACACTGCCTGCACCACCCCCCGGCCTGCGCCACACCCCACCCCCCAGCCTGCACCCCCGGCTTGCACAGGTCCCTCCTCCAGCCACATCTCCACCCAGAGGACTCCCCACAGCCGCCCTCCAGCAGCCGCCCAGCCGCTGCCCATGGATGGCCAGCCATGGCCAATCTTCTCCCTAAAACCTGAGGATGTTGCACCAGAGCCAGAGAAGCAAGAGGACTGGGCCCCAAGAATGCCCCTTCAGAAGGTTCCAGAAGCTAATACAACGCACACAGTGACACAAACCTACACACAGACCTCAAGTGACACAGACCCACTACACCTCATGGTGACACACACCACACTCTACCACACGGTGACACACACACACCATGTGGTGACACACACCACATCCCACCATGCGGCAACACACTCACTCCACCATGCAGCGACATACACCACACCGTGGTGACATACACCACACACACCACGTGGTGACACACACCACACCCCACCATGCGGCAACACACTCACTCCACCATGCAGCGACATACACCGCACCGTGGTGACACACACCGCACACACCACGTGGTGACACACCCCACACTCCACCATGTGGCAACATACTGCACACACCCACATGCAGCACCTAGAGCACAGGAATGCACAACAGTCCACTTTAACAATTAGTTTTCAATTGGCCCAATTTTGCCTATAACCTGTCTTGAAATGATAAAGAAAGAAAGAGACAATTGATCTTTACTTTGGCATTTCCTGACATTTGCTGTCTCCAGTGAACACAGGCTCCAGTCCGCCCACGTATACCCCACTGGGCCCTCGGAAGGCTCCGGCCTGCCCGGCCAGCCCGTCTGACGGCGATGTGGCGCTTGGCCCCCAGGACTCCGCTGAAGGCCGGGACAGGGGCGCCAGGGCTCCCGCTGGGCTGTGCTGCCCATTCTCCAGCTAACCAGGGCAGCCATGGTTGTCTGTCTGGAAGGCTGGCGGACTCCACACGAAAACGTGCAGAAAAGCATGAATTTGTGTAACATTCATCCTGTCACTGCACCGACGCTTTGTGGTGAGGGGTGGGCCGCCTTGCCCCTGCTTTTCCCACTGAGGCAGTACTTGATCTCTGTAAAGCTCAGGGCTTCAGCTGTTGTTTTCTTTCTTTTTTAATCAGGGATGCCCAAGAGACACTTCTAAACATCCTGTATTTTTACAGCTGTTTCTTTACCAAGGCTCTCTGAAGCCTGCAGTGGGATGCATTTAGGGGGCCCTCCTGAGTGGACAGTGTGGGGCTTTCGGTAGGGCAGGGGCTTGGGGCCTGGGGCTAGGAGGGCCTCCGAGGCAAGGCTGGGCCCAGGGATCGGGCGGCCAAGGGGTACAGCTGGGGGCCCAGCGCAGAGCTACCCCAGGCTCACACAGGGCACTCGTACAGTTTGCCCAGAGACCCCTCCTGGGCCACTTAGAAATGATGTCACACTCCCTGCAGATGGGGAAACCCATGACACTGCTGAGGGCAGTCTGGCCCGGCAGAGACTGCAGACCTGGGAGCGAGCTATACAGCATGACAGCTCAAGACGCCGCGAGAGTGGCCACGTGGCAGAGGCTGGACGGGCAGCCTCACCAGCACTGCGCGACTTCTGAGCTGTCAGAGATGCTCCACATCCACTCCACACCCTCTTTCTGCAACCCCTTCCACAGTCTCAGCCCAAACTGCACCCCTCATCACGTGGCACAGGGGCGCCTGTGGATGTGCAGGAGCCTCAGACAAGTGGTTCACAATATGTGCCTCTGAGGATCACAGATGCTGAGTAACTGTGTGTGCTTGTGTGTGTCTGTGTGCTGAGCGTGTGCCTGTGTGTGTGTGCATGTGCAGGTATGTGTGCCTACGTGTGTGCATGCGCCTCAGTTTGCTGTGCCTGCACATGTGTGTGTCTGTGTATATGCACCCATGTGTGTGCACGTGTGGGTAAGTGTAGGCACCTAAGCGTGTGTGTGTGCATGCATGTGCCTGGGTGCATGTGTACATGTGTGGGTGTGCACTCACACATACAGGCGAGCCGAGGGGTGGCGGCGAGGAGCAGGTCTGCAGCTGCAGGAAACACCAGCCGAGGGTACAGCAGCGGCTGCATTCCGGCAGTCACAGAGGCCCGCTCCCAGCCGGGACCTCCAAGTGGAGTCAGTGTGGGGTCGAATCCTCACGACAGCCTTTCATCGTGGGAATTATCCCCATTTAACAAGTAGTATTTTAAAAAATAATGCTTACCAGTCATTGAAGAGAGTATAGAAAAACACCCCAAAAAAAGTTCAAACAAGAAAATATAAATATCCATAATTCTACTAACCAAAAATATTATCAAAAACATTTTGGGTTGTTTCTATTCAGATTTTTTTCCATGCATATAAGCAAAACTGGGCTCATTTTTATATGTATGCACTTATGGAGATGTATATCATTTCATGCCATACTTTCCCTCTGCAAAGAAATATACTGAAAGCATTTTCCCATATCAGTAAATTTTATGTGAAGGCATAATTTGTGGGAGTCATAAAATATTCCAACCAATTATGTACCGTAAGTAGGTAACTGTTTCCCTACCATTTACTATTTAGGCTGCTGCTAATTTGCTTTCTCATAATTTAAAAAATGTGGAACCATTGGATCAAAGGTAAGGCTCCTAATATAAACTGTTACATGGCTCTCCCCCGAGGTTCGGTTGGTTTATACTCCTAGTAGGAGTGAAGGAACACGCCTGCTTTATGCCGCCTTCATCAAATCTGAGGAAGTGCATTTTTAAAAGCATTGCTGATTTGACAGGTGGCGTGTGTTTTGATTTCCAACTCTTTCCTAATGTCGGAAGAGGCATGCCTATTTACTAGTCGTATCGATTGTTCTCTGGGTTGTTCTCATTGACTCCACCCATTTTTCATGAGAACATTTTCTTTTTATTACTTACTTGGGTGAGTTCTTTGTATGTTAAGGATATAAGCTCTGCTGCGGGACACTGATTACGTGCTTCAACTTGGCAGGCCTGGGCTGGGGGACCGGATCCACCCCTGGGGAGGGTAGTGGGCACGGGCGACAGCGCCCTCCGCAGCCCCCCGGGCCTGGGAAAGTGAGGCCGGAGGCAGGCCCCATTTCCTCACCCAAAATACCAATGTTAGGGGAGGCTTGCCGGAGGGAACCGCCTTTTCCCCACCCCCTTATCTTGCCCGGACACTCCCCGTTGCCAGTGCAACTCCCATCACCACCAGTGCGCATACATTGTTGCCAGACACCGTTACCGGAGCAACTCTCGCCCCTTTTCAATCAACCTCCGCGCCCTCTCAGAACCAATCCAAGCCTTTAACCTCTACAGCTACCCCGCCCTCTAAACCGCCCGATATAAGCTTGTACTCTCCCCTAATAAACTCTCTTGGTTTTCTTCATCCTAAAAGAAACGTGTCCCGCCTGTTCCTTTCTCGCCGCCCTCCATACTTTGCACGCCTCCCGCCGGGGACCTGGCCAAGTCCCCCGCCTCGCCCTCGCCTCCGGGAAAGAGCCCCCGCCGCCGGTACCCTCGGAACAATCCTGGGAGCCTAGGATTTAGCAACCGGCCGCCACCCTCCCCCAGACGAGTCAACTGCGACCGCAACTGGCGCCCAACGTGGGGCACCTGGAATTAAAAGTCCTCTCTACGCAGCGGTCCAGTAAAACCACCCGCTCGCCCGGACGCCTCTCCAGCTCCCCTTCTCCTCGCCTGCAAAGTAAGGGCCGCCTCTCCCTCGCCGGTACCCTCGGAACAATCCTGGGAGCCTAGGATTTAGCAACCGGCCGCCACCCTCCCCCAGACGAGTCAACTGCGACCGCATTCTGCTTTGTTCCTGTTTGTGAAAAAGGAATTTTATTTCAGTTTGTCATCTGCCTTTTAATTCTGTTTATGATGTTTCCGACATTCAGACATTTACAATTTCTGTGTTGGGTTTAAAACGTGTTACTTCAGAGAGAACCAACATTTTCTTCTCTTAGGCACCCAGGGTGCTGACAATTTTAAATTAAACTTTCAGTGTGGGGTGCTTCAGTCACAAGAGTAACAAATTCTGGCCCTAAGTTAGCGAGAGGATGAGCAGGTACTCACGACCTCTCAGGGTCCCCCTTCATTTCCGCTCTATTCAGAGATGAGCCTCCGAGGCCTGAGAACCTGCAACCAGGTTCTTTTTGTTTGCAGGCTTTGTTCCATGTCGGGCCCAGGCCCAGGCATCCCGGGTTTATGCAGGTCCCGGGACTCTCCTGCCCGGGGGCCGGCCCTGTGCACTGGCAGGGCAACAGCAAAGCAGAGGCCTTCAAGCAAAACTCAGTTCCTGTGCAAGCTTAGAAACATACATATTTATAGTGCCTGTGGTGTGTGCTCGTGTGTGTGTGTGCATGCATGTGCATGTGTGCATGTGTGCATGCACTGCACAGGGGGAATCTTTGCTGAACAGTTAGTTACCACATGGTGAAAACAGATGTCTAGTCCTGATTTAAATGGGACTGTTTCTAGAACTTCCCCAGTCACTGGTGACCTGGTGATTTGAGTCTTAAGCAAGCTAAGATGGCATTCCTTTATTTCCACTTTATTAAGAATAGTTCTTTCCTCTTTTTATTAAACCCAGGAGAAGCTACCGCAGCTCTGAAGGAATTGTGTGATTTGCTGCTCTTGCCTTACTTACAGGGGCCCCCGCAGCAAGATGAGGAAGGAGCTGAGAGTGCAGGCTTGGACTTTAGGGGGGCTCGGTGTGGGGCCAGCCTCTGGGAACGTGGCTCTTGAAATGCTCCCTAGGTGATAAGGTTCTCCTCTGAGCCAGCCTGCAGAGGCAGTTGGTACAGAGCATGTGATTTATGGGGAACACCTGCTTCCCTTCCGGGACTGTGGAGTTTTGGTGGGAAACCCTGGACCGAGGCTCTAGCAGCCTCCCTGGGCAGAGAGTGTTACTGCATTTCATCATGGAGCGCAGAGCAGGCTGTGTGGCGGGAAGGGCAGAAGCAGCCTGCAGCCGACCCTGCTAGGAGCCTTTTCCCTGCTGACCCACCTGTCCACCCTGCCAGGCCGCGGTGACACACCTTAGCCGCATGCGAAGGTGACCATGTGCCGAGCTCCTCTGCTGAGCCCCGTGGTCCTTCGAAAGCAGCACTGAACAGGCAGGTGGTTGTGGAACTCCTGACACTAATAGATTAAGAAATATTAAACCAGTACAAAATTCCTGGGGTAAAATATATTTTAGCAGAATATGTATTTTTAGTTAACACACCAATAAATTAAATTTTCTTATTTTATTAAGGAATTTTATATTTGTTCCACAAGGAAAATTAGATTCTAATTTCATTTTTATGCATGCTGTCTTTCATATTAATAAATAAATCACTCTTTCAATCCCCGATTGTTTATGTACACACTTGCCCAGGGTCAGGTGCTGTGCTAGGGACTGGGGATGCCTCGTGAGCAAGGCGGACTGTGCTCCTGACCTCCTCACGGCACTTCACATGGATGGGTGGGTGGGTGGGTGGACGGATGGATGGATGGGTGGATAGTTAGATGGATGGATAATAGATTTAGATAGGTAGGTAGGTAGGTAGGTTAGATATAGAGAGAGATACATAAATAGGTGATAGATAATAGATCTATTGGAAGCAATTTTGGCATTTTATATTTTCCCAAAATGGTGTTTTCATCCATTTATCTTGGTTACACTTACAAGAGTTTGCCTATTTTATTGGCATTTTTCATGCCCCTCTAAGATGTGCTTAACAATTCTACTTATCAACTTGGTTTTCTAATCCACTAACTTATTTTTACTCAGTCATGCTTGTATCTTCTTAATCATAAGTTGACTTCATTTTTCAAACTGTAAATTGAGTTAAAGACTTAGCTTATTTTCTAAACATTCTTAAATGACAAAAGCATTTAGGCTTTGAATTTCTTTACAAGGCCAACAAGTGCCCCATCCCATAAGGTTTTGAATGCCATTCTGTAATTACAGGATCAGTTTCATTTTGACCTGTGTTATTTTGAGGAGGGCTCTCTAAAATGCTTGATCATTAATTCTAGCTTTATTATTAGTTTTTAAGGCTTCTGCTCAGTGAATGTAGTCTGTATTATTCCTGCATTTCTAACTTTGACTTTTTAATGGCTGAGTTAGATGGCTGATTTTTGTAAATGTTCCATAAATGCTTAGAAAGAAGATGCATTCTCTATACAGATAGAAAATTCCATTAAGAATTCTTAAACCACTCCTATTTTTTTTGCAATTCAGATTCACAATCACCTTTTTTATCCTCATTAAATGTTTCAAGTCTCCTCCTAGAGGTGCTTCATTCACATCTTTCTGTGTGTTTTACAAAGTTTTAAATTCAAGTTCAACATACAGGCAGAAAAGCCCACAGATCAAGACTTGCACAAAGTAAACCCACTGACCGCCAGGCCAGGACGTGGTCTCTCTACAGCCCTGCGTGCCGGGCGCTTTTGGCTCGGGATCTTCTGACTGCAGGGGTGCTGCAGCCGCCCACCCTCACCGTCGGGGACCCACTGCCCCAGGCCCCTCCTCCAAGCCCCCAGGGCGCCCCGCCTGGCTGCTCCTCAGTGCGTCCACTCCTCTCCTGGGACGTGGCCCCTCACGTGCCCACCTCCTCCTCATCCCTGGAGGAGCGAGCGCTTGGCCTACCCACCCCTAGCTCCCCTCGGCGGGCTCCTGGCTCCAGTCTACTCCTTGCACTTCCCAAACCCACTCTCCGTTCTGCCTTTCAGGATGCCCACCTGGTCGTGCCAGCCCCTGCGGAAACCCCCAACAGCTCCGTGCTGCTGCGGGCACAGCCCAGGGCTGAGGAATGCGGGACTGGGTCTCCGCGTCCCCCTTGGGCTCCTCTCCTGACCTCTGACCCCTGCACTCAGCACCGACTTCACCAAACTCCTTCCCGCTGCAGGACAGGCTCTGCTCTCAGGGCCTGGGGACCCGCCTGCTCCGTCCCTGCCTCCCGATCACCACCCCGTGCTCTCTCGGGGCCCTCCCCACCTCCCCAGCTGATTGGCTACTTTGGTTCCTCTGAAATGAGCCCACCGTGTCTCCCCACCCAAGGCTCCCCAGCACCCAAGTCCCACCTCTGTCCCAGGCCTGGTGCCAAGCCCCGAGTGGCACCTTTGTCCAACCGGGCGCCTCTGCCCACCCCGCTGACAGCCCCGGGCCCGGCACAGTGAGCCGAGGGGAGCACGGCTCGCACCCAGTGCCGTGTGCAGCACCTCACGGCTCCACCCTGGTTCCCCACCCAGCAACTCGCAGCACTCCTCCCAAGGCCGAGAGCAGGAGGGGAAGGGGCCCGCCCGGCAGGCTGCCTTCTACAGGGGCCTCCTCCTCGTGCTCCCTGGGTGGCCAGGGGCTCAGCCCTGAGACCCCGACCCTCTGACCCCCAGGCCAGGGCAGGTGCCTCCTGGGCCAGCAGCCCTGAGCCACGGGCAGCGGCTTCTCCGCACGGGGCGGCTCTTTCATCAGCAGTCAGCCAGCAGTGCCTTAATTTACTGGACATATTTACAGACCTCTGAGCTCCTTAGGTCTCCACCGAGAAGGTTTACGGCTTTGCTGCAAGTCCCAGGCTCTGTTCACCATAAATTAACTGTTTTCTACTTGAAAAGTAAAACATTACAAACGGCTGATATCTCTTTTTCTGTCTAAGGGCCTTGCTCTCTCTAAAACCAAGAGCGACAACCACCCCAACGCTGTCCACGTGTGGAGAACATTCCAATTCCACCGAGCCTGGGCATCCACGCGGCTTCTGGGCAGCTCAGCCTCTGTCAGAAGTGGCAGCACAGAAGTGAACCTCCGGGCACTGCCCTCGGGCCAGCACGGACAGGCAGCAGGCAAGGCAGGAATGCCAGGCAAGCAGGGACCAGGGCCACGGTGGGAGGGGACAGGGCTGGGCAGGGGGGCTGCCGGCGGCTCTCCAACGTCCTGGGGAGTCACACTAACAAGAGTGGGCTTGGGGAGATAAAATGGGTATAACACGGATTTTCTAGGATGGTTTATTTTCTAGTGTTTTTAATGCCATACCCGTAAATTTCCAACAAAACATCCCAGTAGTGCCAGCATCTGGGCTTTAAAGGATCCTCCAGGTGGCAAGATGGGCATGCCAGCGCTCAGCAAAAGGCGACCTCTAGCCAGGGCCCAGGACTGCTGTCCCCGCAGCGGAGGCCACAGGGGGTGCTGGAGGCAGCCGCTCCCAGGCAGCAAGAGTGACTGCAGGCAGGGGACAGCCTTCCCTGGGGAAGGACAGGGGCCTGGGGGCTCCCCGCCTCTCCACTACCCCAGCCCACCCGACAGACATCGGGAGGGGCACAAGGACAAGCAGAAAACAAGCCGGGCCCTGGCGAGCCTCAGGAGCAAGGGAAACACAGGCAGGAGGCAGTGCCTGTACTTTAACTCCCTGCCCAGTGCTCAGGGAATTAAACACTGGGAAGCAAAACCAATCTCCCCCAGCACAGGGGGCTCCCCGTGGTTTGGTATCAAGAGAGTCTTCCCCTTTCTCCTGGGAATACTTTGTCCTTAGAAAATGATTCCATTCCTATGGAAATGACTTAAAGCAACACATTATTTCCCAAGAGGCAAATTACAATGCTGCAAAGAGTGAGGGCTTTTAAAGCCATTTCCCACGAACATTCTCATGCTGGAGGCTGGGTTTTAGGGCTCACTCACTCAGGCTGTCTTACACGGACGCAGAACCATTTTCCTAAAATGCCACGATTGCAAACACAACTCCCCCCTGCTCACCAGGACTCCGCGGGGTTCTTTATTTAATTTCTGTTTTCTCTTATTGCCTTTCCCATTTAGTTCAATCTCCACAACACATTTTGGTGTTCATAGCATGCCCTCCACCCAGCCCCGGAGATGTCAAAGCACTCTTGCATTCGGCGCTTCGGAGAGGAAATCCATCTCGGCCGTGCCGTGCAGCCCAGCCGCCCTGCGTAGCTCCCTGGGCCCCGGCGCCGCCAGCGTCCTGACCGCACTTGCTCCTGACCCTGGTAGGGAACAGGGCTCTGACAAGTCTGGTAAAACATTTCCATCGGCTGCCAAGTGCACCCTCTAAGTACAACAGGCAACACCTCCCACCAACAGCAGGTAAACTGAGCCTCTTAAAAAGCGTGATGAAAACATGGCAAGCCGAGGGACAGCAGGACTCGTTACCATCTCCCCCTTCCAAGGCCCCTGACTGTGTTGCTTCCGGTCCAGTGTACCCCGCTGCAGGGCTCGGGGGCAGCCTGCAGGCCTGGCTGCCCCTGCCCCGGTCTCCCAACACCACTGTCCCCAGGGCGCTTGTGTTGAGGGGTGGGGTGCTCTCCCAGGAGCCAGGAGGGGGCCCCCTGCCAACCCTGCCCACCCATGCGTGAGCCCACCCCCTCCAGACCAGACCAGGCACCTCCCACCCAGCAGGCTCTGGGGATCGTGGCTGTTTCGGCCCCCAGGGCACAACCAACTCTCTACCCTCATCACAGTGACAGAGATGAACGCTTTCCCGCTTGGGCTCATGGCCAGTATGTGCCAGTGCGGACGGGACCACGGGGCACTGCTGTCCTCAGGCCACTCCCCATCTCACCCAGTCCCCACCCACCCCACAGAGCACATGCGGGGTGAACAGCAGTGGGTGCAGCGGGAGACAGTCCCAGCCCTGATTTACTCTACTGGACGCAGTGACGGGGAGGTCACAAACCTGCTGACCACCTCCACGTCCCCCAAGTGCAGAGCGGCAACACGAGGGTGGCAGACGATCCACAGCCCCAGGAGCTGGAGCATGCTGCCCGGCTGCCCCCCAGAGCACCTCTGAGGCTCACCCCTGACATCGTTTTCCCACACACCACGTGTGGCAGCGGCAGGAGCCCCATGGGTGTGTGGGCCATGCTGCTCGTGGACTCCTGGCTGGGGCCCTCACCCTTGTGGCCCTCTGTTGGTGGCCCAGAAGCCCCCTCAGGAGGCCTTCCTGGCTCCTCCCACCACCCACGGGAGGTGGGGTGGAGGCATCTGGTCATTAGGCAAGCACAGCACAGAAGCTGAGGTTCTGGGGTGGCTGCAGGTCTCCACGCCCGTCCCCTTCCCTGAAAAATGAAGGGCTCGTGGGGGTGGGCAGGAGAGTGACCCCAGCCAGTAGGGAGCAGAGTCAGGTCCCTGGGCCCACTGCAGGAACTCTCAGGGGTGGGGACGGAGACGAGGCTCAGTCCCCATGGAGTCCCAGGGTCAGGCACAGAGCCAGGCAGGAAGTGCACTCAGTGAAGGCCACTGAGAAGGGGCAAGCGTGGCTCTCCCAGGAAGTGACCAAGGAAACCAGCTCAGAGAGGTGAAGCGACACACGCCACGCAGCTCCCAGGGCCAGAGGCAGGGCCTGGGTGTCAGACCACTCGCCCAAAACCCTCCCTAACACATCTCGGTCTCACTGCTGGGAAGGGGCTTCCAGGAGCCGGAGATCCCGTCCCACCCCCTCCAGAGGGTCCTGTTACGGAGAACACACACCAGCGTGTGACGTTTCTCGTTTCTCGGGGGCTTGTTAAACAGCCATGTGTGATAACCCAGATGGAAGCAGTGTTCACACCATCACAGGCCACTGCTGAACCTCCCTCCCGGCAGGTGGTCACGGGTGAGAAGAAGCCAGAGCTTCTCAAAGCTCCTTCACAAATAACCCTGTGAACTAAAATTTAATAAACCTCTCTTCCAGGAGAAAACCAAACTCAGGTTCTTTTGAAAAGACGTTTACTTACTTGAAAATCTCTTTCTTCTAGAATTTCTTTCCTCCATCTCACGAGAAAAGCAGCGCAAACGTACAAGTGGAAATGAGAAAAGCCCTCAGGTTCAGACTGAAAGAGAAAGAAATAACCAAGAGAGAAATGTTAATGTGCTGAGCCATTAACGCAGCTGAAAAGTTATCTGCGGCTGTCAGGGTTTATCTAGTCAGGTTCCCAGAAAACCAAAGCGTGTGTTGACTTACTCACTTTTGCTTAATGCCTTAATTTCAAAATCCTCATCTCATTAAAATGAATACAATTTCCTCTTCAAGTACCAGCAGGCTTATAAATGGAATGTGAAGAGCAGATGGAGCTCTATATAAGCTCAAAAACCAATGTTCATTTTCTCCCTTTTCACAGAAAACGGTAAATTCACCGAGCACCAGTTCTACGCGGACACAGAATCTCGTCTCCCAGCTGGCACACGGAGGCCACAGCCAGGCAGGTTCCACCCAGGTAAGGGCACAGGTGGCACTCGAGCCTGGCTCTGTCCCAACTGGAGGTCCCCGTTCTTCTCCAGGCATCTCGGAGACGAAGGAAGGCCGCCGCCCGCACGGCCTCAACTCCCCACGCCGTCTCGCTCCTGGGGGTCTTCAGCGGACACCCCCTCCACTGCACCTTCACCAAGTCCCCATTAACCTGGCACCACGTTGCCACCCTGGAGACCAGTCCCAGGGCTCGCCCACCTCACCGACCCTGCCCCCATCCCCAACCCCCTCCCACGGCTACTGTCTCCTTAGAGTGCGCATTGCCAGTGTCCTAGAGGGGTTTTCCCAAAACTTCAGAACCCAGGGTGCAGTCATCATAATTTTTGCCATGTTCATGTGATACCTACATGACCACTGGTAATGGTTTATTAAGTAAATAAGCAAAACATACGGTATACATGATTGTATCATATGCTATGAAAAAATAAGGCAAGGCAGGGGATGGAAGACAGCAGACCTTTTTTTTGTGGGCAGGGGTAGGGTTTGCAGCTTAAACAGGGACGTCATCTAAGAAGGGGACAATTAAATAAAGGCCCAAAGAGGAAAAGCCAAGTGGATCTCTAGGGGAGAAGCTTCCCAGGAGTACACAATAGCACAGATCAAGAGTGAGGAGCTCAGTGCGGCTACAACACGGAGTATGAGGTGAACAAAGAAGACGAGGCCGGAGGTGACGGGTGGGTGTGGAGGTGCAGGCCCTTCAGAGCCCTGTGGGCCACTGGCTTGGACGCAGAGGAAAGGCGAGGCTTACACTGGATCCCTCCAGCTGCTACGGTGAGGAAGGTCACGGGCCGCGGTAATCATAAACTCAGGAGGTGCTGGTGATTCAGGCCTAGAAGACTGAAAACATGGCTAAACCCTGGGCCTATTTTGAAGGTTGAGTGGACTGAGCACCCTCACGAACGTGAGAGATACGGTGGGATGAGAGAGAGGAATCAGGGACCACCCCAACGTTCTTGACCTGAACAACTGGGAGGACGAAGTTGCCATTCCCAAGATGAGGAAAAGTTTGCACAAGTGTTTTGGCAGGAAGATGGGTAACTTCCTCTTTGGCCATGCTAAGTTTAAGACACCTACTGGGTGTCCAAGAGGTGCGGTCAAGCAGGCAGCTGGACACGTGAGTCTGGGGTCCAGGAGCATAATCCAGTGCTCCAGGCTAGAAACAGACCTGAGGATAAAAGACTGAAAAGGCACAGCTGCTGAGCTGGGGGGGCGCCAAGAGAAGGGAGGTGCCGCAGAAAAGTCAAATTAAGAGGAATGACAGTTTACCAATGGATTTAGCAACCGAAGTCCCCGGGCAGGCAGAGAGGCTGACTGGAGCACGTTAGAGGGGAAAACACAGGAGATAAACTGCAGACCAGAGCCTGCTTTATCTTGTTTTCCTGTGCTGGCTAGAACGGTCGTCACCATATTGAACAAAACTGCTGATGGTGGGCATCCGTTCCTTCTTGTTGCTGATTTTAAAAGGGCTGCTTTTAACATTTCACTACGATAACGACTTCTGTTCTAGGCCGTTTTTGTAGATAACCTGTATCAGGTCAGAAAGGTTCCCTTCCATTCCTCATTTACTAGAGTTCTTATCAGGGAAGATTAGAATTTAATCAGACGCTTGTCCTGCATCAATCGAGATAAGATTTTTCTCCTTAACCTGTTACTGTGCTGAATTACATTAGTATAATAGCTTTTCTAATGTTGTAGCAACCTCACATTCTGGGAATAAGCCCAGTTTGGTCGTGATGGATAATATTTTTTAATCACCGCAAGGTCCTGGTTACTGTTATTTCATTTAGGATTTCTACACTCATATACGGAAGATTGGCCTCTAATTTTCCTTTCTTGAACTGTCCCTATCTGGTGTAAGTATGAAGGATATGTTGCTTCTTTTCCCTCTTTCTCCATTCTCTGCAAGAGTCTGAACAAGATTAGAATATCTGCCCCTCAAATGTTTGCCAGATATCTCCTATAAAATAGTCTGGGCCTGAAACTTTCTTTGTAGAAAGATTTTTACTCCTTATTTAATTTCTAAATGGTTATAAATCAACTCAGACTTTTTACTTTTCTTTGAGGTAGTTTTGGATAATTTTATTTTTCTAGGAAATTGTTATCTAAGTTTTCAAATTTGTTCATGATATTCTATATTCCTTTAGATCTCTGCTGCATTTATAATAATATCCTATCTATAATTTCTCATAGCACTGTTAGGTACCTTTTCTCATTTCAGGTATTAATCATTCCAGAGATGTGTTAATTTCATTGGTCTTGTCAAGGAACCAACTTTTACTTCTGATGATCAGTTTTAGACCTGTTGATCTTCCTCTTCCATCAATTTCCACTGTTACCTTTATCATTTTCTTTCTTCTACTGACTTTGTTTTTCTTTCAGTTTTTTAATATGGATATTTTCATACACATAAAAGTAGAGTATCTTCTATTTCTTTTTTAATTTATTCAGTTGTTTCTTTTCTAACTCAAGTTAGATGATTAGCTCATTAATGTTTATTTTTCTTCATTTCTGATATAAGTAAGTAATTAAGGCTTATTATATTCCTCCTAACTTCTAAATCAGCTGCAGCCCACAAGTTTTAATGCATAGTATTTTTAATGCCCTTAAGTTAGGAATTTTCTACATTCTTTTATGATTTCCTTGTTTGGATCATGTTCTACTTATGAGTGTGTTTTTAGAAATCTATAAATATATAAGGTTCATTTTTCTTTTGTTTTGCCTTTTTAAGTTTTCTTTTGGCTATTGATTCGTAACTTAACCGTGAGAGAATGTGATTTATATGCTGGCGATCCCCTAAGTTTGTTTAGATTGGCTTTGAGGGAGGAACACGATCAATCGCCACAAATGTGCCATGAGGCACCACAGTTAAAGAGATCAAGAACATAAACCCCGGAGCCAGGGTGCTTGGGTTTAAATTCTGGCTCTGCATGATCTACAACAAGATACTTGACCTCCATGTGACTCGATTTCCTCATCTGCAAAATGTATGAGAAGTAAGTAAATTAAGCAGTGTAGAGCACTTGGAACGACGACCGCAGCACTGGGAGCCACATGCAAACGGCAGTCCCTGCGTCGCGGAGCATTCTGGAAGAACAGAGTGTTCCTCGGAGGCGGTGTGTTTTCACCCAGGTGCAAGAGTGTTGGTTAAATCTCCTATAAATCCTTATTTATCTTATGATCTATCAATAATCAAAAGGTAGGTTAAAAACTCCCATTATGCCAGCGGATTTGATTTCTTTTAGTTCCGATATTTGGATGCTATATTTTTAGGTTCATGCAAATTTAAAATTGTTTTATTTTCTTGGGGTAGTGAAATTTCTATCAATTTATAAACCTTCTTTATCTCAAGTAATGCTTTTTGCCTTCAAGTCTTTTCGTTTTTGGGGGGTGGGGGCATGGAGAAGGGAGATGTGTGATATGACCCATCTCAGCTTTCGATGGGTTACATAATGGTCTTAACAGCTTTATTGAGGTGTAACTGACATATAATAAAAGGTACCTATTTAAAGCACATTTAGTTTGCATTTCCTATAATTTTATGTAAATGGAATCATGCAGCATGTACTGTTTTGGGTCTGGCTTCTTTCACTGAGGATAATTATTCTGGGATTCATCCATGTTGTTGCGTGACTCGCTGTTCATCCCTTTTTATTGCTGAGTAGTGTTCCAGTGCAGGCTACACCGTAGTTTGCTTACCCAATCATCTCCTGAAGGACATTGGGTTGTTTCCAATTTTAGTCTATAACAAAGTTGCTATGAACATCGGTGTACAAGAATTTGCATGGACCAGACTTTCCTTTCTTCTGGGCAAACACCTCGGAGGGGAACGGCTGGGTCATATGATAAGAGTTACGCTTAACTTCTTAAGAAACTGCCGACCAACATTCCAAAGAGGCTGCACCATTTTCCATCCCCACCAGCAGCGGGTGAGAGTCATGGACAACATCAGCCATTCTAATAGGTGTGTAGTGGTATCTTGTTATGGTTGGATTTACCTTTCTTTAAAACATCTTTGAACATCTTTTCACATGCGTATTTGCCATTCCTTGAAGTACTGCTCAAAATCTTTTTACTATCTTGTGTTTCTTATTGAGTTTTGAGTTATTTTTTTACGTATTTTTAATATGAATACTTTATCAGACATATGCTTTGCAAATATCTTCTTCCAGCCCACAGCTTGTCTTTTCGTTCTTTTAACCGTGTCTTTAGAAGAGCAGAGGTTTTACATTTTGATTAAGTCCAATCTATTAATTTGTTCTTTTATGGATCATGCTTTTAGCGTTTTGTCTAAGAAATCTTTCCTAACCCAAGGTCATAAAGGTTTACTGCTATTTTTTTCCTAGATATTTTATAGTTTTAAATTTCACATTTAGATCTAAGATCCATTTTGAGTTAATTTTTATATACGGTGTGAAGCAGGAGTTGAAGTTCATTTTTACATACAAGGATATCCAATTGTTCAAGCAATTTGTGGAAAAGACTAGCCTTTCTCCACTGAATAGCTTTTGTACCGTTGTCAAACATCGTTTGTCCTCCTATGTGTGGGCCTATTTCCAAACTCCATTCTGTTCCATTAGTCCATTTGTCTATCCTTACACCAATACCACACCAAACACTATCTTGATTACCACAGCTTTACAAAAAGTTTTAAAATCAGGTATTTTTACTTCTCCATTTTTGTTCTTTTTTAAAGAACATTTTGGATATTCCAGGTCTTTTATGTTTCCATGTGAATTTTAGAATCAGTTTGTGAAATTCTACAAAAATGTCTGCAGGTATGATTTTTCACTGGAATTGCACTGAATCCATAAATCAGTTTGGGGTGACTGACATCTTAATGATATCGAGTTTTCTCACTGAGTGGGGTGTATCTATCATCATTTACTCAGGTCTTATGTAATTTCTCTCAGTAATGTTTTATAGGTTTCAGTGTACAAGACCATTATCTTTTGTTAGATTTTCCCTAAGCATTTCCTATCTTTGATGCTACTGAAAATGGTATTTTTATATTTTCAATTTCTTATGTTTGTTGTGATTTGGGTTATAATTTTGCTGGTATGTTTTTTCCATTCTATACATTTTTTAAATCCAGTAATGGTTCCTAAATAGAGAATTTAATACTGGCTGGCTGTGATTACTAACACATTTGGATTGATTTGCATCCTCTTATTTTGAAGTTTCCAGTTGTTCCACTTTTCTTAATATTTTTCATTCTTGCCTCCATGTGGGTTGGTTTACTCTCCCTCTCATTCCACTGCCCTGTTTGCAACTAATCTAGAAGTTACTGGATTATTTCTATTCTTTTAAAAGCTACCCTACATATTTTAATATGCATATTTAATTTAATAGTCTCCAATGAACTACCTTTATTCTCCATCCAAATAATACAGCCTACTGGGAATATTTTAATTTCAATCATACCAAAAACATATATTCATCTTCCTTAGCTATCTGCTATCCTAATATTTTTAGTTCTATCTTTATTCTTTTTAAACTTCACAAAGTAAGATAGTCTTCAAGTTGCTTTATACAAGTTTTAGAATTAAAACTTTACCCTCTTTTCCTGCCCATTACTCCCTCTTGCATCTCAAACCTTTCTTCTGAAATTCTCGTTCCTCATGAAATTTAACCTTCAGAACTACCTTTAATAGAGGGTCTTTTGGTCCTAAATGCTCTGTGGGAGCCCTGGGCCCAGGGCCTTCCCCAAGGGCCTTGAAGACTGTACATAGCAGCTTGCGTGACCTGGGAAAGCTAAGGTTTGACCTACTCTCCTTTGTAGGATCAGGCCTCAGGTGCTAAATGTAATCTATAACTGCCTCCTCCCTGAAACTGTTATCTATCAGATAATCTATAATCCTCCCCTCTTCCCTGTTGACTATAATCAATCCCTCCCTACATTGCAAGACCCCCACTCCCCGCTTATGCTCTCAAACCCACTGGAATTTCCAGCTGAGCCCTTATAACCAGCTTGTTGAGCCCCAGCAAAGTGCAGCGTATCCTCACGTTGAGCTCTGAACCCGCCGCCATTCAAAGCAGCTCCTGAATCCAGGCAACATGACCAACTTCCATTCTTCTTATAAGTAAGCCCTGGATAAAAAGTTCATGCCTCTGAACATGCCCGGCGTCTTCTTTGGCCTCTCGGCAGCAAAGGCCCACTTGGGCCCTGACACCCTCTTAGATTTATTTGTCTAAAAATGTCTTTACTTCACCCTCCTTCCTGAAAGATTCAGGGGTTCCCAGATCCAACCCCATCCTGTTTGGTCCCCAGGTTTGGCCCCCTGCCCGTGGCTCCTGAAAACCGGGCCCTGGACACTCGTTGGCAGAGGCCCTAGGAAATACCAGCTTGGCCGCTGCTCCTTGCCCTCTCTGGATTTACATTTTCTAGTAATTTCCGGTCTACGGTACTTTCTCCTCCTTTTGAAAAAATACACCAACTTCCTTCATTGTATTCTGTAACTCCCAGAAATGGACGTCCCTGGCCTCTAATTTTTCTTTAAACCAATCCACTTATTAAAAACCATAAATGGATTACTACTATAACTTTGTAGTATACTTTGCAGTGCTTAATATATTTTTCCTAATTAAAAATACACTTCACCATTAGAACTCAAAGCGTTTGTCCACGTTGGGACTGAAATTGCTCGCACGTGGTGAGGTGCAGGGAGGCCATCCCAGCAGGCCCCACCGCGCCCCAGCCTGCACTCTCCGCCCTGCACCCCATCTTCACAAGACCACGAGGAGAACCCTTCCTCAGTTTTATGTAGAAATTCTGCTGCCTTCAGGATGACGCCCATATTCTCTAACAGATGCCTGACATCCTGGCACTCTGGCCCCTGGCCCCGACCTGACAGGCCCACTGGGCTCCTGCACCTGCGGCTGCCCCCAGGCGCACCCCACCTCCCTGGGCCTGCCGGGCCCTACTCAGCCCGCAGGACCCCCCAGCGCCAGGCTGCGTGGCGGCCTCCCTCATCCACACTCACGACCCCCGATCTCCACCGGGCCGGAGCTGCAGGCTCTGGGGCCACCGTGACCCCTTGTTTGCAATTCTAGCTGAAGACTGCAGGGAACTGCACACGCCCGCAAATCTACCCATTCGGGTCACCAGGAGCAGGGGGAGACCCAGGCTGAGTCAGTGGAAGCCTGAATCTGAGAATAAATCTAAAGAAACAGGCTTTATTCCTAGCAAATACTGAAGGTGACTGAAGAACAGGCAGAAAAACCTCAGATCTTTATGGCCTTGAGGGAACCAGCCCTAAGGAATGCAGGATTAGAAATCAGCACTGCAAACGTGAGAGGGAAAGCTTGGGGAACTCCAGAAAGAGAGGCTCTCCGAGGGATCCTGTTTACACTCTTAATTTGCTTAAACAGCCTTTTATTTAACCAGAGAGTGCAAAGGTCAGCCTCAGGCCAGCTGCTCACCCCCCCACAGTCGGGATTCATCAAGTCGCACCGCAAATTCTGCGGCTCCACCAGGCCTCTCCCACTGACAAGCAGGATGTGAGATAAACCACTCGTTCTTAGGAACACAGCATCAGGGGGAAAATGGAATTTTACAGCTTCACCTAAGTGGATTATTTGTCTTCAGTGACTTGGTAAATTATATTAAAATAGCAATTTAATAAATAAAAACCTCGTATCATAGATGGAGAATGGCCTTCTGCTTTAATGAAGCTTAGCCCGGACAATAAATATCACCACCTGGCACGCGGGGCACAAGCAGGGGCCTCGGCTCCTAGCAGCGCCCGCTCCCAAGTCCCGGGCCAGCCCCGCTCCCCGCTGGGCCATGGCCACGGGGAGGGCACCCTCCTCCCGGCCCACCCGCGTCCACCCAGGAGAGAGGGGCCTTTGTTAGCATCACGATCTACCAGGGTCAGGAGTCTGGCACATTCACTTAGGGCCTTCCCCAACTGGTGCAAAAGTCAGCCAAGGTGGTGCAGACAGAGCAGACCCCCCTCTCCGGGAAAGTAGGACAGGAAAAGACCCGGGGTCTGTGGAAGGGACAGGGTCCCAACCACCCCAGGAGCACTGGCCACGGCCACCGCGCAGGGCAGGCATCTGGGGAAGACGACCAAACCAGGCCAGGTCCTCCGGCCCAGGCTCTCGCCCGCACCCCCACAAGGCACCCAGGCATGCTGGGCAAACCCCCTCAGCCCACTGTCCCAGGCTCCAAGCCGGGGTGGGAAAGGGGGAAGAGCCAGGGAGCCGAGTTGGCAAAAACTCAGGACGGTTCGGCCTCAGGGGCTCTGTGACATAAGTGGGTGGCCGCAGTGGGGAGGGCTGCAGAAACTGATTTCCTCCCTCAAACCTGGGGGGAAAGGGTCCTGAGCTGGATAACTACAATCCTGTAAGCTCTGGCTTCTTTCCATGACAGAAATCCAAATAGGCCACTTTGGGGAAATGCCATCTCCCCTGACACGTGGCCCCTCCTGAGCTGGAGGGAGGGTGGCTTCTCTTCACCTGGAACCATCACATCACGGTGTGCAGAGAACCCAACGGAGAGACGCCCCGGGCAGGTCCCAGCTCCCCGCTCCACGATCAGGCCACCGCTCAGCTAACAACCTCCCCGGCCCACCAGAGCAAAGAGGGCAGATTCCTCTCCCAGATCAGGTGGCCCTCCCATTTCACTGCAGCCACCTGCTCTGCTCCTAGCAGCCCCGCTGCTCTGCCAGGCCGCCTGGCACTGGCCCCCAACCCTGGGCCCGGGGCTGCCCTCGCCCCGTCTCTACCAGGCCCGGACCAGCTGTGGTCCACAGGGCAGAACCAGGCCGTGGGGGAAGCTCGCAAGCACAGCCTACTCCAGAGCCTGGTGTCTTCAGAAGCCGGCATGTCTGGCTGTGGTGATCTTGGCCTTCTCTGGGCCTCAGTTTCCTCGTTCCACAAGGCAGAGACTTCTGGCAGGCAGGGGGTCCGGAGCAGGGATGTGGAGAGAGGCAGCAGGCAACGGGATGTCTCTGGCAGGACAAGGCCTGGGGTCACAGGCTCAAGAGGCCGAGGGCCACCAGCCCTCAGTGCAGCAACCCCACCTCCCCCACTGCTCTCTGTGGTTGGGGGCCACAAGGCCCCTCATCCTGAGCTGCGACTCTGCAGAGCAAGCATTCGAGTCACGCAACAAGCCTGTCAGATGGCGACGGGCGAGGAGCATGGTTTTGATCAATACAACAAAAGAAGAGAACGTTCTGCCAAATTTATTTCAGATGATTTCAACATTACCTTGTCTCACTCAGTAATTAAGGAAACGGCAGCTCGCACTGCCTGCCTGACATCGGCTCCTGGACGGCTTGCCCACCCGCCCGGCACGCGCCGGGCAACGCTGGAGGGGCTCACACCGGGGAAAGGCTGGCAGGTGAGGCTCCTGTGCCCTCCGCCGAGGCGAGCACATTCCACTAATGCAAGGTGGCCCCTCTGTGCCTGGGCCTTTGCAAAAAGGGGCTCCACTTGTGGGAAGACTTGGGGGCCCTGCAGGGGCTGTGGGGGCCGAGTGAGAGGAGTGCGGCCAGCCTGCACCAGGGGGATGTCCCAGGCACTGCCTGGAGGCTACCTGCTGGGGTTCACCCCTCCCTGCCGTCAACCCCCTGGAACAGCTCCTTCCACAGTGACCCTATTTCTGCCTGTAGACATGGCTGTCCCCCTCCTCTCCAGCCTGCACACACAACCCCCCCACAGTCCACCCGGCCTGGAGTCTGCCCCTACCCCCAGCTCCTCTAGCGCTGCCCTCACTACTCAGCGGCCTCCGGGCCTCCAGCTACCTCAAGGTCCCCAAGCAGTGGCCAGGGCCCTGGAGCCCCCTGCCCCTCCACAAGAGCCTGAGGCCTGAGGGTGGTGCACGGGGCAAGGTGCCCAATCCTGGCCAGCGTGGCCCCACGAGGCACACGCTGCCCGGGACGGCTCTGCCAGGCACATGGAAACACAGCCCCACCCCTCCCCACTGCGGCCTGGGACACCCACACCTGCTAGGCAAGTCTCCTCCTGAAATGCTTCCCCTGGAAAATGGCCAGTGTGCTGGTTTGTATATATTATGTCCCCCAGAAAAAGCCATGTTCTTTGATGCAATCTTGTGGGGGTAGACATATTAGTGTTGATTAAGTTGGAACCTTTGGATTAGGTTGTTTCCATGGAGAAGTGACCCACCCAACTGTAGGTGATAACTCTGATTGGATAGTTTCCATGGAGGTGTGGCCCCACCCATTCAGCATGGGCCTCGTTTAGTTTACTGGAGCACTATATAAGCTCAGACAGAAGGAGCTGGAGATAGCTGGAACTGAGTCAGACATTCTGAAAACAGCCACTGAAATTTGATGCAGACATTGTGGAGAACGCCATTTTGAAATGCAACCTGGGAGCAAGCAGACGCCAGCCACGTGCCTTCCCAGCTAACAGAGATTTTCCAGATGCCAGTGGCCAACCTCCAGTGAAGGTACCCTACTGTTGATGGACACTTTATGGCCTTAAAACTGTAACTGTGTAACCAAATAGACCCCCTTTATAAAAGTCGATCCATCTCTGATGTTTTGCATTCGGGCAGCATTGGCAAACTAGAACAGCCAGGATCCTGCGACACAGAATTACGAAGGTCAAGGAGAAACACTGTTCACATAACTAATACCATTTTAAAAAGTCATGGCATCTCTCTGGCTAGGAGAAAGACAAGTCATTTAAGATTCCAGACGCACTTGGAAACGACCACTAAAAAGCCCCAATCGCAGTCCAACTGGACCAACAGCTGAAATCTCCCGGCTCTGATTTTTCCACGCCTGCAGTGAACTGAGTATAAGAAACCAATTGACAACACTGCCAACTACTCTCTACTGGGGGACCCCCCACACTAAAGACCCCTCCCACTCCAGGTGGAGGAGAAGAAAGAACATTCTGGCAGGTGAGACCAAAGGCAGGCAGGCCAAGCCTGGGCCCGTGGGGGCCACTCCTGCAGGACTGTACTGGGGAGAGGGCACCCAGAGGATGCCAGCAAGATAAGTGCAAGACACTTACGGGAAAGTTGGAAATGTGTTTTAAAACACATAAAAGACAACCTAATTAAATGGGAGCTGTCATGGACAAAAAGCCTCAGTGTTGAAAGATGCGCTTGTGGAATATAAAACACTTATTCTAAACTTGAGACTGATGAGCCACGGGCCGAGATTAGGAGGAGAACCCAAGAGAAAACAAATGATGGGAAGACTTGCGCTCCGAGCTATCAGGACGCTTTGTGACGGCAACAATATGTGACACGGGCCCAGGGTAAACAGACCAGTGGGACAGAGAATCCAGAAACATCCAGACCAGTGTGGATTCCCTACCTGACAGAGGAGGTGTGCAGATCTGCAAGGAATGGACGGAGGACCCAGGAAATGGCACCAAGCCAACCGCTCACCCGGGGGAGACAACAAAATCAGCCCCCGTCTCACACCAAACACAAAAGAAAAGTCAAGGTGGACTAGGAAGTAAAGTGCAAAATCAAAACTCTAAAAGCATGACACATAAAATTTGTAAATTGATGAATCTGTGCAAAAATTTGAAACTTTGATACAATAAAAGACACTATAATTAAGGCAAAGATGCAAGTCATAGACTAGAAAAAGATATTTGCAGTGTGGGGGACTGACAAAAGATCAGTACCCAGAATAGATATATTTTTAAGTTCTCCAAAGAAACAATGAGAAAAAGACAAAATAACTAACAGAAAAGCGGCCCAAGGACATGAACTGACCTTGAGTGGTCAGTGGGACCAGGACTTTCAAGCCACTGTCAGGAACGTGCAAAGTGAAACGCGATGAGACGTCGGCTCCTACTTGTCTGACGGGGGAAGCCTAACAAGTCAGGAGAAAATATGGGCTAAAGAACTTCTTATACGTTGCCAGTGGAGGGGGTAGGTGACCACTTTGGAGAGCAATTTTGCAAGAGCTAGAAGTTCATATCCTGTAACCCATAAATTTTGTTCCTCTCTTAAATGGAGGCATACGAAACATGTACAAGCATGTTCAACTGAGCACGGCTTGTAGACACAAAATATTGGAAACAATCTAAATATCTTTCAACAGGAGAATGGATAAATTATAGTATACAATGGAAAACTATAACACAGTGAAAATAACTAAAATACAATAAATCCATCAACATGGACATTAAAAATATAAAGTGAAGCAAAAATCATGTTGCAAAAGAATATTTAAGTATAATGCCATTCATAAAAAGCTTTAAAATATTCATTATGATAGTTTGTATTGTCTATGGAGACATATATCTGTAGTAAATATACTAAAACATTTTTAGAAATCATAAAAACCAAACTCAAGGCAGTGGTTACCTCTACTGAGGAAGGGAGTAGTCATCAAATGTATATATAAAATTTTATTTCTAAAGAAGAAATTTAAGAAAGATTTTGAGCAAAAATGAAAAAACATGTTTAGACTTGACAACACCAGGTGGTAAGTACATAGGTACTTCATTGGATTATCTAATTAGATTATTAGATATTAGATTATTATTAATTTCCATATACTTCATGTTTCCCATGACTTTAAAAAGAAGCCCAAGGCCTATCTGAAGTGGTCTTTTCCAGGTTACGCACAGGCCATCAGGGCTTCCGGGACCCTGAGCCGCCGGCCCCCCTTGGGGAAGCAGCCCCAAGGGCTCAAATCCTCCCATACCCCTAACCCCACCCTCTCCATTATTAACTCATGGTATCATGGTATTGGTATAGTACATTTGTTACTGTTGGTGAAAGAATGTCAAAATACTCTTAACTGTAGTATATAGTTTGCAATCGGTATATTTTTTCCTGTATGCCCCTCTATTATTAACTTCTAGTTATAGTGTCATACATTTGTTCTAGTTCATGAAAGAGATTTCTAATATTTGCACAGTTAATCACAGACATTGCCCACCACAAGATTCACCGTTTTATACATTCCCATCTTTCAACCTCCAACTTGCCTTCTGGCGACATACGTGACTCTAAGCTTCCCCTTTCCACCACATTCACACACCATTCAGCACTGTTAGTTATTCTCAAAATATCATGTTACCATCACCTCTGTCCATTTCCAAACACTTAAGTTCAACCTAGTTAAATATTCTGTTCATAATAAGCAACCGCTCCCCATTCTTCAGCCTCATTTTACATCCTGGTAACTTATATTTCATGTCTATGGGTGTACATACTTTAATTAGTTCATTTCAGTGAGTTGATACAAAATTTGCCCTTTCGTGTCTGACTTATTTCACTCTGTATAGTCCCCTCAAGGTTTCTTCGTCATCTTGTTTTGTTTTGTTTTTAAGACGGTTCTGTTCACCCACTATACATTCCGTCCTAAGTAAATAATCGATGGCTCCCTGTATAATCATGTACTTATGCATTCACCACCATCACTTCTCTCTATATAAGGTCATCTCCATTTCTTCCACAAAGAAGGAGGAAGAGTCAAAGGAGGTAGAGAGACAGGAGAAAAAGAAAAAGAAAGAAAGAAAGAAAAAGACAGCTAAAAAGCACCAAAAGGAAAGCTAGAATCAAACTAAAGTAGAATATAAGAGTCAGACATCGCCAATGCCAAGAGTCCCATACCCCTCCGTAATGCCCCCCTCACAGCCATTTAGCTTTATTACATTAAAGGAAGCATAACACAACGCTTCTGCTAACTATAGTCTCTAGTTTGCATTGATCGCATTTTTCCCCAAATACCACCCCATTTTTAACACCTTGCAAGGTTTACATTCATTTGTTCTCCCTCATGTAAAAACATATTTGTACATTTTATCACAATTGTTGAGCACTCTAGGTTTCACTGAGTTATACAGTCCAGTGTTTCTCTTTCCTCTTTTGTTCTCGTGTCCCACATGCTCCTAACCTTCCTCTTTCAACAATACTCACAGTCATCTTTGTTCAGTGTACTTACGTTGTTGTGTTACCATCACCCAAAATTGTTTTCCAGACTTCTCACTCCTGTCTTTTCCTTTCTGTCTGCAGTGCTCCCTTTAGTATTTCCTGCAGAGCAGGTATCTTGTTCACAAACTCTGTCATTGTCTGTTTGTCAGAGAATACTTTAAGCTCTCCCTCATATTTGAAGGACAGTTTTGCTGGATATAGGATTCTTGGTTGGCAGTTCTTCTCTTTCAGTATCTTAAATGTATCACACCACTTTCTTCTTGCCTCCATGGTTTCTACTGAGAAATCCACACATAGCCATATCAAGCTTCCTTTGTAAGTAATGGATCGCTTTTCTCCTGCTGCATTCAGGATTCTCTCTTTGTCTTTTACATTTGGTAATCTGATTATTAAGCATCTTGGCATAGGTCTATTCAGATCCATTCTATTTGGGGTATGCTGCACTTCTTGGATCTGTAATTTTATGTCTTTCATAAGAGATGGGAAATTTTCACTGATTATTTCTTCTATTATTGCTTCTGACCCTTTTCCCTTCTCTTCTCCTTCTGGGACACCTGTGAGACATACATTTATGCAATTCATGCTGTCATTCAATTCCCTGAGATGTTGCTCATATTTTTCCATTCTTTTTCCTATCTGTTCTTTTGTGGTAGGATTTCAGGTGTCTTGTTCTCCAGTTCCTGAGTTTTTATTCTGCCTCTTGATCTCTGCTGTTATATGTCTCCATCGTGTTTTTCATCTCCTGTGTTGTGCCTTTCATTTCCATAGATTCTGCTAGTTTTTTCAACCTTTTGATTTCTACCTTATGTTCACCCAGTGTTTTCTTAATATCCTTCATCTCTTTTGCCATATCTTCCCTGAACTCATTGATTTGATTTTTGATTTGATTTAGCATATTTCTTTGAAAATCTTTGAGTCTTTCATCAAAGGGAAACAATTTCTCAACTGTATGTTGACTGAGGTGTAAGTTTGTTCCTTTGACTGGGATATCTCCACCCTTCCCAGTGTAGTTTGTAGTCCTCTGTTGTCTAGGCATCTGGCTTCTCTGGTTACCCCAATCGGATTTTCCTAGACCAGAACCAGTTCAGATCTCAGAATGGGGCTATGTTCAGTGTCAAGCTTCCCTGAGGGTGTGTCTTAGAAGATTGACATTTTCCTGTGAGGCCTCGAGCTGCTGTGCTTTTCCTAACCTGCCCAGCAGGTGGCACCTGTCAGCCTGTCACTCCCAACTGTTGTAGGGAGGTGTGACCCCTTTAATTCCCTGCTTAGCTTGTTTCTGTTTTGACTGTTTCCCCCAGGCCCCAGGATTTGAGTTCTGATGGGAGGGCAGGCCCTTGAGTTGGGCCCCACGTCCCTCCCCTGAGGGAAGACACACCCTCCAGGGAGTTATCTTTTGCATTTGAATTACTGCTTTGTCTCTCTGTCAACTCCACCCTGTCTGGGTCAGAGATCTGCAAACTGAAAACGGCTGAGGTTCCTTTTCAGAGCCAGTTGGCGGCCCCCGAATTTCACCCATCAGTCAGAGAGAGCACCTGGTCTTCTGGGCTCCCCTTCCCAGGGCACAGACATTTTCCAGCTCTCTAAGGTCAGTCTCTAAAAGTCTCTGTATTTTTTTTCCTTTTTTTAATTAATTTTTTTCCTCTCTGTCAGCCCCACCTCCTCTCCACTGGGAGCAAC
This sequence comes from Choloepus didactylus, assembly GCF_015220235.1. NCBI lineage: Eukaryota > Metazoa > Chordata > Mammalia > Pilosa > Megalonychidae > Choloepus > Choloepus didactylus. The sequence continues at coordinate 4,422,753 of NC_051314.1, forward strand.
CTCAGGGTACTTTGCTGCTTGTTAGGGTTTTGTAACTTGTATTCAGCAGCCCACTTTTGTTAATTAAAACCCCACTTGAAGCTGGGCTGAGCTATATGCGCTTGCTCTGAGAATGCTGCTTTCTGCCACGGCCAGGCCCTGCAGCCCAGCCTGCTGTGGGGGGAGGAGGCCCCAGTGCGGGTCCGCAGTTTTTAGTTACAGATTTTATGGTGCAATCTCAGCTTTTCCACCCAATCCACATTGGTGTATGATGTGTGGACAGTCATGGTTGTCCCCCAGCAGTTGTCCCAGATTATTTACTAGTTGTTCCTGGTTGTTTATTAGTTGTTCCAGGGGACTAACTAAATCCCACACCTCTCTATGCCACCATCTTAGCTCCTCCCCCTTGTATTTTTTATAATAGAGAAACTGGATAAAAGGAACAAATTTTCACTTTTAATTGCACCTGCAAACTTTCCTTATAATTTTGGCGCTGAAAGAAAAAGAACGGCCTTCCAGCGCCAGGAGGCTGCCCCATGTCTATGTATGCAGGCAGACGGGTTTTTGAGGCCAGTCAAACAGCTGGAAGTGTTTCCCATTCTTAGCTCAGATCTGGTGCAGCCACTTCAGTTGTGTAAGCAAAATCTTGGCTATGATTTCCTTTGAAATATTTGTCACCTACCCATGCCACTGCACCCTCACCCACCCGTCATGCAGCACACGGCCGTGTTAAAACTCACACCACCATCTCCCTGCTTGGGGTGCGGGCTGGTAATGAGAACTGTAAATCACATTTCATCACACACCCAAATTCTAAAGCGTAGCTGTGCCTGTCACTTCTCCAGCCAGCCTCGGAGTGACTGATGGCATTACCTCCAAGCCAATCGAGATTCTCTTCTGCCAGATATTTATTGGCATGTGTCTGTCCATGTCTGAGAGCACTCCAACTGGCTAAATGACAACTGTCACAACCAGTCAGAGTAAGCTCGTGAGCCGTGGTGGGTTATCGTCTCTACAGCCTCCAGAAGGTGAGTGAGGAAAGGGCTTTTGCTTTAAAACATCAGTAATTACTAATTGAAATAAAAACTGTTAAAGCCGTGTGCTAGAAGAGAAAAACATAAAATAAAAACGACTGAAACATTTTTAGAAATCCCCAATGGTGTTCACTCCCCGGTGGATGACAACCAGACCACGGTTTCGTCTTTAATTCTGAAAGGCCTATGACAGCTCTGTGTTCCTAAGTCCTTTTAAATGTCAAATGAATGGTTTAGATATTCGATTAATTAACAAAAAGTAAGTGAACCTTGAGGAGTTAAGAACTCCTACAATCCACAGATGGAGACTGGCCTAGTGCTCCCGGTGGGTGGTCTGAGAGAGTTCTGGAAGCTGAAGCAGCAGCATACTGCACTGCCTGCCTCCAACACCTGCTTCCTGTCATCTGCTTCTGCTTCTGGCCCTCAAAGGAGGATTTGATCTTTAAATGCAAAACACACACCAGCAAGCACCAGTTAAAAATCAAAGACGAACACTGACCTCGGTTTAAATATTTCAGCAAGGGTCTCGAGACGGCACACAGACTTCCTGCAGATGTGCCCGAGCAGCCCACGTGACTCAGTGCCCAGATCACAGGGCCGCCTCCGCCCTGGGGGACACTGCACGTGCCCCTGCCTGGCAGACACCGTCTCCTTTATGGATGAAATCACAGACATGCCTCCAATGGTGCTCTGTCAAGACGTCATGAATTATACAAGCTCCGAAAGACCATGGGGGCCAGGTCGGCCGCGCCGCTGCACGGGGGAGGAAGTTTCCGCACTGACCTCGGCTGCCCTTGCCCGGCCCCCCTCCCTCGTCCCAGATTTAAACCTCACATATCTGGTGACTTGGCGTTTTCGTAGGATGATGTATCTCTGTTCTGTGAGAACTGCTTTAGAGGGATCTTTGCTGCCCTGTCCAGACTGATAAACTCTACTGTTTTTTAATTTTGTCAAGGACGTCCCTGACGAATTAAAAGGAAAGAGAGCCTGCTGTGGGCCCTAATTATTTCTTCTTTGAAGCAAGAAGTGACATCACACCAGTTAGTAATACAAAGTCTCAATTCCCTCTGCAGACTGAACTCAGCCAAAGGAGCATAAAGGTCAGGGAACAGGAGAGCGGGTGCAGCTCTCAACGAAGCCTGCAGCGGCTCCAGGGGCTCTCGTGTAAGGGGGTACACCTGCACCCCCACAGAGCACACCGCAGTCCCAGGCCTGCACCACCTGACACAGCCCTGCGAGCGTGGTCTGCACCTGTGGCCGTGGGCTCCGCTTCCTGTGGCCCCACTGTGCACTCCAGGCTGCCTCCACCTGGCTCCCAGGCCGCGGCCTCCGCACCCTCTTCCCTGAGGCTCGTGCCTGCTTGTCCCGGTTTCCTGGGGCTGCTACCAAAGTACCACACATGGGTGCTGTTCTAGTTTGCTGATGCTGCCGGAATGCAAAACACCAGAGATGGAATGGCTTTTTAAAAAGGGGGTTTATTTGGTTACACAGTTAGTCTTAAGGCCATAAAGTGTCCAAGGTAACACATCAGCAGTCGGGTGCCTTCACTGAAGGATGGCCAATGGTGTCCGGAAAACCTCTGTTAGCTGGGAAGGCACATGGCTGGCGTCTGCTCCAAATTTCTGGTTTCAAAATGGCTTTCTCCCAAGACATTCCTCTCTAGGCTGCAATTCCTCAAAAACGTCACTCTTAGTTACTCTTGGGGCATTTTTCCTCTCTTGGCTTCTCTGGAGCAAAAGCCTGCTTTCAACAGCCGTCTTCAAACTGTTTCTCAGCTGCAGCTCCTCTGTCAGCTCCTGTGCGTTCTTCAAAGTGTCCCTCTTGGCTGTAGCTCCTCTTCAAAATATCACTCTCAGCTTCACTGAGTTCCTTCTGTCAGCTCATTTATATGGCTTCACTGATTTAATTTAGACCCACCCTGAATGGGTGGGGTGATACCTCCATGGAAATTATCCAATCAGAGTCATCACCTACAGTTGGGTGGGGCGCATCTCCAATGGAAACACTCAAAGAATTACAATCTAATCAACACTGATACCTCTGCCCACACAAGATTACATCAAAAATAATGGAGTTTTGGGGGACGTAATACATTCAAACCAGCACAGGTGCCTCGGTCAACAGAAGCGTTTTCTCTCCCAATCGTGGAGCCGGAGTGTGAGACCAAGGTGCCGGGAGAGCCGAGCTTCCATCAAGGCTCCAGGGGAGGGCCCTTTCTGCCTCTTCCTGCTCCGGGGGTCCAGGTCCAGCTCCCGGGGGTTCCAGGTCCAGCTCTGTGGTTCCAGGCCTCCTTGGCCCGTGGCAGCCTCTCTCCAGTCCCTCCCTGTCTCCACATGGCCGCCTGGACAGCAGGGACTGGCCTTGAGCCCAGCCTACCCCAGCCTGGCCTCATCTTAACTTGCCACGTCTGCAAAGACCCCGGGACCAGACGAGGCCACCATCTCAGGCACCAGGCTCAGGGCTCGAATGGGGCTTGCGGGGGACACATTTCACCCCGACCCTGCTCTCCTGTCCCTTCTTCTCCTCCACCTCCCAGGCCCTGCCCTCTCCTCACGGAAGACTCCAGGGTCTGCATTTAAGGGCAGTGCTTGGAGGAGGCTGGAAACACTGTTCCGGGTGTTCACAACACAAATGATCAAACACACACTGTCCACTCCCAGAGGACAACCCCCGCAGGCCAGCCTGGGTCGCCTCAGCCCCCAACATCCCTCTCGGACAGAAGGTGAAACGTGCGCATTTGCCATGGGTATAAATAAAGCCATTCAGAGAGCAGAAGAAACGGGGCCTAGGAGGCGGAGTGGCCTGGGCCTTACCACCTGCCCACGCTGCATGGCCGGTGGCTCTCCAGGGTCCACCTGGAAAGGGGACAGTCGTTCTTTTATACAGTCTGCAAGAAAGGGCGCTGACTCGGGCCAGCATTTTAGCTCTTTCGACTCACTGGGATTTTCTGAGCCCTTCAGCCATGGGGTCCACAAGAGGAGACGGCGCTGGAGCAAACAGGCCGGGGAGACGTCTGTCCCAGCCCTGCGCCTCGCCTGGCTTCGTCCCTGGGGCACTTGGCACATGCGGGGTGGGCACAGCTAGGGGGCAGAGGGACCAACGGATGCCGCTTCCCAGCCCTCGCATGGATGCAGGATCTCTTGGCAAGTAGCCCAGAATCTCATGTCCAACAAGCTCCCTGGCTGGTCCTCATGCAAAGTGAAGTCTCAGAGCCTCTCTCGGGGCCAGGAGACTCTGGGGTTGGGGACCAACCTCCCCTTCTCCCTGCCCCACCCCACCCCAAGGCCTTTAGCACAGAGTTTGGGCACACAGGGGTCTTCCAAAAAATGACAAAAATAAAGAGTGAATGAATGTGAAGCTGAAGTTCCAGATTATTTACTCATTGGAAACTCCAGGCTGAGCTGAGCAGACCCCGCCTTATCATGGATGACTGAACGTCCAGGGGAGCTTCCCGCCCGCCCAGGCAAACACCTCAACCTGCCCCACATAGACGAGGCTGTGCAAAGACTTTTTTGCTTTCAAACTAAACTAACAAAATGGATTCACATTTCACCTAATGGCCATTCTCAGGGAATTCCCAGATTTAGCAGATTTCCTGCTATTCTATTTTAGTACAGCAAAAAGAATTTCTTACGCACCAAAATAAGGAAAATTCCACATGCAGTGCTGCATGGTAACAAACAAGGAAGAAGCCTGAAACAATCACACCGTTGTTGCCAATCACGCCATCGACCCCTTGTCACGTTTCAGCCCTGGGACAACTCTGCACCTGCCCCGCCCAGGCCTTCGCTGTGTGCGTGTGTGCGGACGTGCACGTGTGTGGACGAGTGTGATGTTTTTGCAAACTTTTTAAAATAAGACGTTCAAAAATGCCCCCAAGTGGGAAGAAGCTGTGCATCCATCACCCTGCACCCCGGTGCCCAGGTGTTGGGCTGGTCCCGTCTCACCTGCTGCCGACCCCCCGTGTCCCGCCCGAGCTGGGCCATTCCAACCGGGTCTGGGCACCACAATTCACCCACAAATACCTCAGTGTATTTTAGAACTAAGGACTCTTTCTAGAAATACAATCCTAATCCTATTATCATATCTAAAAATTAATATTGATCCCTTAATCTGATCAAACATGTCTCCATTTGCCTCACAACTGGCTTTTTGCTGTTGGTTTCTCTCCTCAGGCTCCAAATGAAGTTCACACATGGCCTGTGACAGACCTTTCAGCACCCCCTTCCCTCTCTTTCCCTCTGTTTTATTGTCTCACCATTTAGCTGTTGAGGAAATGGGGTCCTTTGCTCTGTCCAAAACCTTCTGGATTTGGCTGATTTCATTCCCTTGGTGAGTTCTGACATGTCTCCCCTTTCCTGGTACTTTCTAAGAGCTGGACTTAGGATCTAGAGGCTCAATCAGAATAAGGTTTGATTTTTTCTCCAGACTAATCCACTGGTGGAGCTGTGTCTCTCCTGGCCCATCCTGTCAGAAGCTGCCTCCAGCCTGGGGTCTCTCTCTGGGTGACGTGACTGACTAGAGGGTCCAGGTGTTGCTGGGCTGATCTGCCCACTACTAGCCCCCCAGGAGCGGCCTCTGCTGGTTTCCAAAGCCCACTGTTGCCTCAGGGGGATGCTGCAACTCTTTCATGCTGTCTGCATTTGCAGCAGCATGTCCCTAAGAACTATGCATGCTTGCATCTTTCCTTATTCACCAGTTGATGCCCTAGCAACCTCCAAGGACACTGAAAAGAATCATTATGAATTCATGGACTTCAACCTAGTGGATGTGTTTCAAGCCACTGCAACCATCCCTGGTGCTCAGTTACCCCACCCCTGGCCAGCGAGAGCCACTTTAAATTGGGCTTTTGACAGGATCCCACTTTTTTTGTGACAAGTTGTTCCAGACTCACCTTGACCATTTCCTGCCCCGGAATCAGACTGTTCTGAGCCCCCACCACCGCCACTACACACACACCTACCCCCAGTTCCTTTCCATGGGAAAAGGCAGGAGTGCGCATTTCCACTGGGTTGATCATTGTCTCCAAGGATTTTCAGTGGACAGAGCGAGAAGATATGGTTTTGTTTTTGAAAAGAGAAAAATGCATCATTGGTGCAATAAAGTCCTAACACTCCTTTGATTTTCTCTTATGCAGAAAATCTTTGTTCCTACATTATCATGCTTGCTTATTTGCTTTATCCTAACATACAGGACACGTATCTATTTCAGTCTCTATGTCTCTAAATAATAGTTTCAAAATAACACTAATATTACTACTAACAACGTGATTATTGAATAGAGTTCAGTTTCTCCAGAAGTTCCTTTTGTGCTTATGAAATCTCCCACTAGGGTTGTACATTCAAATTACTTGAATGTAATTTTTCTCTGTGTGATTAAGCCACCAACTTGATATATAGTTTAGGTTCATTTTTTTTCAAAATTTGTTCTTGCTTTTGAAGGACAGCTTTTTTATTCTGGTTTAATTTGGCTCAATAATTATGCAAAGCAATACTTGGTCCCGAAGTGAAAACCATAAAGCAAGCTGTGTCCAGGGAAGCCAGGCTCCCGCCCCGCACAGAACGCAGCCTTTGGTTGCGGGTTTCCGGTTGTCCCTTCACCGCCGGGGGGCTCTTGCCCTGCTTGGTTGGGGCTGTGAGCACATGTGCACATGCTCCCATCTGTGCCTGAGTGTGTGTGTGCTCACGCTTCCCTGCCACCTCACAGCTGGCCGACGGAACGTGGCACACCCACTCTCCCCTTGCTGCTCCCGGTGCCCGGCCCCTCCGAGTTCACCGAGTTAGAGAACGAGCTCCCTCCCTCCCTCCTGCTGTGCACGTGCCTCGGGCTCCAACAAGGGGCTGCATCGCAGCTTACCCGGCCCACTCCCCACCTCCCACCTCATCTGGGTGGTTTCCAGGTGGTCTCCTGCGGTGATGACAAGCATCCCAACATCCCATCGTGGAGGCCTGCGCACACAGCACTTTGTGTGTCCCCCAGCTACTCTCTCGGATGGCTCCTGGGCCTGTGGGTGAAAGCACGTGGTGTTTGCTCAATACCTCCTGGCACCCCGTCTCACGGGGTCCCTGCTTGGGACCCCTCTCAGCCCTGCTCTGAGCTCACAGCTCTCTGCACTCCTTTTCCTAGCAGCTCACAGGGAAGTCAAGACCTGCTGGTTGCTCTCCTTTGTCGGGCCTTACACAATATGACTTACCATACAACTACTACTGTACACACACTCACACTTAGTATGCAAGAACAAGGGATTGCATTTTTAAAAATTAAACTCTTTAATCTGAGATAACTGTAGACTTACACGTGGTGTAACAAACAACACAGAGATCCCATGAATCCTTCCTTTAGCCAGTGGGGGACTATGTTTTTAATCTACAGTGAAAAGAATACCGATAACTCTGCCAGAGCTCTGTACATCCCACATGCCCCCCAGAACGGCACTGGGTGACAGTGCTCAGCTGACACATTCTGACGACAGCCAATGCGATACTCTACACCTGCTACTGAGTCAGGTCATGGTATCCCAGTGGGCACTCGGCGCTAACACTGCTCCTCGGGGCCCACGCCTTGAACTTGCCCACACGGGTGAGCGCTCCCTTGGCGTGAGGGGCCCTCTCAGCAGTGCATGTGGAAGGCAAGTGCGTCCGTGGGCAAGTAAGGGGTGTCAGGTGACTTCTTCTGAATGAAGTCTAGCGATTCTCCCACCCTGGATTCCTGACAGACAAATATGAATTCCACCATACAAATTATAATGCTCAGATCCCTGGCTGTATGTTTTTCTATTGATAACTCACATAGTAATATTAAATAAAGTTTTCCATTACAATGTAATCCTGCTATCAGATTTTGGCTTTATGTCTTTTTGGCTCTCTTCAGTTACCTTGGTATGACTTTCCCTGACCGCTCTTGTTTTTTCTTTTTTCATCTGGATATCATCAACTCCTATTTTGCTCCCACTCAGGTCTGCTTGGGAGAGCACTGCCTGGTGTGTTATTCCAACCCTTCTTGGCCACAGAGGGAGTGAAATGCCAAGACCGAAGCTTTAAGTTTACATTGGTGAAACATTCATCCAATATATGGGTAATTAAAATAATAGTTTTGGTGCTCCAAAATTTCCAAAATTTCACTGTTTGGAAAATTTTCATTACGACCAACCAATCTTAAATTGTTTAAGTACATATTGAGTTAACCTAAAATATATTTACAATACATGAAAACTGACAGAGCAGAACAAAAGCCCTTAGGCTAATCACCCACAGTTTAAGAGAAGTAACCCCTCTTGCTGGGCAACCTTCCCCAAAGCCCCCCCTACCTAAGGGATTCCAAACTTCTGAAGATAAACACAGTCCTGAATTTTGTGTTGATCATTTCCTTGGTTTTCTTTACCATTATATCACAGTGGTTTCCCCCTGGATTTGAGTTTAAGAAAAATGCATACACGAGTTATGTATTAGTCAACAACTCTTTCCACTCAGCATCATGTTCCTGAATACATCCACACTGCCCAGCGTGGCTGCCGATCATCACTAATATTGACGGCTCTGTGAGGACACCACAACTTACTTATCCATTCTACTGTTGACGGATATTTAAGTTCTGCTTTGCTTTTTGTTACTGGAAGTCAGTGCTGCTATAAACCTCGTGCACATTTACAAGTCTCTCAGGAACACGCTGCTCAAACTGTTGGGTGCTCCGGAATCCCCCAGAGGGCTTGTGGATACGCGGATCGCTGGCTCCCACCCCCAGAGCCTCTGATTTAGAAGATCTGGAATGGGGCCTGAGAATATGCTTTCTAACAAGGCCCCGCATGGAGAGCTGCTTCTCTGACACTGCACCGTCCAAGGGGACCCTACAGTAGGGGAGATGTTCTATGTCTGCTCTAGCCAGCGCAGCAGCCACCAGCCACGGGTGGGTCTGAGAAGCACTCAGTGCGACTGAGGAACTAAATTTCACAACTTATTTTATCCTAAGTAGCATCTATTTAAAGAGTCACAAGCGGCTGATGACTGCCATGCTGGACAGCACACCTCCAGGTAAAAAGAACCCAACAGTGGAAACCTGGGCCACAGGCTGTCCCTTCCAACTCCCCCACGTAAAGCCAAATGAATTTTTGAAGTGGATTTTGCTAGCTTCACTCCCAGCAGCATGTGTGACAGTTCTATCGTTCTATAGCCTCCCTGAGGTGCAATATCTTATCTTTTGCAGAGTCCCCCAAACGCTCCCTGACAGACACACACAGCAGGAGCTCAGGACAAGGGGACACCCTGGCACTCCCAGGACGGGCCTGACCCTGTGCTCCAAGCCCTCGGGGACTGCTTTTCTCAGCCAGCTTTGGCCTCCCTGCCTGGGGCGACCGTGATCTTTTTCTTGGGTCCCAAGCACTTATTTGGCAAAGCCTTGAAAAGTCAAGTTCAACTTCACCAGATTCAAAAACCATGACTTCGGGTTTGTGTTTTGACTCCAACTTTTGCCTCCTGAATATTTCTAGCCAGCATTTAAAAAGCTTTTTATTAGCTTTTCCTAAGGTATGATTTTTCACAGCGAAATGCAGAGATCCAAGGATACTGTTCAATGAGTTTTGACAAATGAATACCCCAGTGTCATCCACATCCCTATTGGGCCATAGACTTGTTCCTCCACCCCAGAAAATCTTGCACATCCCATTGCTAACCAAAGGAAAGCACCGTGTTGACTTCCATCACTAACAATGCATTCTGTCAGTTCCAGAAACTAAAAGCATGCAGTGTGCACTCTCTTGTGTTTGCTCTTTTTGGCTAACACGGTGTTTTGAGCTTCACCCACACTGCTGCTGAGTGGCATTCCACTGTCTGAATTCCTCTGGCTGATGCATTGTTGAGCTGTTTCCAGTGCTTGGCTAATACGAAGAAAGCTGCTATGAATGCTCTTGGGTATGCATTTGTTGTGGGCAGGGACACTCACTTCTTGGGTGCCACCACCTATGAACACAGTGGCTGGATCACAGGTTAGTTACAGGTTGAGTCTTGTAGGAGACCACTGGTTTTCTAAAGTGGTGGTACCATTCGACATTGCCACCTGCAGCAGATTAGAGTTCCACTTGCCCTATGCTTAGTGATGTCAATCCTTTTTTTCAGTCTTCCAAGAGGGTGTGCCGTGGTATCCCACAGCAGTTTAACTTGTATTTCCCTGATGACTGATGGTGTTAGGTGTCTTTTCAAGTGTTTACTGGCCATTCATCTAACCTCTGTTCTGCAGTACCTGATTGAGTCTTTCATCCATTTTTTCAATGGGCTGTTAGTCTATAGGAATTTTTTATACGTTACAGAAAAGAGTCCTTTGTCAGAAACACATAAATGCATAGGTTTCACCCAGTCCAACTCTGGCTTATTCTGGACTCTTGCTCAGTTCTATTTTTCCATTATTTATCCTTATGTCCTTACCTCAAGGCCTTGATTTCTGTAGCTTTATCATTTAAGTCTTGAATTCAGGAAGTTACATTTTTCAACTTATTCTTCTTTTATAAAGTTTTCTAAATTTTATCTTAGGTTCTTTGCATTTCCAAATAAATTTTGTAGTTGGCATGTTGATTTCCACAAAAAAAGCCTGGTAGGAATTTGATTGGGATTGCACTGCCTCTAAAGTTCAGTTTGCAAAGAACTGATATGAAGACCATACAAGGTCTCCTTCAAGTTGTCTCAATCTTGTTTTGATGTGTCACTTTACTCTTTGGAAAAACTTAGTTTATGATCCACCAAACACTCTGGACTTTATCCAGTGGGCAATGGGGACACCAACAGAGGGTCATGGGCAGGAAAGGGCCTGTCCACTCCCGGGAAGGTGTGGAGCTTCTACTCCTCCAATGACCAACTGAAGAGCAGAACACAAAGGCACCATTTCCAGGGCCTGCCTCTCCCCTGGGAAGCTGGGGACACAGCTGGCCATCAAAGCTAACTCTAAAGGGAACCAACATTAAAATGCACAAAGAAAGGAGATTAGAGAGGTTGTGTGCATCTATTTTTCTAAACCTACACTGAAAAGGAAATGATCCACTTGGGTGGATGTAGCTTGGGAACGACAAGAGACACATTTCAGAAATGAGTACACTTCCCTCAGAGAAAAGACAGCAGAGCTGCCCGGAAGGGTTAACACTCAGAATTAACCAAGTGCCTGCTTCCAGCTTCTCCTGAGTTGTCATGGTGACGTTTCTAACTGGAAACCACTGATACTGGAGAGTCTTTTAGCTAAGTTTTCCTGATAGATATTGCAACACATGTATGGTTAAAACAATGCGAGCATACAATGGAACATTGAGCAACTGTGAGAAGGAGTGAAGCTGTGAGACATGCAACAAGGTGAGTGGATCCTGTAGACAGCATTTTGAGTGAGGTAAGTGAGAAACAGGCAAACACTATAATGCCTCACCAATATGGACTAGCTACAGAGTGTAAACTCAGAATTGAACCTTAGAGCACAGCTTATGAGGGGAACACTTACTGTAATGGGCCCTAGATTGTAAGCTCTTACAGCAGTCACATCTATTCCTGAATGGTAATGGCTATCTCCAAACTCTGAGACGCTGATCCCTTTGTGTATAACCTGATTGGTCTCTGGAACTTGGCATATCTGTGTGACACTTGAAACTCAGAGCTAGAACTCAGCAGATATGAATGTCAGTATTAGCACATATAGCAACTGTTTAAAAAGCTGAAAAAGAGTCCAGACTTCAATTAGAGATGTGAACGAAGCAGATGTGGTTAGGACCAGGGCAAATCGGGCCAAAGGGTAGAGGACAATACTGACTGTGTTTCAAAACTTCAACTTCCATGTGAGACCAAAGGAAGAAATGTTTAGTTGGCGTAAGATCTACATTTCCTAAACAATTTAACTCATACAGTTTGTTCAAATACCTTAATTACATGGAATTTTTAATAGGAAGTAAGACCTGGTAAGTTTGCATAGGTTAGTGTGAAATAGAGACATCCCAAAGTAATTTGGACAGAGAATAAAAATATATATGCAGGGCCCCCCTGAGGAGTTGGGGGAAAATGCAGAGGTGTTGGGCTTCCTCACCTGGCTTGTTGCTGATGTTCTCCCAAACACTGAGGACTGACGGTTTTGATGTGCCGAGCCTTCTATCTTGGGGCTTGCCCTTATGAAGCTTGTTACTGCAAAGGAGAGGCTGAACCTGCTTATGATTGTGCCTAAGAGTCTCCCCCTGAGTGCCTCTTTGTTGCTCAGATGTGGCCCTCTCTCTCTCCAGCTAAGCCAACTCAGCAGGTGAACTCACTGCCCTCCCCGCTACGTGGGACCTGACTCCTAGGGATGTAAATCTCCCTGGCAATGCAGGATATGACTCCAGGGGATGAATCTGGACCCGCCATCATGAGATTGAGAACATCTTCTTGACCAAAAGGGGGATGCAAAATGAAACAAAATAAAGTTTCAGTGGCTGAGAGATTTCAAATGGAGTCGAGAGGTCACTCTGGTGGGCATTCTTATGCACTATATAGGTAACACTTTTTAGGTTTTAATGCATTGGAATAGCTAGAAGTAAATACCTGAAACTATCAAACTTCAAACCAGTAGCTTTGACTCTTGAAGATGACTATATAGCAATGTAGCTTACAAGGGGTAACAGTGTAAATGTGAAAACCTTATGGATTGCACTCCCTTTATCCCTGTATGAGTAGAAAAATGGTGACAAAAAACTAAATGAAAAATAAGGTGGGCAAGGGAATGTGATTTGGGTGTTCTTTTTTACCTTTTTTGTAATTCTTATTCTCACTTTTTCTGGTACAAGGAAAATGTTCAAAAATAGATTGGGGTGATGAGTGCACAACTATATGATGGTACTGTGAACAACTGATTGTACACTTTGGATGACTGTATGATATGTAAACATATCTCAATACAATTGAATTTAAAAAAAAACAACAAAAAAACAGTGTGGGCAATCTTCTCCAGGGGGTGACTCGGTCTCTAGTGTAAGCAATGGCCCTGGCTGGGCCTTGGTCTGAGAGGGACTAGGTCATCGGCATCACTTCCCTTGCTTTGGAGCAAAAATGACGAGTGTTATTCCAGTTTGCTAATGCTGCCATTAAGCAAAATACCAGAAATGGGTTGGCTTTTATAAGAGGGGTTTATTTGGTTACAAAGTTATAATCTTAAAGCCATTAAGTGTCCAAGGTAAGGCATTAACACTAGGGTACCCTCACTGGAGGATGGCTGATAGCGTCTGAAAACCTCTGTTAGCTGGGAAGGCACGTGGCTGGCATTTGCTTACTCCCAGGTTGTCTTTCAAAATGGCATTCTCCAAAATGTCAGTGGCAGCTTCCAACAGCCATCTTCAAAATTTATCTCTCAGCTGCAGCACTGAGCTCCTTCTGCTTGTGAGCTTTTGTAAGACTCCAGTGAACTAATCAAGGCCCAGGCTGGATGGGCGGGGCCACACCTCCATGGAAACATTCAATCAGAGGTCACCCCCTAACCAAAGGTGTCACTCACAGTTGGGTGGGTCACATCTCCATGGAAACTCAGTCAGAAGGTTCCAACCTAATCAACTCTAGTATATCTGTCCCCACAAGATTGCATTAAAAAATATGGCTTTTTCTGGGGGACATAATATATACAAACCAGCACAGGTGTCAAATGTGGATCACAGTCTTTTAACATCCTCTTTTTAAAAACCTCCCCTGGAATGACATCCCCCAGGCCCACTAAGGAATAAAGGGTTGTTTGTCCTGCATAAGTGCCCCGACTACTCTAGGACTTGATGGTGTGTGTCTTTCTGTCAGTACTTTCTCCTGCCTGCTGCCTCCCCAGGGGCCTGGGGCTTGGCCTCCCGCCCACCCCACGCTGGGCGCACGTGGTTTCCATCCACAGCTCAGACTCCGTCACCTGTGGGAAGGTGATGAGTGGGGTGGGCGATGCCTGCAGGAGCCCGGGCAAGGGCTTCCACGTGGGACCTTCGTGATCGCGACTCTGGTCTGGCTCTTCTCACCTCTCTGTGATCTGGGCAGGGGAGGCTGTGGTTGAGTTCCAGAGGTGGATGCCGTTACCATGTTAATAAAGATGCCAGGAGCACAAAATGGATTCAGTGCTTCAATATCCCGAATAAAAATTGTTTTTTCTACAGCCTGGAACAACATTATGTGGCTCCGGTTTCCACAAAGTACACGATTTCCTATTTCCTCATGCGTTTTCTGGGGCACATATATTTCTTCACTGAGTCTATACTTCTGCTTCAACAGTTAGAAGAGTCTTTCAATATCATTTTTCCTGGAATAATTTGTTATCCATCATTTTTATGGCAACATTAAATTTTAAGAGAGAATTGAGAGGGATAGAAAATCTACTGCATATTCCAGCCCCCAAAGAAAGCCTTTGATGAATTCAGAACTTTGAAGTTTGACATTCAAATCCGACCTCAGGACCAAAACCCTGCCCGGAACTGCCCATCCTTCACACGGAAGCCCGGGGCCAGTCACCCAGCCTTGTCTGCAAACCGGGCAGATGGCTCTGCTCGGGCCCTCCAGCTCGCAAGCCGGGGGTTTGGTCTGTGGAACCAGACCATGAGGCACCCAAGGGACACAGCCAGCAGTGGCCAGAGAACGGGGCCTTATTTATCCTCTGCCTAAACAAAGCTCCGTGTACCCTACGGGGCACAGGGAAAGCCAGTCAGTGGTGCCAGAGAGCTGCCCACCTGCCCGTCCAGCTGTGAGCAAATGCCAACGTGCCAGGCCTGGGCAGGGAGCAGGGCAGAGCATGTCAGACACACCCTCCCCTCGAGGACTTCCTGTCCTGGTGTGAGACACGTGGGAAGACTGTGGCACCACATAACGCAGGGGTACTGACGGGACCCGGCAGGGGGCTGTGGGGCGCCCACATCTGAAACAGCACACAGCCTCCCCAGGGAAGGCCACTCAGTTGCTCGGGCCCACCCGACGGCCACTTCGGCCCAATGTGGGGCCAGTACCACCCGATCAGAGCCAAAGACTGTGTGATGAAAATTATAATAGGCTTATTTTAAGAGTTGAACCAACTGCCTTGTGCTGGGGAGACTATAAATGAGGCAGAACAGAAGGGGCAGCCGGTGTGCTCTGCTCAAGGGGCATCGTATTTTAATCCTGGTTCTGCGGCCTGCCAGCTGGGCAGCACCCCCATGTCCCCCGCAACCCCCTAGGGCCACCTTCTCAAGCTGTACCACCCCTCTAAATTCCCAGGGGAGTGCACAGCTGCCCAGCTGCACCTCTACCTTGAGGGCCCCCCACAAACACACCTAACACCCTCAGAAGGCCACCATAGAAAAAATGGGTTTCTGAATAAACACAGCAAGCTTAACCATGTTAAAAATGTGAAATCTCATACAAGGATTCTCTAGAAGACCACGGGCCCCCGGCACCAGGTGTGAGGTGCAGTGCGTGATCCAGCCTGGGCAGACGGGCAGCGGTCTCGGGAGAAGAGACGGCTGAACAGCCAACACACCACACATGCATCAGCCACCCCGGATTTCAGATAGTGAGAAACTGTTCCTCCACTTCAAGCACGGGAAGACTGATGTTTGCATCATACTGACTCTCCAGGCTGAGGAATTCAAATGAGGAAATGATTTTTATTTATTAGGACTTACTTGTTTGTTTTCCTCTTTCCCAGAACTCCAGCAAACCACAGTCAGAAAGCATTAGCAAGTGTTCCTGGATTGCTAGATCTAATCACCAGATGATTAATGGACGGCTTCTCATTTAAAAGGAAAGGATGGAAGTGGCAGAGCTGGACCCTTTCCCAGCACCTGGGGGTGGGCTGGGCCGGGGCTGCACCAAGAAGCAGCCGCTGGAGGGCAGGGGCACCAGGGGCATGCTGCGGCCAACAGCCTGGCAGGACCCAGGGGGAGGCCGCGCTCCTGAGCGCTGAGCTGTCCCCGTGGCTTCCTGCTGGGAGACCCTGGTAGGGTCACTTCCTCCTCGAGGACTCGGTGGCACCAACTGGAAACGGAGGGAGCACTGCGCTCCCTGAGGCTGCCACGAGGATGGCCCCAGCTGGTGGGCCCAGAAAAGTGGTCATTTTACAGTTTTTATTTTTTTCTCCCATAATTTGGAAGATCAGCTATTAAAAGTTGCTCACTGAAAAAAAAATTAAAAAGCAGCCTAGGTATGGAGCTCAATATTATACTTAGGCCTGTGACTTCAGTATCAGTAACCTCAAGCACTGTGTTCCTCCTGCTGGAGCCTGCTATGCCTGGGTTCTCAGCAGCCTGTCAGGGAAGGTTCTTGAAGCCACAGCATAGAGAGGCCTCGTGCTCCCTGGGCATTGTTTTAACTTCAAGATCATAATGGAATTACATGCAAAGTTAGGATGAATTTTTATGATAAATTATGAGATCTGAGAGACATCTGGGGCTTGCAGAGCATAGCAGAGCGCCTGTGCCCCCCACCCCCCCACCACCACCAATGGCCCTCGGCACTGGCTGTCCCAGCGGAAGCCGTCCGCATCTTGCTGCAAACGCCTGCACCTGCCCGGGCTGAGGGCCTCCTCTCTAGGTTAACCCGGAGCACACCCGGAGCCAATGGTAAGTGGGAGCTGGAATTTAAACCGCCCAGCTCCCTGCAGGAGGGGTGGGGTGCACTTAGACCTGTGTCCTCCACTGTGTCCAGGATGTCCCCAGGGGACGGAACCCAGTTGCCCTCAGTGGTGATGCTGGTTAGCACGCCCTGGACTGGCTGCCTTCCCTTCCCTGGTTGAAAGGGAGAAGGGAGGGAGGTTTACGCCTTCTATTCCCAGAAATGCATATTACCAGGCCGCCTTAAGTGCATTAATTCCAAACACTAGGGAATCACAGGAAACAAAGTGACCAGCACTGGAATGGCCAAGCCAACTCCAGTTCATCCAGGCACTGGGCTGTGACATTACACAGCGTTGCCAGTCGTGCTCACCAGGCATTTAGACCTGGTGGAATTCACAGGCATTTGCACCAAGCAAAGATGGCGCCAGCTACCGTTCACCGAGCCTGGCAGGTGCAAGCGCAGATCTAGGGCTGATGCTACAGGGAGAGAATCAAATCGTGGGACAAACATTATGTTCAGACGAAACCGCACCAAGAACCGGGCACCCAGCACGCAGGCTGGACTCCAAGCTGGGGGGATTTTCCATCAGGGCCACTCAATCAAAGGCAGGCTGATTGTCAAGGCTGATACTCAGGATCACATTTGCAACAAAAATACTGGTGAACCTGTGGGTTCTTTGCTGAAACCCTTGGTTTGGACTAAACACCAAAAATTCACTTGGTAATTTAGTCAAATTAACTCCTTTAAAAACTTGCTTTTGCAACTTTTGTTGTATTATTAGATTTTGCAATCAGAGTTATTTTAACAGTGTACAATTTAATTAGCCACTTAATGTTATTAAGAAAATTTATGAACCTTTATGAGTTGAAAAACAGCCCCAAATGGTATTTATTAACCATCCAGGACTAAAAATAGGAGCCTATTGCCTCAGTGAGCCACATTTTAAAAAACGTACAGTCACAAATAATATGCCTAATTACGTATTAAACTAATTCTTGCCTTCACCTTTTGAATTTCTAAACTCCTTACCTCATGTATCATTTTAATTATTTTTCCAGTTCCTTCCCAGGGAAAGGGGCTGCTGGGAACTAATTAATGGGCACAATAAAGAGGCTGCAGGCTTTGTTTCCCCAAGATCAGCTCCAGCCTCATTTGCATGTCTCCTTTTATTCTAAACAATAGCCCTGCTGAGATTTCAGCCCGAAATTGTTAGCTCATTAAAGAGGACACAATCATATCCATTTTCACAGATATTCATCAATAATCACATTTTACTGCAACACAAATCCATGAATAGAGGAACCACTAGAGTCTCTGGCCCCAGGGTTTTAGATATTACAGGTATTTAAGTGCTACACTGCAGAGTCCAGTTGAGGAAGTTCTCTGGGATCATTTCAAGCCCAGGGAACAATCCTGGGGGAAGGCAGACACTCCCTAGGACAGGACGGGTGGGGCTGAAGGCTGCGACGGTGTCCAGTGTCCAAGCCCCTGGACTAGCCCCTGTCCGGCGCCGCCCCACTCGACCCCTGCTCCCCGGCCGGCGAGGGGAGAAACAAGGGATGGAGAGAGAGAGAGATGCAGACCACGCAAAACTGATCTGGCTGGAAGTCACGACTCGAGCCACACGGTGGTTGTGAGAGCAATTCTTTTACTGAAGCTAGACAAGCATTCTCTGTTACAGATTACCACGCGTGGCAGAGTGCCTCGCGGGAGAACAGCCTCGATGCGGCCGTCAGGTACGGCTCCTTGTGGGCTGTCTCCCCGAGCTCTGCCCGGGAACTTTCTTATATACAATGATCACAACCAACAAACAGGGACCACGTAAGCGTGTACAATAGGCTAGCAGCAACTGCTGCTTCTAGCGCCATAATGCGGAAGCAGGACTCGAGCGCCATCTTGGCTCACTCGATGGGAGGGGTGTACTCTAGGAGCAGGCTGAAACAGGACGCGAGCGCCATCCCGGCTCACTCGATGGGAGGGGCGTACCCTAGGAGCAGGCTGCAGAATGCCCACTAGGCCCTAACCCGGAAAATGGCTAAAAACGGCTCTCCACAAGCCCCGTCACATCCCCGCCTCTGGCCCAGGCCGCGCTCACAGGCCTCAGGGAGAGAAGCAGGACCCCCAGCGCAGCGGACGCCCACTGTCCCCAACATCGCTGACCGGGGGAAGAGGGGCACAGGGAGGCCGGTCCTCTCCCAGGGGTGGGCCACGCAGAGGGGCCCACTCCCCACCCCCTACCGCGGGCTCCTCAAGGAAGGGTACCTGGAGCCCCTACCTCCACCCGCCCCACCCCGTCCACCGACTCTGCTGGGGCTGTGTCAGCCCCTCGCTGGCCTGGGGGCTCCTCCAAGGCTGGGGGTGTTTCTCATCCACCTTTAAATGTCCAGCCTGGAGCACCTGGACCAGTCCCGACAGATACTCAAAGCATCACACATGAATGAGGGACAGAAGACAGATGGACAAGGGGACAAGTGTGCACCAGCGAGACAGCAAGGCTGGCAGACCTAGAGGAGCCTGGAGGGGACTGCCTCGTGGCTCAAATGGTGTGCAGAGCTCAGTTGTGTGCTTTTGTTCCTTGTTTCTTTTAGACCCCACAAACACGTGACCTTGGCCCTTTCCGGAGGCCTCGGCACCAGGCCCCAGCATCACTGCCTGTTCCAGCCTGACCCACGGCGACACACGAGGAGGGCATAAGCCTGCCACCCCTCCAGCAACCCTGAGGCTGCGGGCGCCTCTCCTGCTCCATGCACACGGCACACTGGCCCTGCTGCGAGCTCACTGTGTACATGAACGCGCACGGCACACTGGTCCCGCTGCGAGCTCACTGTGTACATGAATGCGCACAGCACGCTGGCCCTGCTGGGAGCTCACTGTGTACGTGAACACGCACGGCACACTGGTCCCGCTGTGAGCTCACTGTGTACGTGAACGCGCATGGCACGCTGGCCCTGCTGGGAGCTCACTGTGTACATGAACGCGCACAGCACACTGTTCCCGCTGCGAGCTCACTGTGTACATGAACGCACATGCACACTGGTCCCACTGCAAGCTCACTGTGTACATGGACGCACACAGTACACTGGTCCTGTTACGAGCTCACTGCCTTCACGAAGGGAAGGTGAAGGCTGCATCCACCCCTCCGTGAGCTCACGCCCACCTCTCGGGAGCCCAGCCTCCCTCTTCATCCCTAGGTGAGAGCAGGAGAAGGAAGGACTTACTACTCCAAATTTGAAGGCACTAGAATTCCCGTTACAGTGGTTTTCTTCTATCCCTCGAGTCCCAGAGAGAGAGAGGGACTGAGGTTTTACAAAGAACTGGCACCAGGCAAGGCAAGCCCCATGCATGCTCAGAGGCAGGAGGACCTGCGGGAATCTCTCCCTGTCCAAAAAAAGATTTGCAACTACTCACGCAGAAACAAGGACCACGTTAAGGTGGATAATGAAGTGGGTGACGCACTGGCCAAGGGGAGGCCAGCAGGGGCCCGGCAGGCCCTGGGGCCCAGCACAGCCTGGAGACGGCATCGCCAGTAGCACTGGGGGTTTCCTTGTCACCCAAGAGAGACGCCTGCTCCGTGGCAAGATTCCCAGGGTCCGTGAGCTCCCAAGAAGCTCCAGGTGAGCTCACCTTTACAAGACCCTGAGGGCCAGTTTCTGACTGCAACGGGGAACTCTCCACCAAAACTGGCCACTCCCTCCAGGGCCGCATCCTCCGGACAGGCAGCTGCGCCCCCCCGGGCCCCCCAGCAGCCAGGCCTGGCCCAGCCTCAGCCTTCCCTGCCCTCACCGAGGGAATGCAGCCGAGGCCCGGGGGTCCCTGGGCGGGCTGCTCTTCAGCTGAGCTGGGCCATGGCCCACTTGGGGTTGTAGGGAAGCAACAGTGAGCCCCCCAGCCTTCCCTGAGCTCCTCCCCCCGCCCCCCGAGACACACCCCAGCTCATCTCAGAAGCGGCCGCTGTGCCTCTGCTGCCCGCCCCACTGAGGACTCGAGGTCCATCGCGGTGTCCTGCCCTGAGAGTGAGGTCACCCGGCAGCTGTCTCCACACACTTCAGGGTGCACTTTCCTTTTCAATCAAACCACTGACTCTTCAAAAAGTGCTTTATGTGCAAACCTCAGTTTGTTTCACTTCAGTGGACTGTTCCCAACATACGGTAGGCACAGGGCAAGGGTGAATTTTTTCATGAAGTCAAAACCTTCCATTGTTGTCCTCAATAACCATGTTTCTTTCCATGGGCTTGCTAAAAGCACCCAAAACAGACGGGGAAGGCAGTGTGACTCACAGACCAAGGCTCCCTGTCCCTGGAGCCTACATCCCCCTGCCCACTGGGCCTCTCCCCAGGACGTCTCCAAGG
The DNA here is from genome assembly GCF_015220235.1 of Choloepus didactylus. Lineage (NCBI taxonomy): Eukaryota > Metazoa > Chordata > Mammalia > Pilosa > Megalonychidae > Choloepus > Choloepus didactylus. Next base: position 4,443,648 of record NC_051314.1, read on the forward strand.
ACCTCAAATGCAGCGTGGCCAAGGTGGGGCTCAGTGTCCCTCTGCCCACCCACCCCACTCGCCACTGCAGGTGAGGGGTGGGCCATGGACTGTGGAGGGATTCCGAAAGGGGCCAGGAGCCCACCAGTCCCCTGCCTGAGGACCTTCCCAGACACATTTGCTTCAAAAACAACTCAACTAGCTGCATCCTGGAGGCCTGAGCCCGGGAAACAGAAGAGTTCGAGGCCAAAGATCCTTGGGCCACCTTCGCTCTGCACATCGGGATCTGGGTGCACAGGGAGGGCAGGGACCAAGGCACCTTCCAGCCATCAGCCTCTTGAAATGGGGAAGGAGCCCCGAGGGGGTGCTCCCTTCATCTCCTCCACACCCCAAAACTGCCCTTCGCGCACAGGGCCTGGCTGAGCCACCTGGAGCAGAGCCGCTTTAGAGAGGCCACGTCTTTATTAAAGAGGTGCCGTCCTCCTTTCCAGTCCCTGCCCCCAGCCCTGGGGCAGGGCAGGAGGATGGGAAAGGGACAAGGCCCTGTCCTCCTTAGAAGATGGAGAGCCCCCAGCGAGGGTCCCAGCCAGGCACCACGTGGGCATGAGCGTGTCTGGGCAGCCACAGCTAGGAAGGTGGAGTTGGGACTCAGAACTTTCCACCAATGTTGGTGAGGAGCCGAAAGTAAGACTCAAGCAAACCTTAATTTATGTTTGAGATTCCTCTCATTTAAAAAAACACTGATAAATCCTTTAGAAATTGCCTCTCTATAATCATGGTGATTAAAGTGTGCAGCACATTTTTCAAAAAGACACTGTCAATGGCAGGGAAGAAATTAAAGATACTTTGGAGCTAACATTTATTCTTTGTGAAATTTCATTAAAAGACGCACATCCTGACACCTTAACGAGCCAGACATTAAGAGTGCGAGGAAACACAAAAGAAACCTGCAGGGACGACTCAGAGCTACGGCTACCTGGAGGCTCCCAGGGCTCCACTTTGAGAACCTGGTTGCGTTTTATGATGACCAGTGTCGCCAGGTAGCTGGGAGGGGCAGTCGGCCCCGAAGACACCTGGATTTATCACTGATAGTGTATTCCCATCAACAAGAAAAGGGATCTCTTACTTTCCCCTGAAAACATCCTATTCCCACACCTACAGTGCCGTCAGGCAGAACAGATCAGACAGAGCCATTCATTCCTTCCTGAAGTGAACCCCATGGGGCCGGGTGGCTCAGACTTATGCCGACATTCCGCAGGGATTCCAGCTTCCCAGCCTCGTGTCTGCGAAAGCACAAGGGTCCCCCCCAGGGAAGACATCCCCCCCCAGGGAAGGCCGCCCAGCCCGGCACCCAGAGCCCAGGAGCAGCAGCGGCTGGTTCTGCGTGTGGATGGGAAGCGGGCCAGGCTGGCGCACGAGCGGTTCCAGGCCCAGCCGCTGCTCCCTGCCGCCGCAGCAAAGCTTCCGCCAGGGGCGCCATGGACGTGATCCTCCATCTTGACGCTCTCCACCTGCTCAGGCCTGCCCACTCACCTGAGTGGGCCCTCCCAGCAGCCCACCCTCTTTGGCCATCCCTGCTGCCCGCAGCACACTAGCCCTCATCTGTTAGACGAGGTCTCGCTTTCATTCCATGTCCAGGCACCTGGCAGAGCCTGTTCAGTCTCCCCAGGCGCCCCAGGACCCAGTGGAGCTGTTGTGCACCCAGCCCAGGGCCTGCCCACCAGCACCCCTGGGGAAGAGGTTTCCCCAGTCCGGGTGCTCCCGGACTCTGGGGGCAGGGGACAGGGCAAGGCTGCAAGATGTGGCAAGGCAGGGCCTAGGGTGACCACATCCAGACACTGGGGAGCGGGAGGGGCAGGGAGGGCAGTGCCACTTGCCCCTCACCCACATTCTGAAAGGGGAACGACAGGCTCGGGGCTGAGCACTGTGCTGGGGCAGGATGCACGAATCGCCCGGCTCTTCCCACAACCCCACAGGCCCAAGGCTCCCCCAGGCCGCTCTGCCAGGGAGCTGGGCAGGCAGGTCTGGGCCCAGGCCCCTGTGCCAGCAAGTCCGTGGCCACTTTTGATGCCTCACTGCCACTAACTAACGACCAGCACAACTAAACACTGAGGATTTATACTGTGGCCCGTGAAAGACAAATACGGAAAAGTTGAGCAATGAGAAACTTCCTGCCACTGAAGTCTCTCTTAGCCAAGAAACAAAGCATGATGTGGCCCCAGGTCCTGTGGGAGGCCCAGGAGCTCTGACCTTGGCCCCGGGCCTCCTCCCCGGGAGGACGCAGCCTCACAGTGCGCTCACTAGCCGAGTGCTGAGAGGGCAGCAGGGCACTGATTAAACTGCATTTGCATATGTATTCCCACTTTTTAATATTCAAAACAGAAAAACGTGAGCTTCCTTAATAATTCAGACGCAATTCATATTGAGATATTTCTTTGTGTGGCGCTCACTCGCTGTGTTAATGGAGATGGAGCAGAAAGAAGCGCCGCTCCCGGGAGGACAGGAAGGCCTGCGGGGGCAGGGGCCATCCAAGGCGGGGGCGGGCTCGGGGGTCCCATGCTGCAAGGCCACATCCCATTCTCCCAGGGGTTCCCAGAGGCTGCCAGGCCTGCCAAAGAGGGGGAGCTCAAAGGGGCTCGTGGCCCTGGGTGAACAGTTATGGTGTGTTGGGGGCAAGTTTGTAAAAGGAAGTGAGAAAAACCAAGTTTGCTTTATTTCAGACTGGTAATTTAACCAAAACTCATTCTGAGAAAAACTGTGTCCTATTGCCTGGAACTCTCCCTTCAGCAGTATCAGGGTACATCTGCCTGCCCCCCACCCCGGCCCACCAGGCTCTGGGAATGCCCCACTCGGCACAGGCAGCACAGGCTTTGGTGGCCTCTCCCCACGCTGCCGCCCCCCACCCTGGAACCAGGCAGGCTGGGCCGCCTCCCGGGTCAGGAGCATCTGCACATCTTCCCAGGGCCTGCCCAGACCAACGGCCCTGCAGAGCGCTCCCCACCCACTGCCTGAAAACTCCTTCTTAAAATAAATACCACACATCAAAGGCTCTGGGGAATTCTGCAGGGCAGCAAGGTCAACTTGGCATAGCCTTCTATTTGGCAAACACATTTGTCCATTTTTGGAGCCATTTTTGTTGCTTTATAGAAAGGGGAACATTGACTTTGGGGTGCCCCCTTGTCCAGGACTGAGTGGGGCCCACAGGCGGTGAGGCTGGCCTGGCTCGGGGCCTCGATCCTCGGCCTGGAGGGGCGCTGGAGGCTGGCGGGAGAGGCAGGGCTGGGGCTGCCCTCCCCGGGGCAGTGCGCTCTGCTAAGAGTCGCTGGTTGAAAGTGCTCTGCTGCTTTAACCTTTAAGTGAAAAGCACTTACATGGGGATGAGCTGGACTGCTCTTGGCCCCCAGGGAGGCCGTGCTGCTCTCACACTCTGCTTCCACCGATGGGACCACAGAGAGGAACAGGACCCCTGGCACCCAGCCCTGGCTGAGCTGTCTGCCAAGCCAGCCACCTTCGCAGGGCATTCCCCAGCCCCCATCCAGCCCTCCATGCTGAACCCTGTGCAAACTGCACATCTGTGAGCAAAAGAAACAACCATCATTATCTTAACCATTATGTTTGGGATGGTTTGTTTTGCAGCAATAGGTAACCACCTGAGGGCTACCTGAGGTGGGTTAGCCAGGTGAGGTGGTGGGGGCCAGGGGCAGCCACTAAAGGGCACCCCAAAGAGAAGAAGAGGACTGGCTGACAGTGCCTTGCACCCCCAGGGAGCCCCAAGCACAGGGGATTTGCCTGATCCTGAACTGGGGTGGAGAATGAAGGGACAACAGCAGAGCGAGCCCAAGGAATTAAGTAGGAAGAGGGGAGCTCCTAGCCTCCGAGTGACGGCTGGCAAGGTCTGAGTGGGGGCCCTGGCAGTAGACAGGAAGAGACGAATCAAATTTTACTAAGAGCTGCAGGACGTGCAGGCAGGGGGAAGGTCAATGAGAAGGGTCTCAAACTTGGCTCAGCCCTGGAATCATCTGGGAGGGGTGAAGAGCCAGTGGGGGGCCCCAAAGCCCTGATTCAATCCAGCTTGGGACTCAAATGCCACGGTGAGTCTGCTGTGCTGTTCTGGGGAGCCGCTGGTCTAGGAAGCCGCCAGGGGTGTGGCCTGGGTGACAGCCACCTGGTGCTCACTGCCGGGACCACACAGCAGGTGCAGATCTGAGCCTCTGTGTGGGACCCACGAGGCCTGGAGGTGCCTCTCCTCACCCTGCTCCATAACGACTAGGGGCTGCAGCCATTTTCCTGCTCTTCTCGGCATTCACATCTCAACAGCAACAACAGTCTCTATGACACTTGTGTCTGGGAGAATCCACCACATATCATATGGGGAAATAAAACAGAAAGAAACCTTAAAATCTAGTCAGGACGAAAGACGCATCATCAGAAGCGTTGTTCAACTGGCACAGCTGTTTCCAATTCAACGGGGAAAGCAGCAGGACAGACTCCCACTCTGCCAGCTCACAGCAGGGACCCCACAAGGCCTGCACTGCACCGGGAGGGCTCGTGGCAGCACAGCTGCTGCCCACCCAGCATTTCTGATCAGAGCCCCAGGTGGGCCTGGGAATGTGCATTTCTAGGAAGTCCCCGGGGGTACCGAGGCAGCTGGTCCAGGGGCCACACTCTGACCCAAAACAAAGGAAAACAAAAAAGTAGTGGGGGAGCTGTATCTTGTCACATTTTGGAACTTCAAAGATAGGGAGGAAAACAGCCCAACGATTTTGAGGGGGGAAAAAAAACTTTTTACAAGTGTTTTCTTCTTAGAGTCGAGAGACTATCCTGGAGGTTTCTTTTATGCAAGTTCCAGCCAGACATCCCAAATGGCCACAGGATGCCAAGCCCGAACCAACAATAGTCCCAAAATACCCAGGTCCCTATCCGAGACTCTATAAAAGTTTCATTCACTAAGTTTATTTTTCAGAAACTTAAATCCACCAGAGCGTTCCTATGCCAGACAAGTCCTAAAAGCCAGAGACAACAGCCTCTTCAAGAACATCAACCTGATGCATCCCCCTTCCCTATAATGTTGACACCCCTGAAGACGGAGAGAGCGACTAAACGAGAGGAAAGGGTAGGAACAGACAAGATAAGATTTAACAAAGGATTACGAATACTGAATCTTTATATAAATATATATACACATGTATATATGTATTTTAGATGCTAGGGCATTAGAATAGCTAGAAGGAAACAACTGAAATGGTGGAGCTGTAACCCATAGCATCCTTTGAAATTTGTTCTATAGCTACTTGTTAAATTGTACTCTGAAAGTTTTCACCTTTCTGTATTTATCTCATATTTCACAATAAGGAAATAACTGAAACTGTGGCAATGTAACCCATACCATTCTTTGAAATTTGCTATCTGTTAAATTGTACTTTCAAAATTATCACTCTTCTGTACATATGTTAAATTTCACAATATAAAATGTACTAAAAAAAAGTGCTTTCTTTTTCCCAAGTGGCAGTGGCCTGGGTGGTTATAAAGGAAGCAGGACCCCAAAGAGCTACATTTGTCCCGATGCCACAGGAGCCGAGAGCTCCAGGCTCCGGGCCCACCCTTCCGGGCAGAACGGGGGAGTGCACAAGTGCGACCCGGGGGCTGTGAAGCCCAGGCCTGGGCAGGAGGGGCCGGGACGCCCACCCACGTGGAGGCAGCAGAAAGGGGCCCATCCACTGTGGAAAAGTGGATCTAAATGAAGAGCTAAAACCATAAAAGTCTTTGAAGAAAACATAGGGGCAAATCATGACCTTGGACTGGGCAATGGGTTCTTAGATATGCCACCAAAAGCACAAGCAACAAAAGAACAATATACTGAACTTCAACCAACTTTTGAACAGCAAAATTCATTATCAAGAAAGTGAAAAGACAACTACAAAATAGGAGAAGATATTTGCAAGCCACATATCTGATAAGAGTCTAGCATCCAGAACGTATAAAGAACTCATAGCGCAACAACAAAAAGACAAACCAATTTAAAAAAGGCAGTGCACTTGAAGAGACATTCTTGTACGAGGAAACACAGATGGCCAACAAGCACATGGAAAGAAGCTTAACAGCATTCACTAGTCGTTAGAGAAACGCAGATCAAAACCACAATGAGACATGACTTCACATCCGCAAGAATGGCTACAATTAAAAAAAAAGGATAATAAATGTTGGTGAGCAGGTAAAGATTAGAAACTCTGTACACTGTTGCTGGGAATGTAAAATGGCAAAGCAATCGTGGAAAACAGTTTGGTGGTTCCTCAGAAAAATAAACATAGAATTACGAAATGACCAAATGAGCAAATCCACTCCCAGGTGTATAAACAGAAGTGAAAGCAGGTAACCACACAATCCTTGTACATGACTGTACAGCGCACGCCGTTCACAACAGTCAAAGGTGGGAATGACCCAAATCCCTACTGATGGACGGACGGAGGGACCGACTGTGGCGGACCACACAGCGGGGTGTCATGGGCAGCAAGAGGGAAGGAAGCTCTGACCCTTTCATGTGCTTCAACTAGGATGAACCTCAAAAGCTTCACAGTCAGAAAAAGAAGCCAACACAAACGGTCGCGTATTGTGTGATTCCATTCTGTAAAACAGCCAGAATCAGCAGACACGTAGGGACAGAAAGCAGGCTGGGGGTTGCCGGGGCTGGGAGGATGGGCGTAGGGGAGCTGATGAATAGGTGCAGGGTTTTATTTGGGGGATGAAATGTTCTGGAACCAGACAGAGGTGGTGGGTGTGCGACCCTGGGAATGTGCTAAATTCCACTGAATTGTGTGCTTTAAAATGCTTGGTTTGATGTGATACCAATTTCACTGCAGTTTTATTTTTTTTTTAGTACATTTTTCACCTACCTCATGATCTAGTTGATTCACTCCCAGGAATTTCCAAGAGAAACGGAAGTCTTGTCCACAGAAAGTCTTGTGCACGAATGCTCGGAGCAGCTCTGTTTGTACATAAAGCTCCAAAGAGACAACCTAAGTGTCCATCAATGGCACACTGAAAAATCGCCAGGCAACCGAATATTCCTCACCAAGTAAAAAGGCAGGGACTACCGATAACACAAAAGCACAGATAAAGGCAAAAACAATCGTGAAGAGTTAAAGACATTAGGAAAAAAAGAGTACCCACTGCACGACTCCATTTATATAAAAACCTAGAACGGACAAAACTAAACACTTGTGAATGGCTTCCTGTCTTTGTTGAGAGCCAGTCATGCCGGGGCCCGCGGCCATTTCTGCCGCTCGCTGCAAAGCCTCTGCGAGGTCCAGCTGTGTGCTGGACGCCCCCCGCTGAGGGCCAAGGTGGCCGAGAAGAGCAGAGTGGCCACTACGCTCAGGGGACCCCTGGGAACAAGCAGGGACCACCACCGAGGCAGAGAAAAGAGCTGAGGGAAGCAGGAAGAGGGGCCTCTAGGGAACGTCTGGGAGGACGAGCCGGCCCCTTTCTCCCTGTCCCGGGAGAAGCTGACCAGGGTCAAGGGTCCGGAAACGGCGTGACACAGCCCCTCCCGGTCTGGGGCAGCAGGGAGGAGACTGAGGCTCGCAGGAGCTCACACCGAGTCCAAAGATGATCTTCAAGGCTGTGAGCATACTTTCATTACAATATATTCATAATTCTTTTATAATATGTGTTTCAAACAGGTAAAGACAAGGCCCCTGACGGCACACGCGAACAGCCCCTGACACTGACAAAAGGCAAGAAGGGTGGTACACACTAAACTGCAGAAAAGCTTCCAGAAAGCATGGGCAGCTCCCCCGGTTTATAAGGAACTCATCTGCCCCTTGCTGCCCGCACCTCCTAGTAGGGAATTTGGCGATTATTTGCCTGCTGAGCCACCAATAACTTTTCATGAAAAACAATCAGAGACCTTTAACAGGCAGCAGAGCTTCCAGGAGCGTTATTCCACTTGCTTGGAACGTGTAGGAACAGGCTTCCGGCATCTTGTTCTTAAGGATCGACCGAGCTGACAAGTGCCTAACACATGTACCGTCACCGGGGCTGGGCCTGCCCGTCCCACCGGAAGAGGACCGTCCCAGAGGCCCTGCACCCCGGCCCTCGGAGGCCAGGCCGGCCAGCACCAACAGGCCCAGGAGACCTGCCATCTGGGGGGCGGGGTGCTCACTGCACTCCTGAAACTGCACACTCTGCAAGCTGGAGGTGCTCCTCCATTAAAAAAATTAGAAAGAAATAATTGGTGCCCCCCGCAAAGTGTGTCGACTCCCCACGGAGGCAGCAACAGACCTGAACCAGGGCTGCGCCAGAGCAGAAGCGGCATGTGCGTTTCACTCAGGTCCATTTATTACCAGAACCGAGAACGAGGGTCATTGAGCATTTGACGGCAAGAGTTTAAACCAACTACCTTTTGGGAAATCTTTTCTTTACACATTGTTTAAAAAGGTCTATATTGTTCTCAAACCGCTGAATGAAGCAAGTCTCTCCAGGTGAGAGACACAGGTGTCCATACCCCTGCCCGTGCGTCCACCCCGCATCCAGGCTGGTCGACCCCCATGCCCTGGCGCTGGGCGGGCCCTCAGGACACTCGGGCGAGCAGGGCCCAGGCCTTGCCCTCCCTCCCCAGGAGCTCACGCCCTGGAGGAAGACAGAGCAATGCCAAGAGGGTCTGCTGAGGTCTGGGGGAGACGGAAACTCGGGGTGCAGAGCCCAGGGCAGCGCACTCGGCACAGGCAGGCGGACCCTCTGGCTTCTGCTGCAGCTCGCCCCCTGCCCAGGCAGCGGCCCAGGGAAGGCGCAGCCTCCTGCTCGCAGGCTCGGCTCCTGCCGACACCCTCCGCAGCCACGTGGCAAGTGCCAGTTCACAGGCGGAAAGGGAGGCCCAGCAGGTGGGCCAGCTCCTCAGGCCACACGGTGCACTGCAGGGTGTGGGACCCACACCCGGGGCCGCTCCAAAGCCTGAGCTTTTCACCGCTGCCCCGGGCTCGGAGGACGGGAGAGCGACAAAGCCGAGGAGATGGAGCCCAATCCCAGGCATGCAGGGCCCAGGCGCCCCACGGTCTGCACCCAACACCCTGCAGGGCTCCCCTCTCACCTCGTCTGCCATGCGGAGGAGCAGCCTTGAAAGGAGCCCGGCACCCAGGCCTTCCCCACGCAACCTCTGTGCGGGCACAGCTGCGGCCGCCCCCCAGTAGCAGTGTTCAGAGCCTCTTCAGGGCGCCTGCCGCCGGCCCTGCCACTTGACTCCCAGCCGCAGCGAAGCACCTTTGTTCTGTTATCCCACTGGCGAGGGGGACTGAGCGCCCGGACTCCCCGGGCCTGCCACGGAAGTGGAACAGCAATGGGCAGCACGCGCCGGCGAGGCCGAGATGAGCCTCATGGAGAAGAGGCACATCTGTGTCGGATAAATCATGCAGTGAGCGAAGCAAGGCCGACACAGGGACGGTGGCAGGCGGTGACACGGATGCCGGAGGGCGGTGATGCAGGTGAGGCCTCAGTGCTGCCTCCCAAGGGGCTTCTGGGGAAGCAGCCAGTGACACCGTGGCCCAGGTCAGCGCTCCCGAGGTGACGCAGCAGTGGAGACCGCATGGGCCAGCGTCTCCCCCTGCGGCTGGCCCATTCCCCACAGCAGTGCAGTCAGCAGAGCCACGGGGCCGAACTGGGGTCACACAGAGGGGGGCGAGCAGGGCTGCCCACTGCCCAAGTAAAAAGCTTGCTCCCACCCGGAGCACGCCACGGCCTCTCAGAGCCCGGCCTCCTCTCGCCCAACACGGAGCAGCTCCCGTAAGATTGGCCCGAGCACAAGCAAGCCCTGTGGCCGTGCAGCACGGGCCAGAGCAGGGAAGGCCCACAGAGGGACTGATGCGTCAGCCGACTCAGCAGCCTTAGTGACGGGCATCCTAGCTGGAAGCCGGCCTGGGAGACTTCATGAATTTAGCCGAAGACAACTCCATCTTCCTTTCCCTGAGGAACCCTAGTCTCTGGGCTCGGCCTCTGCTCTTCTGCCCCCAACCAGGCCCAGCAAACACCGGCTCTGCCCAGGAGAGACACACTGTGATCACCTAAGGGGCTCGGGGAGCAGCCCCCTGGGGGTCACTAGGAGCAACTCTAGGAGCCTCCCAGAGGGGAGCACGGGTCTGGGTGGAGCCAGGCTGCAAATCCCACTCCTCACCTGGCTGGAGGGACATGCAGCTGGACGCAAGGCTGGTCAGTCCTGCTGGGAGCCGGCCTCTGGCATCAGAATCACACGCCAGGCAGGCAAGACTGCAGCCCTATCCGCATACTTCTGGAAGAGCTGAGGGGGGCAGGATGGTGCCCCGGGCCTGGGCTTCCCTTTCCAGTGGGGCCGTGGGGATGAGGTGCCCAGGCAGAGGTGAGGCCTGAGCCGAGGGCAGGCAGTGTCCCTGCAGCTCTCAGGACACAGCGATGGGACCGAGGCCAAAAGGCAGAGAAAGCAGGACGGTGGGTGGACACCACCACCCAAGAGGCACGGCCGGCACAAGGAAGCGAGGTGTGGCCAGCAGCCCAGCACACCGAGGGCTGCGAGGTCCAGGGACAGACAGAGGCCATCTGAGGGCGGCCCTGAGGGTCCTACAAGGCCAGCCACGCTGGCATTAACATGCGGCGACATGAGTGGACACACCACAGGGTCTCCCAACTCTCAGTGCGCAGAGTCTGGGGTCCCCAGACAGGGGGACCGAAGAATCCAGACTGTGGAAAGCCAACCTCCCAACAGAACGGCTGCTGAGGGGCTTGGAGCTGCGCTGTGTCGGCCACCACAGGAGCCCTCAGAAGAGGGCAGAAGCCTGGGCCCCAGGAAGGGCAGCGGGGCCGGCTGGGGACCCAGCACGGATGGGACGCCGTCCTGCACACACACAGCAAGCCTGCCCAGCAAGGGCACGGGCTCAGCCCCCCATGTGGCCGCCTCCAGGCTGGCCTCTGTCTTTGGTCCACAGCGACCCAGACACCCTCTCATTCTAAGCGGGTCGGGGAGAGCCCAGGACCCTCGCCCACAGCCCTGGTGGGGGGCTGGCCCCTGCCCCACACCGTTACAGAAAAGCAGTGCTCACCTCCCGACTGGGACGGCACAGTGGGGTTGCTGGCTTGACCTCAGCACTGCTGAACAATTCCTTACTACCCAGCAGACGCAGCAGTCCAGGCGAAGCAGGTATCATAAAATTAAGTCCATAAAAACAAGGCACCGCATTTACACCACCCATTTCACACCTGATATGGCTACCCAGGGTGTCCGTCACCCCCTGCTTGACCTGGGAGCACAGTGGCTGGTGGCCACAGGCCAACCAAAAGACGGGACCTGAGGCCACACAGCGCGGCCTCATGGGGGAGCCAGCCCCGCTGCCCCTGCCCCACGGACAGCCTGGGTCTGCAGCTCAGGCTAACCAGGGCCGCCTGGAGGCAACGAAGTAAGACATGGGGGCTTGTCCTTAGGGGCACCTCTGCCCCTAATCGCCTCCCAGCACTGGTGTTACGAAGGTAAAGGCTTTGAAACCACAGGGAGCCAGGAGGCTACTGCTTCAGCAAACTTAATTTCAGAAAGCAAAGTAGAGAGGAAAGGAGAGGAAAGGAGAGAGGGCAAAAGGAAAGGAGCCAAAGAAAGAGAAAACGTTCCACAGACTGTGGGCAAGTGCCTGCACCCATCCCCACCCACCGTCATGCTCGGCCGCTGCACCCTAGGCTGTGGACAGAGCCCCCACTGAGCCAGCACGGGACAGGGGCTTGGGGTCCCCCGCTCAAGCAGCCCACAAGTGGAGAACAGCCGCACACAGGAAGGTGACACGGAAACCAGAGGGGCAAAGAAAGCTCCAGATTCCAGACCCCAGCTCCACTGAATGGTGGCTGCAGAGGCAGCGGCTCCGGGCAGGGGAGGTGCCAGCAGGAGCCCATGGCCAGCCCAGAGGCAGACCCAGGGCCGAGGAGGGCACCCAGGGCTGAGGACAGGGTTTGCCAAAACTAAACTGCTTTTCATTCTCAAAGACAATATTTTCTAAATTTGTGCATCTATAAATATGAAAATCTTACAAAACTTAGAGCTTACACTTAGGTATGTAAGTATATATCCGACTACCTCCCTAATAAAACGGTGTCGGCGCCGTCCCGTATTCCGTGGCCCCTGCGCTCCGGGAGGCAGGGTCTGTGTGGGCTGCCGTCGGTGCCACCTGGGGCCTGGGGCACTGCGAGCCACACGCGAGGGGAAGAAACTGAACTGACCCGCTCAGGTTCTAAGATGCTCCACCAGGAAACCATGCGGGAAGTCAAAGGTCATCTTAAAAACATAGCACAGCTCGTTAATTAACACTTGGGAAACCTCTGCAATGTAACAGCAACCAAAGAAAGAAAACAGAATCAAGGTGTGATCGTCTGCTTCCTAATGGGTTGAGAAAGATGGCGGGTGGTGGGAGTGACGTGAGCAGCTCTCGCACATGCTGCAGGCCCTGCAAAGCAATCTGACGCCTGCACCCAGCACCCCAAAAACACCCAGGCCTGCCTACCCCGAAGCTCCACTCCCGAGGAGCCATCTTAACAGACTACTCTGAAACATGGGAAAAGCTTTAAGAAGAAAGAAATATCACAGTTGAATTTACACTGAAAAACAGCCCTGCCATCCTTAAGAACATTAAATATAGCCACAGAGCGGAACATTACGTAACCATTTAAAATGATGGTTCTAAAGACTTGGAACTAACAGAAAAAATATTACGGTGAAACAATGCAACGAGAGAGAACAAAATTTTATACTATATTTGATTATAATTATGTTTTTAAAAAACTTGTGGGAGAAAAGATGGAAAAGAAACACATTAACATGCCTTAACAGTGGGTATGTGGGGTTGGACACTCGAGGAGAGGGGTTTTTTTCTTTTCATTAGTCCCTCGAGTTTCTGTAATGCACTCTTATGAAACAATAGACCCACAGAACATGTGAGCATTTTCTCACGTGTTCCGAGCAACCTGCTGGGAAGCAAATCACTGTCCACGGGTCTATTTAAGTCGGTGCCATTGGCACTTGCTGAGGCTCCCTCTGCCCGGGGCCCCCGAGTGCAAAGGAGACCAGAGCAACCTCCCGTACTTCCCTCTTCCCACGAGCTTTTGTACAGTCAACAACCAAGTACAAGGAGGCTTGCCACAGAGCTGGGAGGTTAACGTTTGGAAATTTTAATAGTCAAGCAGCTAAAGGAAACCAACAGCTAGCCCAGGACACGGTCCTCGTATCACCAAGCCTGGGCACCAAGGGTCAAGGAAGGCAGAGCTGAGCACCTGCCCGGCCCGGCCCAGAGCGGCCACCCCAGGGACAGGGAAGCCGCTCCACCTCATCCTCATGGTCATTGGACTGGAAACCTGGAGAACGTGCACCAGGCCAAGCTCCTGAAAGCAGTCTTAGGTTAACTTTTCCCTTTTGAATTTCCTCCCGAGCACACGGAATCCAGCTGGACCTTAAAAGGGAAGATCAAACTCCAGGTGCCCACGGGCAGTGGAGTGCGCGGTGGAAGGACAGGCACCACCAGGCCCCCACAGTCCTCAGCTGCAGCTTTCTGCTCCTGCCCTGGCATACCCAGCGCAGGGTGGTAAGTCAGATTCCCCCACCCCTGCTCAGGACCTGCCTCAGTTGAGGAGACAGGTGGGGACATGGAGATTTCAACATGTCGTGAGACAAGGAGCACAAAGGGGGCACCAGGGGCTTCAGGGGCCCTGGAGAGGGACGTGAGCCCAGGTGGGCAGGGGTGGAGGGCAGCACCCCAGTGTGCAGACGTGGGGTTGCTAGGTTAGCAGTGGCCTTTGCCCTTTGCCCCCTGCTGGTAAGGGTAGCTCCGTGGCATGGCATGAGCACAGTGGCCGGTGTCCTGGTGCCAGTCTTCGTGCCCCGCGGCCAGGCCGAGTCTCCCGGTCCCTGCTGCACACCTGCCAGGGCAGCCCCTTCCTGCCAGTGACCGTGGGGCTCAGGGCAGCTGCAGGTGGCACCTCCCTGCCTGGGAAGGCCGTGCTCCACACCCCCCGACAGTGTGGGCCTTCGCTCCCTCCAGCGGGCCCTGCCCGGGACTTCCTTCTTGGCCCGGCGCAGGGAGCTGGATTCCAGCTGGGCCCTGACTGCTGTGACACGGGGAACAGGGACGAGCCTCTGCTGGGCTCCACTCCAGGTTTTTGTTTTCTAGTTCTTACTTTTATCCTCTGAGCTGAAAGCAACCTGTCCTTTTAATCAAGGGGCAGGTGGACAGGCTGTACTTTTGCTTTCAACCCAATTCATGAAGAGGAAGTCAAATCCAAATGCTCTGAGAGGAGTCCAGAGTTGAAAGACTAAGCCAGCTACCCCTTAGCAACCAGGCTGGGGTTAAGCCAGTGCTTCTAGACAGTCCTTCTGTGGGCAATTAAGGAGAATCAAGGCAGATTCTGAGCAAAAATAGCCCCTGAGCAAGAGAAAGGGCAAGGCATCAGCCAAGGCGGGAGAGGAGGAGGAAGGACGCACCGTGTAGAGGGAAAGCTGCAAGTGGGTCAGGGCAGTAGAGACAAGCTTCAGCCTCCCATGTCCTTTCCAAGTCTCCACTAGCTCTCAGAAGTGTCCAGACTCGCAGGGAAGCCCCTTCCCCGGCCGTCTAAGGACCCTCCTACACTTTGCTTCAACCAGTTTTTCCAGCTCTACACCTCGCGAGCAGGGTGGTTTGCAGCCAAACGTCGGCTACAGGGAGCGGGTCTCCCGGCCGCCCCAGCCCCAGAGCCTGTGCGGTCCGCTCCCCGCACACCGCAGCCCGGCCCCCTCAGAGCCCTACCCGGGGCTCTTTACGCCTGTTTTTCCTGCACAGATGCTCAGCACACGCGGAGGGGCTGGTCGAATGGCTGGCGGGTTCCTGGAGGAGGAGCAGCTCGCCTCTGTCTTCCTCTTCCTCAGCACCGACGGGTGCCAGGTGCAACTCTGCAGGACTCCCGGCCATGAGGACGCAATTAATTTTCCTAAAAGTGCACTATTCTTACATAACATGCGGTCTTAATTACCGTTCTTTGTATGCTCATTTCTTCTAATCCAGGTTACGGTTTTTTAGAGAAAGGGCTAAGGGCGGAGCCTGGAATCCACAGAGCGGCTGCTGCAGGGGGAAAGGCTCGCACGACCCCGTCTCCACCACCCTCCTTACGCGGGTT
This sequence comes from Choloepus didactylus, assembly GCF_015220235.1. Classification (NCBI taxonomy): domain Eukaryota; kingdom Metazoa; phylum Chordata; class Mammalia; order Pilosa; family Megalonychidae; genus Choloepus; species Choloepus didactylus. The sequence goes on from NC_051314.1 coordinate 4,458,765, forward strand.
GATCAAACACCAGCAGAAACCCCAGGCCTGGGCCAGGCTCCAGCACACAGGAGGCCTGCAACGTGCACCTGGTGAATAAAACGGAAGCTAACAATGGGGCTTTGTTTTGTGTCTTCAATATTAAAAAAAGAGCTGTTTAATCTTCTTAGAAAATGTCATTGCCACTAAATTGAGCTCTGGAGTTAGCTAAGAATTCTTGTCTACTTTGGTGCAAGTACAAAGAAATGCATTCCAACCATCGAACACGATCGAGTGGAGCAGTGCCACCCCACGCTCTGAGTGGCGGCCCCGGGAGCAGACTGGACGGTCTGGGAAACCTGGCGGACCGGGCCTTCCAGCCAGGAATGGGTTCCCTGGCACTGCTGGAGAAGCCCTGCTACTGAGACCTTCCAGAGCCCACGGGGCACAGACTGTGGCCGCTGCTCTCTCCCCCCACTTTCCGTGGCGTCCCAACTCCAGCCACAAGGAGCAGCCCGGGCAGCCAGGGCCGCTGCAGTGCACAGTGACTCATCAAGTAACATCTAAGAAACAACAGCTATCTCATCTGCTATAAACTTAGAAAACAGAGACTAATGTGCCCTGCTCACCACTTCTCTTATTATAAGTACAAGTCAGTATTTTGTTTACAAAATGGGGAGACTTCCACCCCACGTTGTGGTCTAAAAATGGACAGGTTTCCCAGCCCTCACCTGGAGAGTCACCCGTGCCCAGGAAGCACTCGGGGCACACCTCTGGGCCCCAGCTCACCCGGCCTGACATGCTGGAGGGAACTGCCTGCAAGGAAGGAGCTGCCTCCCCCATAGTCCCCAAGCCCGGAATAAGCCCTCATAAAACTGATGGGATTGCAATACAAAGAAAGAAAGTCACAGGGTGCTAAGTACATTCCTCTGTTTACTACCCATAAATCCCTGGGAAACGGGCTTCACTGCCACTCGGAAGCAGCAGATACACCTCTTCTCAGCTCCTCCCTGGGAACTTAGCCGCAGCAGCCGAGCCATGCTGAATCTTCTCATTTCTAAAACCTTCTGCAGCTGACAGTGATCGATGCCTGCTTCCCATAGACAGGCAGACATGGAATGCTTACTCCCTCAAATCTTAATGCGTTTATGAAAAAGTATGTTGTAAGGAGACCTGCTTCTCCAGTTTTATTCAATCAACCCAATCCATCGCACTCAGTTCCCGGTTCACTGAGAAATGAGGGGCCGGGCCTCAAGGGTCTGGGAGAGATGGGAGGCGGCCAGCCCACCCGGCAGCGGCAGCCCCAGGCCATGGCACAGGCCTCCCTGCCCGCCCCTCATCAGGCAGCTGGCCAGGGAGGCTCAGGGCAGATGTGCATCCAGCACACTGCCCACCCACAGCCGGGCTCCGAGGGTGAAATTCCCACCCTGGCCTTGGCCTGAAAGGCTCAAAGTGCCTTCCTAAGGAGCACCAACCAGAGTGTGAAGGACAGGCACTGTTTCAGGCTTGGCCGGGTCACTGGTTTACTCCTCAGAACCACCCCACGTGGAGGCCGAGGCTGAGGGACTTCCGTGTCCCAGCCCCGCCCTGGGCACCAGGTCCCAGCCCACCCTTCTGATACATCTCTACCTGCTCACCTCAAGGCCCTGCTGAAGTGCCCCAGCCCTGGGCAGCTAGAGGTGCCCACCTCGGCCCCAGCATCAACTTCCGGCACCTCACTGCCTGCTACATGTCCACCTCCCGGGCCAGCGGGACTCCCGGGGCACATCGCTTCCTTCCACACCCTGACAGGGTCCCAGGCTGTACACAGAGCCTCACACAGAGCAGGAGTTCAGATCGTGGAGGACGGATGACAGATGGACAGATGATGGACAGATAGGTGGATGGAGGGATGAACAGACAGACGGACAGATACATGTCTTTGCCAGGTATGCCTCCTTTCGGCTCAGGAGAACATCAGCAGCACTAATTTGCAATTCTGATTACAACGAACCGTCATGGCCTGACCCCATGCCGGCCCCACGTGCAGCAAGGCTCCTGGGAAGGCCCAGCCTCACCTGGCAAACAAGGGGCGAGCCCTGGTGGTGCCCAGGCCGGGCTCCCTCTGTGCCAGGCACGAGGAGGGTCCACAAGCAGAATGCCCCAGCCAGGGCCTCGGCCACCCCTCACCCAATAGCCACCTCTCCTGCACTTGGTCATCAGCATCTCTTCACTGGGACAGAAGCTCTCTGAGCTGGGTACCCCACCTCTCCATAGTACTACCCCAGTGCTGAGATCAGGGCCAGGCACAAAACGGGGACCCCATAACTGTGTGTCAGCGCATCAACCGGCTCAAGGAGGCCACCCCGAGGCAGCAGGGCCAGGAGCTTCCTGGAAGAGGCTGGAGAGGACTCAGCTCAGACTGGCTTCGCAAGTGGCATCCCCTGGGGCGGTGAAGGGTGGACGGGCCACATGGAAGAAAATGACATAAACCTGAAAGATTTCATATAAAATAGGGAACAAGGACTAAACACCACATGATCCAACAGCAGCAGCAAAACAACCCTTTCCTGGTCAGAGATACCCCAAGACATGTTTCAAACCGAGTGTGGGGGAGGCGGCCTGTGGAGAGCCATCCCTACAGTGGGCTGATGAGGCCCTGGCCCGACCTCTGTCTCGTGACCTGGGGGCACGTGGCTGGCATCTGCTGGTCCTTTGCTCCTGGGCTCTGGTTTCAAAATGGCTTTCTCCAAAATGTCCCTGGGCTTCTGTCTCTCTTAGCTTCTCTCTCTCAGGTCCTGTGCATCCTGGTTTGTTCTCCCAGGGTGCTTCTCTCCAAGCATCTGGGGGTCCTCTCTTAGCTTCTCCAGGGCAAACTCTGGACTTCTTCTCTTAGCTTAGCATCTCCAAACGTCTTTTTGCCTGCATCTCCAAGTATCTGGGTCTGTGTTGGCCCCTGAGCTCTCTTAAGGACCCCAGTAAACTAATCAAGACCCACCATGAATGAGCAGGGTCACAACTCCATGGAAATAATCTAATCAAAATGTCCCACTCACAATTGGGTGGGTCACATCTCCAGGGAAACAACCTAATCAAAAGATCCCACCCACAATAGGTGTTCCCCCACAAGACTGGAATAAAATAACATTGCTTTTCTGGGGTACATAATAGATTCAAACCAGCACACCCCCCTATTACTGACACTTAGCATTGGTGTGGTACCTTTCTTACAATTCATGAAAGAATACTACAATATTACTGTTAACCACAGTCCACAGTTTGCATTACTTGTATTTTCCCCATATACCACCCTATTATTAACACCTTGTAACAGTGACATACATTTATTCTAGTTCATGAAAGAACTTTCCTATATTTGTATTCTAACCCCAGTCATCGTCCACAACCAGGGTTCACCATGTTATTCAGTCCCAGGTTTCATCCTCAAGCTTTCCTTCTAGTGACACCACAACCCTAAACTTCCCCTTTCAACCACACACACACACACACGATTCAGTGCTGTTAATTATGCTTACAGTCAGGTGCTGCCATCACCTCTAACCATCTCCAAACATTTACAATCAACTTGTTAAAAATTCTATACAAATTAAGCATCAGCTCCCATTCTCTACCCTCATTTTCTCTCCTGTAGTCTAGAATTTAACTCCAAGAGTTTGCTTATTATAATTAGTTCAATTAATGAGAACATACAATATTTGTCCTTTTGTGTTTGGCTTATTTCACTCAAAATGATGTTCACAAGGTTCATCCATGTTACAGCGTGCATCAGAACTTCATTCCTTTTTACAGCTGAATAATATTCCATTGTATGGATAGACCATATTTTGGTTATCCATTCATCAGTTGATGGACACCAGGGTAGCTTCCAGTTTTTGGCAATTCTGAATAATGCCACCTCATTGACTGTTTTTTCCCCAAAATGCAACCCTGTGCTATCATCCACCCTTCCCTGGAAACCTCCGATGGCCCCTGCTGCCTCAGCCAGGCCACAAGGATGAGCCCACCTTCTCTTCCTCTCTTCTGGGCCAGCCCTGTGCCCCCTCCCCAGCAGGCCATGCTCCTCCTGCCTCAGGACCTTTGCACATTCACTACCCTCTGCCTTTAACTTACTAAAATCTAGTTAATTCCCACTTGTCCTCTACAGTTTATCTGGGAAGAGCATCTGCAGGGCCCCGCCCGCCCAGCCCTGCAGGAAGGGCCACACTCCCTCTGTCTCCCTCTGGTTGCCTACAACATGTTGCTTTCTAGTTGAAAGCCTATGTAACAGTCACATTATTTTTCTTTCTCTCCCACCTTTGTGGAGAGGTTCTCCGTATTGGGAGAAGATTTTGTTTGCAATTCTGTTTCCCCAGCATGTCCCTCCGAGAGCGGCTCAACCCACAGCTGGGCAGGAGGCCCAGGCGGCAGCGGCCATGCCCTCCAATACAGGTGGAACCCAGCTGGACCCTGAAGAAGAATTAGAGTTCAAAGGTTAAAGAGGAGGGGAGGGGGCATCCCGGCAGGGGACGGGCACATGCTAACTTCAAGACCAGCTCAAGTGCGGGCCTGAGTGCTTCTCTCCTACATGTTCCCTGGAAGCCAAGCCCTTGAGGGCAGGCGCCGGGGTCGGCTGACGGGACGAATCGCTGAGAACGTGACCTCTCCAACGCGTAACAGAATCAGAAGAGGCTCAGGAACCACCCGGCTCGGACCCCTCACTTCACCAACTGGGAAACTGAGTCCAGAGAGACAGAGGGACGTGCCCAGGTCAAAGCTCTTCAGATGCCGGAACAATGATGAAGATGAGAAAAGTTGTAATCACAAGCAGCAGCACAGCGGCCGGCAGGACAGAGAGCTCGTCAGCTGGCAGGCAAGGGTCCAAGCCCTTCGTGAACTCCGTGGTCTCCACAGCGACCGTACGAGGAAGGAGCTGGCACCACCACCTTTTACTGATGACGAAAGGGAGGCACAGAAGGCCTGGAGCAGGTTCCGAACCCAGTTCCCAGGCCACCCCTACATCCCACAGCCTCCTTCCAACTCCTCTACCCCAAAGCCAACTCCTCCGAAGATCAGGTAAAGTAAATCCAGATTATGCCATTGTTGGATCCACATTCTATGAAACAACCTGGGGTTCCTTCGAACCAAGGGGGCAGCAAGCCCCTGTCCTGTTAAACTCAAATCAAAGGCAAAGGAGGAGGCAGGCTGTGGGGAAAGGAGGGTTTGTAGGGCAGCCCAGCCTGGTGCCAGGTGAGCCCACCAAGTGAGGGCTGGGAAACCCACGGTGAGGGGCGGGAGCTACCTGTCAGCCCCCCAGGGGCTCAGCCACACTCTGGTTTCTAGGAGATGAGAATCACTGTCTCACTGGCCAGCCAGCGGGGCCCATCTGCCACTCACCCGGACTCGGAGGACAGCTGGGTTCCGGGCCACGCCGAGAAGGAAAAGCAGACAGTGTGACGCCTCCTCGGAAAGGAAGAAGGGGGTAAGGAGTTGCTATTTACCACGTGCCTCCTCCACACCAGGGCCCGTGGCAGCCGTCTTTCTAATAACATTTTTATTTTAGTTTATTAGAAAGTAAACTTATTTGTTGTTTAGATGTACAGAAAATGCAAATATAGTACAGACGTTCCCATGTACCCCACACCCTGTTTCCCCTTCTGTTAACATCTTCCGTGACTACAGCACGTTTGTCACAGTCAATATGGAAGCGTGGTTAAACGGATATTTAGGTCTCCCAAGTTCCTACCTAATGTCCTGTGGCTGTTCCAGGATCCATCCGGGATGGGACTCCACCTTTGGTAGTCACACCTCCTCAGGCCCCTCTGGGTGGTGACGGTCCCTTGTGTGTGATGATCTTGACAGTTTGGGGAGTGTGGTCAGGTATTCTGAGGAATGTCTCTCAACTGGGGTTTGCCTGTGTTTCCCTGATGAGAGGGGGTTACGGGCTCTGAGAGGGCGACCACGTCAGGCTGCCTCCCATCAGGTGCCGACCCTGAGGACGTGACCGAGGGAGCGTCTGCCGGGTCCCCCGCCCTGAACTTGCCTCCCCCACCCCTTTCCTCTCTGCCTTCCTTGGAAGGAAGTCCCTGCGGCAGCCCACACTCAAGAGGTGGGAAGTTTATGCTCCACCTCTTGAGGGGCAACTGTCTACACAAATCATTTGCAATTACCCTCACAGAAGATTTGTGTATTCTTCCTATTTATTTATTCAATTGTTTATGATATCAGCCAGGACTCGTGGGTCTCTCTTTTACATCTTGAGTTATAATCTAATACCACGTTATTTATTTTGTTGTTCAAATCATTCTGGTTTTGGCCACTGAGGGCTCTTTCAGTTGGCTCCTGGGTCCCCCATCATTGTGGGGTTTTGAGCACATCCTCACTTTCGCACTCCAAATAAGCCCCAGGCTCGTCTTCCCCAGCGCTAGAACAAGCTCTGCCCCAGTCCTGGAACCTGCTATTTCTCCGAAGACCTGTGACTCTTTTTACGGGGAAGCAAGATCTGAGGGCTGGGTGAGCTTGTCCTCCTGGGGTGCCTCTGTCTCCAGGCCCCTGCGCTGACAGAGCTGGGAAATATGTGTGCACAGTGACCAGGTATATACACATAAATACAGGCATTTCTACATGAATCTGTTCCCTATATTATACTAAAAATGAGTCCATACTGATGTCTCCAACTCTAATCCAGTACCTCATGGATCATCCCAGCTTCCTCCCTGGCTCTTAGAGTAAGAAGTTTGGCCCCTACCACCCATCATCTATTTAAAGTTTGTTCAGATCCAGTATGCATGAATATCAATATTCAGAATTGGTAACATGTACCCCTGTGGAGATGCGATTTTATCAACTCAAGTACAGTGCTTACGTGCAGTACCCTTTGCCTTTACTTTTACCAATTCCACTCATTTCCAAAGTTGCTTAAGTCAGTGCCTTGCCTCCCACCCCCTGAGCAGGGCTATTTGACAAATTTGTGATATAATTAGATTTCTATTTTTTCATAGTATGCATTCCATCCTGGGATCCCCCAACACCGTAAAAGGTTTTTTTTAAATTTTCATACATTAAGGTTCAGTCCATCCTCTGTGCTATGAAGTTCTATGAGTTTTGACAAATGCGTGGTGTCATGAATCCACCATCACAATATCATACAAATAGTTTTCCATCCTACACAAGCTCCTGTGCTTCATCTTCCCCTCTTCCCAAGTCCCTGGCAACCACTGGTCCGTTTCTGTCTCTACAGATTTGCCCTTTCTAATACGCCATACAAAAGGAATCAGATGTATGTAACTTTTCCTACTGGCTGCTTTCATTAGCAACAGGCATTTAAGGTTCATCAATACATGTGCAGGACTTGATAGGTCATTCATTTTCATCACTGAATAATATTCCACTATGCATATGTACAACAGGTTATCTATCCAGCTACTGAAGGACATCTTAGTTACTTCTAGTTTTTGGAAATTATGAAAAAAGCTGCTATGAACACCTGCACACAGGTTTTTGTGTGGACATACATTTTCAGACTAGTTGGCCAAACACCTGGGAGTGCAACTGTTGAATTGTACAGTAAAACTATGTTTAGCTTTGTAAGAAACTGCCAAACCACCTTCCCAGGTAGCCGCACCATTCTGCACCCCTACCAGCAAAGTACAAGAGCCCTATTGCTCTGCAGCCTCACCAGCAAGGGGTGGGGTCAGTGTTTTCAATTTTAGCCAGTCTAATAGGTGTGTAATGGTATCTCCTTTTTCTAATTTGTATTTTCCTAATCACAAATGCTGTTAAAAATCTCTTGGGGTACTTATTTGCCATCTGTACATTGGCTTTGGTGAGTTGTCTGTACAGATCTTTTGCTCATTTGTTTTTTTTCCTTTTAAGGGAAAAAATATTTTTTTTTCATTTTTTAATTAGGTGGTTTGTGTTCTTATTGCTGAGTTTTAAGAGTTCTTTATATATTTTGGATATGAGTCTTTTATCAGGTATGTCATTTATTGGCAAATATTTTCTACCAGTTTGGTGACTTGTCTTTTTGTTCTCTTAATAGTGTCTTTCACAAAGCAAAAGTTTTTTATTTTAATAAAGTCCAACTTATCAATTTTTTTCTTTCGTGGATCATGCTTTTAATGGTATATCAAAAATCTCAGCACCAAACCCAAGGTCACATGGATTTTCTCCTATGTTTCCTTCTATGTGTGTCATAATTTTACATTTTACATGAAGGTCCATGACCCGACTGGAGCTAACCTGTGCGGACGATACAAGGTCGGGATCCAGGGTCAGTGTCCCGCATACGGGCGTCCAATTGTTCCAATTTGTTGAGAAGCCTATTCTTTCCCCACTGAATTGCCTTTCTGCCTTTGTCAAAAGTCGGTTGACTCTACTTGTTTGTGTCTATTTCTGGGCTCTCGATTTGGTGTCATTATCTCCGCATCTATTCCCACACCAGTGCCACGCTGTCTTCATTCCTGTACCCTTGAAATCAGCCCACCTCTGTCCTCTCCTCCGCGTTGTGGAGGACCGTCCGGGTGCTCTGCCTTTCCGTACAGACTTTAGAATCAGTTTGTCAATATCTAAAAAATAGCTTGCTGGGATTTTGATTGTGATTATGTTGAATCTATGGATGTAGTTTTGACAAATTGACATCTTAACAATAGTAAGTCTTCTAACCTATGAACATGGAATATCTCTCCATTTATTTAGATCTTCTTTGATTCCTTTCATCAGTGTTTTTGTAGTTTTCCACACGCAGATCCTGTCCATAATACGTTAGATTTATACTTAAGTACTTCATTTTGGGGGTTGTGCCAGTTTGAATATATTGTGTCCCCCAAACGCCATTATCTTGGATGTAATCTTTTGTGGGCAGATGTTATCAGTGTTGATTAGATTGTAATTCTTTGAGTGTTTCGGTGGAGATGCGCCCCACCCAGCTGTGGGTGATGACTCTGCTTGGATAGTTTCCATGGAGGTGTTGCTCTGCCCATTTGGGGTGGGTCTAAGTTGAATCACTGGAGCCATAAAAATGAGCCGACGAACAGAGGGAACTCAGTGCAGCTAAGAGTGAAATTTTGAAGAGGAGCTACAGCCAAGAGGGACACTTTGAAGAAAGCACAGGAGCTGCAGATGAGAGACAGTTTGAAGACGGCCATTGAAAGCAGACTCTTGCTCCAGAGAAGCTGAGAGAGGAGAAATACCCCAAGAGCAATTAAGAGTGACATTTTTGAGGAGCTGCAGCCTAGAGAGGAACATCCTGGGAGAAAGCCATTTTGAAACCAGAACTTTGGAGCAGACGCCAGCCACGTGCCTTCCCAGCTAACACAGGTTTTCCGGGCACCATTGGCCATCCTCCAGTGAAGGTACCCGATTGCTGATGTGTTACCTTGGACACTTTATGGCCTTAAGAGTGTAACTGTGTAGCCAAATAAACCCCCTTCTATAAAAGCCAATCCATTTCTGGTGTTTTGCATTCTGGCAGCATCAGCGAACTAGAACAGGGGTGCTATTGCAAATGGTTTTGTTTTTTTTTAACATTTCAAATTCTAATTTTTCATTGCTGGTATACAGGAGAGCAACTGACCTTTATATATTGACTGTGTATCTGATGATCTTGCTATACTCACTCACTAGTTCTGGGAGTTTTTTCATAGATTCCTCAGGATTTTCCATACAGACAATATGTATTCCATGAATAAACTGAAGTTTATTTCTTCCTTTCTAATACATACATTTTTTACCTCCTTTTCTTGTTGTAATGCACTCCCTATCTAGGACTTCTGGTACAAGATTGAATAGGAGTGTGAGAGAGGAGATTCTTGCCTTCCCCTTATGTTAAGGGAAAGGATTTATTTATTTTTTTTTTTTACCACCAACCGTTAACGTTAGCTGTAGATTTTTCATATACTCCCTTTATTAGGTTAAGGAAGTTTGTTGCTATTCCTAACTTATTCAACGTTTTCCTCACGAATGGGTGTTGTGTGGTGGTCCCATTAATGTGTGGTATTAACAACCACCATGAACTTGGTAGAATAATCTCTGTATCTTGCTGAGAAACTTTTATCCTATGGCCCAGAGAGGAAAAGCAGCTAAGGGGTCCCGAGAGGGAAGGCTCCCGGTGGCGAAGGCAGGTCAACAACCCGCTGGCCAGGGGCTTGGCTGCCCCACCACACCCGGCCAACCCCAGTCGCCGGCTCTGCCACGTCTGTCCTGTCCCCGTCCTGTCCCCGTCCTGTCCCCGTCCTCTCCCCGTCCTCCCCCCGTCCTCCCCCCGTCCTCTCCCCGTCCTGTCCCCGTCCTGTCCCCGTCCCCGCCCTCTCCCCGCCCTCTCCCCGCCCTCTCCCCGCCCTCTCCCCGCCCTGTCCCCGTCCTCTCCCCGCCCTCTCCCCGCCCTCTCCCCGCCCTCTCCCCGTCCTCTCCCCGTCCTCTCCCTGTCCTCTCCCTGCCCACTCTGACCTGCCAAGACCAACCAGCTGACAGCTTCTCTGAGTTTCCAGAGCCCGGAGAACCAGCACTTCAGTGGACAGGGTGGTGGTGCCAGCACTTCCCTTTTATTCCTTTGGTTTCTTCTTCAGAGCAAGGTGTTTGCTTCAGATGAGGGCCATAGGAACGTCTTCGCTATCCTCCTACAGGGGCGAGGGCTGCCTCACCACGACAGCAGAATCCCCATCACAGAAGCCGGCCAGGGCCACAGCTGCTGCTCTGCAACATGGTCGGGGAAGGCGGGTCCTCCACAGGCACCCAGACGCTTTCTGGGGTGAAGGCTGGCGCGGAAGAAGGAGGGTGGCTGCCGGCCAGAGGCCGAGGGGACCAGCGTGCAATGGCACACCTCTTCCCTTCCTCGGTGGCCATGGAAGTGGCTCCTGCACACTCTCCTATCGTGACCTTTAAACTCACAGACTTATTTCTGAGTTAAAATAAGGAACAAGAGTACATGTGACTACACAGCCTCCCTGTGCTCAGGCGTCCAGGAGAGGAAAGACTCGCGAAGACTCACTTTCCCGCGTTCCTTCTGCAGCGCACTACCATTCAGACCTGCTTCCGAAGAGCAGCACAGAGACTTCCCTGGGGGCGGCTCCGTGGCCAGACTGACAACGCAGGTCCCAGGCAAGGCCCCGGAACATTGCTGGGACAGCCCGTGGCTGAGGAGTTCACAGGGCAAAAGCGGCCGAGAGCTCTGGGGCCTGAGGGGTTTCCGGGGCCCACTGCCCTCGGACACACTTTGATCCTTACCGAATGGCAGTGCTTAGAGGAGGAAGTTCTGCCCCATGTGTCTCCAGATCAAGGAGCTCCGACAGCTGCAGCAGCCCATCGCCACACTGGCCTCCAGTGGCGCCATGCCCGAGCTGGGACCTGGGAGTCGGGACATGGTGAGGGCAGTGGGGAGATGGTGGGGACACCCAGGAAGGCAGAAATCCTCATGGAAGCCGCCCGGGTCAGCCCCATGACCACAGTCAGCACTGGGCAGCTCAGACCCTCCCGGGCCAACAAGAAGAGGGGCCCACCACTGCGGGAGCCCGAGAGCTCTCTGGCCAAGGGGGTGCATCAATGGCTCCCTCCAGGGTGCAAGGTCAGGCGTGACAGCATCTCCGGCCGTACAGAAGCTGCGGGCAACGGGCAGTATTCCAGCTGCAGGAGGGCACTAGTTTCCACACGGTGCCATCTGTCCTGGCTCCCAGCACATCTGCGGAAATGCTAATTAAGCACTGGACTGGGGGAGTGGAGGGGTCCCCTCGGAGTAAGTCTGTGAGGCCACAGCAGGAGAGATGAGCCGATTTCCTCTTCAAGCTCCTTCAGGCAGCCAGAGATGGGCTCTGCACCAAGTCCCCATCTGTTGCTTTGGTGAGAGAGGAAACTGCAGGTGTCCGACCCAGAGCGGGGAGGCAACCCTGGGCCCGAGGTGGGGGGTGCACACCAGAAGCCAGGGCCATGCCTCCTCCCCAAACCCCACCCTCCTTGCAAAGCCAGCTCCCGCCTGCCTCCTCCAGGATGCCTTCCATGCCAGCTGGCACGCAGCCATCCCGCCAGGAGAACCTCAGGCCACTGCCTTGGATCCTGGCCCTGGGTGGCCTGCTTCTGCTCCAGGACTGACCTGTCCTCTTCTCCAGGGCCAGCAGCCATGGATAGGGGGCAGTGAATTCTCTTCTGGGTCCCCACGGGACTCAGGCACATCGCAACCTGTGGGATCCCAGCTTACAGCCCAGGGCTCGGGGGGCGGCGCTGCCGGCTGCTAAGGGTCCTTCTGCACCAGGGGCAACTCCAGCTCTGGTTCTTTATCAGGCTCAGGGTACAGGCCCTCAGGAAAAGAACTGAGACGCACAGGTCCCCCAGGACCCAGGAGAGAGGGCCGGGTTCACGGAGCCCTGCTCAGGCTCCCACAGGCTCTGCCACTGTTAGACTCGAAACACCTGTTTGATCATCTCCCTGTCAATTTGGGTCTCCTTTTATTCACTTTGAAACGAAGCCCGACATGCCTAAACACATTAGAGACAGGACTTACACGGCAGGGAACAGGGAGCAAATAAATAAAACAAGAGCCAGCTTGGCCTGAACCACTGACGACAATGAACTTAGAAACTGATTAACTCAACTTGCAGCTGCCGACTGGCTACAACCAAAACAAGCCCCAAGGTTTCTCTCAAGGTAATTAAAATCCAGGCTCAGAGGCTGGTTGTGGAGGGTTGGGACAGCAAACGGCAGGGCTGGCACTGGGTCTGTGCCAGGCCCCAGGGTCTCACTGCCTGAGGACACGTGCCAGAGGGGCCACCCCACCCATGGGACCCCCCGACATCAGGGCACACTTCCATTAGGGAAGATGCAAGGCCTGAATGAATGAACATATGCCCCTGGGGCAGGGACCGTCTCTCGCCCGTCTGGGGTATTTCTGGATCGTTTGTGCTCTTTCATCCTTTTTCCATGCTGAGACAATGCCGTGTGTTTGAGTTCATTCCACCACCCAGCTCTGGGCCTGAGACCGGGCAGGTGCTTGTAACCTTCTGTCGACACAGGTCCCAAGAGGATTTTAAGGTAACTCAAAAGGGGTTAAAGTCACCGAAAGATGCCACGGCCCAGAGAATAGACGCTCCAGTTTCGGGAGAGTGATCCTGATCACACTATGATTACTATGTATTTCTGCTGCCAAAAGAGGCAGCACAATTTCCTGGTTCCTTGGCCCTGTAAGGTAGAAATACTCACAGTTTTTAAGTTATGAAAAGGTTTATGCCCCGGGTGTTGTCAGTTCCAGCATGAGTCCATGGTACAAATGGGCCAACTCACGACAAAATTTAATTTCAGGCGAATTAACTCAACAAAGATGCCACAATCGTGTGGAAAGTTTTCCTCCCTATGAGGAACCTTAGCCAAGGGTACAGGACCACAGATGAGCAAATCCATTTTCTGGCACCTCAAAATGCAACTGACTGAATACCCACTTTATTCCTACGGGGCTGGCATTACAAGGAACGCTGTTTAATGAGGGAAGGCAGGTCTCGAACAGCCAAGCCAATCACAAGCGGAGGGCGTTCACGGTTTACGGGTTGGAAAAGCATGTTTCCTGTAATGCTACAGAGACCTGGTGGATAGCACCAGACTGGCAGCTGCTTTACCACTCACTCCAAGGGTGGGCTTTAGGTCCCAACAAATGTGACTGGCCAGAAATTCTGAAGCTGCCAAGCACGTGGAAAAGCAAAGCCAAGGGGGGATCTGGACAAGCTACTGACCAGCAGTGGCTTCCCCAGTGAACCTGACTGGAATGCACAAGCCGAACACAGAAGGGCGACATCCAGAGCCAGGGCTGCAGAGCTACACACTCCCCCCCAACACCCAGCCAGGGCCCACCTGCCTAGGCTTAGGTGATTATTCCAGAAGATTCTGGTGGAAGCAAAAGAGAGACCCAGGGGCGGCAGTCCAGCAAGCCAACAGGCAGTACCCCTGCCCCGGGGAAAGACACCTGGTCCAGACCGACATCTCTCTTTTATGGGGGAGGAGGAAGCCCCGAGAGGCAGCTGCTCAGAAAGCCCCAAATGCAGAGTGCCCCACTCTAAGGTCCCTGTAGTGGGTTGAATTATGCACCCCAAAACACATGTTCTTGATACATGTTCCCGTGGGTGTGAACCCACTGTAAATAGGACCTCTGGGAGATGGGACTTTCAGGTAAGATGTGGTCCAACTGAAAGACCATGGGCTCTAATTGGATTCCTGAAGTCTTTTATAAGCAGAAGCAATTCAGCCATGGCCAGAGAAGGCCACAGGGAGAGGCTGGAAGTCAGTAAGAGTCCAGAAGGAAAAGGAACGGACTTGGCCGTAGGACTCAGGGCAGGACATAAGCCAAGGAACCCCAGGGATGTGGCAAGGCAGCAGCGGCATGTGCAGGCCACGGAGGGAAAGCACCTCCATGCCGACACCCCGATTTTCACTCCAGCTTCAAGGCCACGAGCCGATGAACCCCACAGTGTAAGCCCCCTGCCATGCGTGGTGGCTGTCACAACAGCCCCTGGTGGCCTGAGCTGTGGGCCCACTTTGACAAGCTCCTGGTCTCAACCCATGTGCTGAGGGGTGAGGGCCCATTGGTAAACGAGAGCGCTTCGAGACACCCCTTCAGTGAGGGTGCGGCCCACTGAGTCAGGGGGGCTTCAGTGGGGATTCCCGGGTCCTTCACCAGCAGAGTGAAAGTCCGACAGAGGGAGGAGCCAGGGGAGCGGCCAGACGATGGACGTCCAGGAACCCAAAAGAGAAGGGGGAAAGACGCCGCCACGTGCACTGCCACGCAACGGAAAAGCCAAGGGACCCAGAGACTGCCAGCCAACCAGGGGACGCCGGCCTTCCCGCCTCTGAAACCGAGAGCCAATAAATCCCTGTTGTTAAGCCAACCCACTGCATGGTATTTGTTTTAGCAGCCAGGAAACTAAAACACTCCCCTACATCCGCCTCCATCTTCAGGGTGTGCACAAGGCTCCAGTGCCGGCCCCAATCCAGTGTGTGGGGCCTGTGCTTCCTGACACCGAGCCTCCTGCCCAAGACCCCTCCCACCCCAAAGGCAGTGCCCACGTCGCCTCCAGAGCCCCAACCCCAACAGGAAGGGGTGCTGCAGCACACGCTGCAGAAGAAAACCCACCTCTTAAAGGGTAAGAATGAAAAACAGCGTGTTCCCTCCCACAGAGAGCTGGCTCCCCTCCCACGTAGTGGCGCCTGTTGTTTGTAGCCGATGAGGAAAGGCCATCAGGTGAACGCCACCGTGTGTCTTCACGTCAGCAAACATCGCAAACACAATGAAAAGGTGCTGGACTAAGCACGAGACACTGGGGAACAGAGGTGCTTGGCTCCAGAAAACTCAATCTCCTCAAGAAATGAATTCCATCAAAATTAGCACAGACTAGGACATTCCATTATGGGACTGAATCTGTCAATGATTTTTAAGAAATCTTTATTATAAGTAACTCAAAACATAGCCAGTGGTGATCCTGAGTGTGAATCTTCTTGGCAGAAGTAACTCAGACTTACCTGGAGTTTTAAATATTATTCACCACCCTCCAGGACCCTGCTCAAAATGTACGTCGCCAGCTAGCACATCGTGGGAATTAAATTCAGCTACAAATGGGACGGCATAAACCTTTCTCCCTGTTTTACATCTATTCAGATGACAAAAATGCCAGAAATGGGCTTAAAAGACCTCATTTCAGCTGAGGACACTTCAAAGGCAAAATCAAATGTACCCCGAGACGCAGGGCAGAGCCAGAAGGAGGCCAGGGAGGGGTGTGGGGCGCCGGCTCCCTGGAGGGCCCCTGCTGTGGGAGGGGCAGCGAGCGCCCACCTGGCAGGTGTCCCCAGGCCCACGGGAGGGGCAGCGAGAGCCCACCTGGCAGGTGTCCCCAGGCCCGCGGGAGGGGCAGCGAGCGCCCACCTGGCAGGTGTCCCCAGGCCCGCGGGAGGGGCAGCGAGAGCCCACCTGGCAGGTGTCCCCAGGCCCGCGGGAGGGGCAGCGAGCGCCCACCTGGCAGGTGTCCCCAGGCCCCGCGGGAGGGGGCAGCGAGCGCCCACCTGGCAGGTGTCCCCAGGCCCGCGGGAGGGGGCAAGCGAGCGCCCACCTGGCAGGTGTCCCCAGGCCCGCGGGAGGGGCAGCGATCGCCCACCTGGCAGGTGTCCCCAGGCCCGCGGGAGGGGCAGCGAGCGCCCACCTGGCAGGTGTCCCCAGGCCCGCGGGAGGGGCAGCGATCGCCCACCTGGCAGGTGTCCCCAGGCCCGCGGGAGGGGCAGCGATCGCCCACCTGGCAGGTGTCCCCCAGTGAGCACCCACCTGGTAGGTGTCCCACAGGCGGATGGTGCAGTGGAGAGGCACTTCCCGCATCAGCAGGTTGTTCATCCAGCGGAAGGCAAACTGCAGGTATTTCACCTCATGCTGTTCCAGGTGCCGATGGACTGGCTCTGCACGAAACAAACACAGGCCCGTAGCCATCAGGGAGAGCCCTCCGGAACCCACCAGCAGCCAGGGCACCTGCTTCCGTGAGGTCCCTATGCCTGACTCAGCACCCCACTTCCCCAAACAGGGGCTCGCAAGCCACAGCCCCCGCGGAGCACAGAAGGAATTTCCGTTAACGGAAGACTTTGGAGTGCCCAGGACTCCCTTGAGGCAAGAGGTTGATGACGATGATGATGGTAGCACAGGCCACAGTGGGGGTGCTTTATGCCCCCAACCCGGCAAGATGAGCAGGACCACCCCCATCTTCCAGACGAGGATGCTGGCTCTGAAAGTCACCACCCGACAGGCCAGGATGTGCGGCCAGTGCAGCATGTCCCACCGCCCCAGGGCAGGTCCACGAGACCCAGGCTGGAGCCCCGGGCAGGGCTCAGGGCGAGCGAGAGGGGAGGCACTGACCCTGCACCAGGTAAAACGCGCCAGCCGCCCCCGGGCCAAACAGGTGAGGGGCGGGGCAGGGGGGGCCTGTCCCTGGGCTGGGCAGCCTGTGAATTCCAGTTTGGAGGGACCCACGGAGACAAATGGGCCTCTAAAAGAACAAGGGTTGACCAAGAAGCACAGAACGATCCTCCATCAGCCATGAAACCATCCTTTCTCATCGAGCTGCGACAAACTGCAACTCAACAGTTTAAGATCCCTGCTTTCCTAAATAAAGTTTCAGTGGCTGAGAGACTCCAAATGGAGTCAAGAGGTCACTCTGGTGGGCATTCTTATGCACTACCTAGATAACTCTTTTTAGGTTTTAATGCATTGGAATAGCTAGAAGTAAATACCTGAAACTATCAAACTCCAACCCAGTAGTCTGGACTCTTGAAGACGATTGTATAACAAAGTAGATTACAAGGGGTGACAGTGTGATTGTGAAAACCTTGTGGATTGCACTCCCCTTATCGAGCATATGGATGGATGAGTAGAAAAATGGGGACAAAAACTAAATGAAAAATAGGGTGAGAGGGGCTGTGTGCCAGTTTGAATGTATTATGTCCCCCAAAACACCATTATCTTTGATGTAATCTTGTGTGGGCAGACGTACTAGTGTTGATTAGATTGTAATTCTTTGAGTGTTTCCATGGAGATGCACCTCCCCCAACTGTGGGTGATAACTCTGATTGGATAATTTCCATGGAGGTGTGGCCCCGCCCATTCAGCGTGGGCCGTGATTAGTTCACTGGAGCAGTATATAAGCTCAGACAGAGGGAGCAAGTTTGCTATAGCCAAGAGGGACACTTTGAAGAACCCAAAGTGAGAGAGGAGCTGCAGTTTACAGAGACATTCTGGAGGCGGCCTTTGAAAGCAGACTTTTGCTCCGGAGAAGCTAAGAGAGGACAAATGCCCAGAACAGCGGTGAGTGACATTTTTGAGGAGCTGCAGCCCAGAGAGGAACGTCCTGGGAGAAAGCCATTTTGAAACCAGAACTTTGGAGCAGACGCCAGCCACGTGCCTTCCCAGCTAACAGAGGTTTTCCGGGCACCATTGGCCATCCTCCAGTGAAGGTACCCGATTGCTGATGCCTTATCTTGGACACTTTATGGCCTTGAGACTGTAACTTTGTAATCAAATAAAAACCCTTTATAAAAGCTGATCCATTTCTGGTATTTGCGAAAAGGCAGAATTAGCAAACCAGAACGGGGTGATTTGGGTGTTCTTCTTTACTTTTTATATTTTATTCTTATTTTCACTTTAACTGGTATAAGGAAAATGTTCAAAAAATAGATTGGGGTGATGAATGCACAACTGTTTGAAAGTACTGTGAACAGCTGACTGTGCACCATGGATGACTGCATGATTTATCTCAATAAAATGGAATTTAAAAAAAAAAAGATCCCTGCCTTCCCTACTGAGCAAGGCTTTGGAGCTCCAAGGTCCTGGGAATCCTGGAAATGTCACTCCAGGGAGAACAGCTTCTAATTATCAGGAAGCAACACTCCCATTCCAGGGTCCTTGCTCTGAAGTGCCGAGGAAGCACGGGCGCTGGCGCATGAGGAGAAGCCACTTTCGCCCACAGACCAGGCGAAGGCTGGAGCGCTCCCTCGTCTCTTTTTAACCTGGGGTAACAAGAGAGCTCCTTCCAAGCATGTCTATTCTTTGACCTCCTTCCTGAGTCGCACATTCCTTCTCTCCCAGGCTCACAGTCCACACTGGTTGCCCTAAGAAGTGACCCTGGACATTCAGTTCTCCCAAAGAAAGTTCTAGAAATGGCAGGTGAACAGATACAGGAGAGAAGCTGGACTCTGGCCTTTACTGGTTTTTCTCATATTCCTGATAACGTGTGATGTTTCAGAAACAAGGCTTTCCCGGCCACTAAGCAGGAGGTGGGGTGGGGATGGAGGACCACCCCCGCGATCACCCCACCTCAGAGCCCCGAGCTGAGTCAGAACCGCAGGTGCTGGAGGTGCCTGCGGGGAGAGGCCTGGCAGGGAGGAGGCTCTGGGGGGATGGCCACGTCCACTTCCCATCCTGGGAGACAGCCCTTCACAGCACCTGCTCCTCACTGCCACCCCGCCCCCAAACTGCTGCTGTCCTCAGCTGGACAGAGCCCACTCCTGACGCAGGACACCTGCGTGGGGGAACGGAGGTGGACCAGGCCCGTTAAAGAGGCATCGACACAAGCTACAAGACCAACCCTGACAAGCCAGACGGCGAATGAGCCCCCGATGGCTGGTGGGACGGGGGCTGCCCTGCCAGGGGCCCAGTGCTGCCTTCGAGGAGGCTAACTGGGCCCAGGCAGCTCATGGGACCCCAGGGCTGCACTGCCCCCACTTGCTGCCTCCACAGAGACACCTGCCAAGGGCTCCGGGCCGCAGCAGGGTGCAGGCCCCCCCAGGGGCCGGCACAGGCCCAGGAGGAGCCTTATACTTGAAAAATCCTGAGAATTTAACCAAAAAGCTATTTGAGCTAAAAACAAATTCAGTAGAGTAGCAGGATATAAGATTAATACACATAAGTCGGTAATGTCCCTATACACTAGAAATGACCTAACTGAAGAGGCAATCAAAAAAAAAAAAAAAAAAAAAAATTCCATTCACAATAGCAACTAAAACAAATCAAGTACCTAGGAACAAACTTAACCAAGGATGTAAAAGACCTCTACACAGAAAATTACAAAATTTTACTAAAAGAAACAAAAGAGGACCTAAACGGGTGTAAAAATATTCCATGCTCATGGATAGGAAGACTAAATATTCTTAAGATTTCAATTCTACCAAACTGATCTACAGATTCAATGCAATCCCAATCCAAATTCCAACAACCTATTTTGCAGAGTTTAAAAAGCTAGTTATCAAATTTATTTGGAAGGGAAAGGGGCCTCAAATTACCAAAAATATCCTAAAAAAGAAGAATGAAACGGGAGGACTTATACTTCCAGACTCTGAAGCCACTAGAAAGCTACAGTGGTCAAAACAGCACAGTATTGACATAAACATAGACATACTGATCAATGGAATCAAATTAAGAGTTTGGAAATAGACCCCCATATATATGGTCAACTGATTTTTAATAAGGCCCCCAAACCCACTGAATTGGGAAAGAACAGTCTCTTCAACAAATGAGGTGGAGGAGAGCTGGACATTTCATATCCAAAAGAATGAAAGAGGACCCCTATCTCAGAGTTTATACAAAAATTAACTCAAAGTAGATCAAAGACCTCAATATAAGAGACAGCACCATAAACTCCTAGAAGATAATGTACAGAAACATCTTCAAGACCTAGCATTAGGAGGTCACTTCTTAGACCTTACACCCAAAGCACAAGTAACGAAAGAAAAAATAGATAATGGGAACTCCTCAAAATCAAAAGCTTCTGTACCTCAAAGGAATTTGTCAAAAAGGTGAAGAGGCAGCCAACGCAATGGGAAAAAATATTTGGAAACCATGTATCTGATAAGAGACTAATATCTTGCATATATAAACAAATCCTACAACTCAACCACAATAGTACAAACAGCCCAATTATAAAATGAGCAAAAGATATGAAGACATTTCTCTGAAGAGGAAATACAAATGGCTAAAAAGCACAAGAAAAAATGTTCATTTTCACTAGCTAGTAGGGAGATGCAAATCAAGACCACAGGAATGGCTGCCGTCAAACAAACAGGAAACTACAAATGCTGGCGAAGATGTGGAGAAACTGGAACTCTAACTCATCCCTGGTGGGAATGTGCAGTGGTACCACTCTGGAAGACAGTTTGGCAGTTTCTCAGATAACTAGATACTGAATTACCCTATGATCCAGCAATTCCACTTCTCAGTATACACCCAGAAGATCTGAAAGCAGTGACATGAACAGACATTTGTACACCAATGTTCACATCAGCATTGTTCACAATTGTCAAAAGATGGAAACAATCCAAGTGTCCTTCAGAAAACAAGTGGATAAACAAAATGTGCTATACACATGATGGAATACTACACAGCAGTCAGAAGGAACAAGGTCCTGAAACATATGCAACATGGATGAACCTTGGAGATATAATGCTGAGTGAAATAACTCAGACACAAAAGGAGAGATATGGTATGTTACCACTTCTATGAACTATCTGAACAATGTAAAATCAATGTCTCATAAGAAAATAGGGGACCTAATGATAAAAAGTAGCTAGTGAGGGGGAATGATAATCTAGTATGTTCAGATATGTTAACGATGGTGAATTCAAAGGTCTGGTAATGGATAGGGGTGATGATTGTTTGTTCATGGGATTATAACTTTCAGAGCTGTATTGAAAGCAAATAGGAATGAAAGGGGTTGTTTAAAGGCATGTTTCCCACAGATCAGCACCACAAATATAGATAGGCGTTTGCATGATATACTTCTAAGGTATGACACTAGCACAGAGAGTTGACAACAGAAGGATATATGGGAAAAACCTATATATTGCATACTAGGGACTATAATTAATAAGAATACCATACTAGTATTACACAAATACTAGGGACAAAAGGGCTGACAAGAGCTATGAGATGTTTTGGGTCATGAGAATTGTTTAAAATGGAGAGTAATGAGGATTGTACAACAAAGTGATGATAATGTGAGATATGGATGGATTAGTGTGGATATAACATACGCTCTGTGAACTTACAACCCCTCCTCCCCCCACTTCATAAGTCAAGCCCTCGATCTTGAGGCTTGCTCAGGCAAAACTTATGGCTGTAAAGAGGAGGCTGAGCCCACATTTAATTATGCCTAGGGGTCACTTCCAGAGAACCTCTTTTGTTGCTCAAATGTGGACTTTCTCTTCTAAGCCTAACTCTGCAAATAAATTCATCACCCTCCCCCCAACATGAGACAGGACCCCCAAGATGAATAAGCCTTCCTGTTGACGTGAGACATGGATTCTAGGAATGAGCCTGACCCTGGCATTGAGGGATTGAGAATGTCTTTTTGACCAAAAGGGGGAAAAGAAAGGCAACAAAATAAAGTTTAAGTGGCTAAGAGAATTCAAATAGTCAAGAGGCAGTCCTGGAGGTTACTCCTATGCAAGCCTCACCTAGATATGCCAAATGGCCACAGTATGATAAGCTCAAGTTAACAGTAGTCCTGAAAACCCTGAAGAATACCCAGGTCCTTATCTGGGACTCTATAAAGGTTCCAGTCACTAAGTTTATTCTTCAGAAACTTAAATCCTTTAGAGAACTCCTATGCCAGCTAAGTCCCAAAACCCAGAGGCAACATCCTCTTCAAGAACATCAACTAGATGTGTCCCCTTTCCTCATAAAGTCGACACCCCTTTTTAACATGAACAGATTAGGGTGGTCACTGCCTAGACATCCCTGAAGATCGGGAAAGTGATTACACTAGAGGAAGGGTGTGCCGGTTTGAATGTATTATGTCCCCCAGAAAGCCATATCCTTTGATGCAATCTTGTGGGGCAGACATAATCGTGGGGATTAAGTTGGAATGTTTGGATTAGGTTGTTTGCATGGAGATGCACCCCACCCAACTGTAGATGATAACTGATGGGATATTTCCATGGAGGCGTGGCCCCAACCATTCAGGGTGGGCCTTGATCAGTGGTGTCATATAAACCTGCTGAGTCAGGGAGACGGAACGGAGTGCAGCTGTGAGTGATGTTTTGAAGAGGAGCAAGCTTGCTAGAGAGGAACGTCCTGGGAGAAAGCCATTTTGAGGCCAGAGCTTTGGAACAGATGCCAGCTGCCTTCCTAGCTAGCAGAGGTTTTCCAGACGCCATTGGCCATCCTCCGGTGAAGTTACCTGATTGCTGAGGTGTTACCTTGGACGTTTTGTGGCCTTAAGACTGTAACTGTGTAGCAAAATAAACTCCCATTTTATAAAAGCCTATCCATCTCTGGTGTTTTGCATTCCGCAGCATTAGTAAACTAGAACAAAGGGGTAGCAACAGACAAGATAAAATTGAACAATGGATTATGAATACTGAATCTCTATATAATTTTCTTTTTCTTAGTTGTTAGAGTATTAGAATAGCTAGAAGGAAAGAACTGAAATGGTGGAACTGTAACCCATAGCATCCTTTGAAATTTGTTCCATAGCTATTTGGAAATGGTAATTTGAAAGCTGTATCTTTTTCTACGTATGTTGTATTTCACAATAAGGAAATAACTGAAACTACGGTACTATAACTCATAATATCTTAGAAAATTTCCCATGTATCTACTTGTTAAATCATGCTTTGAAAGATATTACCTTTTTGTATATATGTTATATTTTATAATAAGGAAATAACTGAAACTGTGAAATTGTAACCCATAATATTCTTTGAAATTTGGTCTCCAACTACTTGTTAAATTGCATTTAGAAAGTTATCAGTTTTTTGCATATATGTTATATTCTACAATTAAATATATGATAAAAAAAAAAGCCAATCCATTTTTGGTATTTTGCATAACAGCAGCTCTCACAAACCAGAACAGGCCCCGCCACAGGCAGGGCCCGCACTGTGCTTCACATGGGAGTTTTCTTCTAATCAATATGCATTTTATTAAATACACTCATTTTAAAAGAAATTACCTTGGTCTACCGGGGTAAACTGGAAGACTCCAAGCAGCAGCCTCTCGGCGGAATCTGCTAACCAGCTTTTTATCCCGAGAGGGAGCCACGCTCTCGCCGCACCCCACCCTTCAGCCTGGTGGTCCTCACAGCCACGAGCCCCTTCCCCTCCAGACCCCTCAAGGCCAACAGCCCACACTGTGAGAAACATCCAGAAAAGGCTGAAAGGCCTTAGACTGGCACCGAGCCCGGGCTCCCTCCTCAGCCCCCTGCATGCCTGCAGCCCCTCGGGGAGCACTGGGGGGACACCGCGGCCTGCGGCCCTCCCAAGCCCCCAGTTCTGATCATTGGCTGCCGTGCCCCTGGGCCAGCCTACTCCCTGCCTGCCCAGCAGAATGCTGCTCAGTGTGGGAACCCGGATGGCGCTGAGACCCCAGGCTCTCCCCAGTGCCACTAACCCACCTCCAGGGGAGCCCCTGCCCGGGCATCGGGCTGAGTGGTCAGGTGCCGAGTCCACCCGACAACGGGGCCAGTTGGGGTGCATCTCAGCAGGCCTGTTTCTCCAGCCCCAAGACGCACCGGTGCCCAGCGAATGTCTGCTGGGGAGAGAATGAGGGAATGAGTGAGGGTGGGGGCAACAGTGAACGGAATAAATGAGGAAGGCCCTATTTACCAGTCCTCCGGCCCTATTTCTCTGTCACCCAAGTTACAATGAGAGGCTGTTTCTGGCAACGCAATTGTGTTCTTTCTAAAGAATGTAAAGAATTGCTCACTGAAATTATCTGCAGTGACAAGATAAAACTGACTAAAAGTTCCAAGGGCCACTGAGGAGCCCGTCCAGCAGGCCTGGCCTTCGCCTGTCCCCAAGCCACAAACATGGATGCTCTGAGCAATGCAAAATCCATGTACAACAAACGGGAAAACCAGACATTTGGAAAAGGACCGAATTTACTGAACAAGGCTCTTTTATGCAGAAAAAAAAGAGAAATGAGTTTCCAAAAATATGCAGTGGCCGCTGGAAGGCTGGAAGGACGAGGACAGCTCTGGAGAAGAAAACTGCCCCCGAAAGCAAGTCCCCAGGAAGGGAAGTGGCCGCCGCTCTCTGCCGTCTCGCCGCAGTGGGACCGCAGCCTCCGGGGAGCCACCTCCTCCAGGCAGCCGGCGGCCTCCCTCTCAGGGCCTGCCAGCACCAGGCCCGTGGCCCGCAGGGCACCACAACTTTGGCAGCACCATCTGCACTTAAAACATTGAGCGGGAAGTGCTGAGTCCAAGTACTAAGGGGCATCCACGTGGCTTTTGACCAGGGCTGCGTGACACTGGCACCTCATCCCCCGGGATACTGGCTCACATCCATTTCTGAGCCACTCCATGCAAAGAGGCAGCGGGCCTGGAGCTGAGGCCCCCAGCCCAAGCCCTCCTGGGCCCTGGCGAGAGACATGCAGGTCCAAGAAAGCCGCGTGGGCCTGTCTTCCCCACAACTGTGCATTCCTCACATACAGCTGAGAGAGCCCACCGCACAGTGAGGCGAGCCCACCGCACAGCCGGGGACCCCTCCACACAGCCAAGAACCCCACGACACAGCCAGCAGAGCCCACCACACAGTGAGGCAAGCCCACTGCACAGCCAGGGACCCCAGTGCATAGCCAGAAGAGCCCACGGCACAGTGAGCCAACAGGGGCATCTGTCCGAGAACAAACTGAGCGGCAGCTCCTCACAGGGAAGCTGCCCTTTTTCACTGATTACTTGGCTTCCTTGGAAGAAAGTAATGGAAAGTGAGAAAGTGGGCCAGCCACAGGTTTTTCCAATACGCATAATGAACTTCTGGCGAGGCTGCCTCCTGTTTTAAACATGCTGAAAAATGGACTGCTAAACTCCAGGCATTACTTTCAATTTATATATATCAGAACTGCAAATGCATATGCCGAAAAGATTCATTTTTCCTACTTTACAAGTAATTGTGAGCAGATGCTGTTTCACTGATAAAGGTAATTTGGTTAGTAATAATTCTGAATTTGAAATTTCGATTTCACTGGAAATAAGGTACATAAAAAGAGTGAGCAGGCAGATGTAATTATTGTCATCTTTCAGGCTGAAGAGGCTTTTTTCGTGGACACTTCCGAGGCAGGCTGGGGTGATGTTATTGTGTGAAGTCACCGGAAGGATGCTTGTCACAATGGGATGCAGAGGAAACCACCGCAATATTTGGTGAACACTTTTCTCAGCACTTTAAACAGCAGCTCTACAGACTGAAAATTCTGCTGAAACATCTTGTCTTCTTGATTAAAAGTAAAAATAAATTATGCAAACATATTGTGTCCTACGATTTATGCTAAAAAGGAAAAAAAAACCCGTATCCCAGTGATTTGGCATAAAAAACGCACGCTGTTTATGCAGGTCCAGACACTGTTCAGACTGACTTGCCCAAAGAGCAAGCATAATTGCCCACACTCAGCTACCTGACAGAGGAAACCTCTTCATACCCTCCATGCGGCTGCGGACAGACGTGAACATGTCACACTCCTCCTGGGTGAGGCTGAATACGCTTTGATTTGGGGGAAGATTTCAGTTCTCTAATCAGGTAAAAAGAAACAAGGAACAAAAGCAGGAGCCGCCCGCCGGTGAACACGCACCTCCTCGCAGCCGAGAAGGCCCTCTGGGAGCGCACCCACCCTCAGCACACGCCAGGCGGGTTTATGCCAGCAGCAAACAGCCGGGGAGAAGGGAGGGCCCAAAGGAGGCAGCACCCAGCCGCACCCAGCAGCCGAGCCCAGGGCCCAGGAGGGGCTCATGGTGAGAAGACAAGTAGAGCTGCAGCCAGGCCGTCGTGGCAGCCATGGGACAGAGGCCAGAGGGGGCAGAGGTGGGGCAAGTCAGGGCACAGGAGCCGAATTCAGCACCTGCTACTTCACTTCCCAAGCCCAGGACACGCACTGTCAAGTCCCTGCCAAGTGAGCACTGGGGGATCTCGCTGCAGGTGGAGAAGCAGGAGTGGCCGTGAAGAGGCCACCTGGACTGTCCTCTCTCCAGGCAACAAGCAATGCAGAAAACTCCGGTGCCAGGGGCAGCTGGTCCTTAGTTGACATCTCAGCTCTGTTCCTGGGCAGGTTCTCCAAGCCTCCAGTGTCCCCACGGCCTCCCCTGGATGCAGCAGGAGTTAGATTCTGTAGGCCAGGCAGGGTCTCCATCTGGTGGGTGCCCCACTGCAGACCCTCGGAGGGCCGGCTAAGGAGGAAGGAAGGAGTGGGGTCTAGGGCGCCCCCAGCAGGCACCGCCACAGCAACCACGGTCTCCATGAAACCAGCAGGTGTGCCCACCTCTCAGCCCCGGGCACCACCCCAGACAGCAGACCATCCTGCCCAAGCCCTAAGATGCCCAGGCTCACTGCAGGTTCCCCTCGGATGCCTCCTTTCAACCAACACTGTGAGCAACACAACAGAGCGGCTGGAGGTAAGAGCAGCTTGAAGAAATGAAGAGTGGCTAGAAAAGCAGACGCGCAATAACCCCGTGGGTCCGGGCAGGCTGGGGCGAGGCAAGGCAGGCCCTGTCCTGCAGCCTGGGGTACAGTTGTGTCAAGACGGGCAGAGGCACAGGGGGCCGGCAGGGGTCTAGGAGGATTGGTGGGGGCAGGCAAGCACCCACCAGGCCTCGTGGGCTGGTCCCAAGCACAGGCCGCTGTGCATTGCCCCTTGCAAGGTCTGGATTCAAAGAAGCCGAAGAGACGGGCGTCCTGCAGTTGATGGATGTTGCCCATACCCCGATACGTGACACGTGGCTTCAGGAAATGTAGTTTCCTCATGAATTCCTGCTGCTGCATTTCAGTCAGAGTCATCGGGGTCTTCGGGACAAACGCTTTTTTCCTCAGAAAGTATAGTGGAAATCAATACGAAGTGAGATTTATTGAGAATAATTTAATCAACAGATGCCGTTTCAGGAAAGCACTAACCCCCCACCCCACCCCAGGGGAACACCCCACCCCAGGGGAACACCCCACTGGGGAACAGGGAGGCCCCCAACCCATCCTCGTCCCCCACACGGTGCACCCCTGGAGCCACTGAGACGACGCATGCAGAAGGTAAAGAGGGCGCCCACAAGCTGCTGTTTGGATGTGCGCTCGTATTTTCAAATACTAAGGCTGTGCCATCTTGCAATGATATTGGAGGCGACTGCACACCAAGTTGGAAGACCCTCCTGCGGCCATTAAACGGTCCTGAGGATTGAGATGGAGGCAGACACAGGGCAGAGGCCAAATTGAAAATAAATTCTCCCAAAGTAAATTCCCGAGGCTAATGTTAACCTCGCCATCCCACCAGGCAGGCACTACCTTTTACACGCTCAACGCGAGGTGCGGGGATGGGCAGGTCAAGGAGAAAAGGTGCAGTGAAATGGTCACAGGCGGGGGACGCGGCTGCTGGGATCACCCCAGGAGCAGCCAGATCAGAGCCACCCCAGGCCCTGGGGACAGGGACACTGCCACTTGCAGCCCAAACCCGTGCCCTGGATGAAACTGAGCCTCCCGACTCGGTGTCAAGAAACCGTATTTCTCTGACACCACACACACAATCTTTTCATCTTTAGAGAGGTATTAAGGTATATTTTTTTGACAGTAACATAATCCAAAATACAAGCTCTTCTAGAGCGACACAGAATTGAGGTGAGGAGGCATTAAATCATTCTCACTTCACAGACATGTTCGTGGATTTTCTACAAGGCCCCCAACCACGGCTGTGTGTGCCATGAGGATGCGATAACCCATCTGATTGATCCAAAAACAATGAGGTGAAAGATGAAAGGGCAGAGGGCACCAACCGCCCTCCATCCAGCACGCGGGCACTGAACCCTGGCCACGTCCACCCTGCAGGTCAGCAGCCTTCCCAGATGGAGAACGAGGTGCTCTGTCCCGTCCACCCTTACACCGAGGCTCCCAGTGGAGGTGCGGTGAGGGAGCCGACAGAGCGCAGATGCCAAGGCTGCGAGGGGGCAGGAAGCCACCAGGCTCGGGCCTGGATCCAGCGGCCCGGAGGGGCTGAGGGGTGGCAAGCCCACCAGGAGAGCCTCTCGTTCTCGTCTGCTATGCCCACCCCAGGAGCTCCCCCATCTCCGAGAGACTGGCCCACCCACCAGCCTTTCTCCACCCCGAGCTCCACACCGGAGAGGAGGGACGGATGGTGGAGATACTTCCACCAAGAGCACCAAGGCACAGACTGGCACCCAAGCACACGCGCCACATGCACAAACCAAGAGCAAGGGACGAGGCCGTCACAGCAGCTGAGAGTTCAGGTGGCAATTACCAGGTTGCGTGCTTGTGACTACCCAGAAAGAAAACCCAACTCCAAGTGGCTTAAACAGCGAAGGAGCCGTTATCTCAGATGAGAAGTGTAGAGTCAGTTCGCTCCGTGGCCCAGTTAGCAGCTCTCAGCCTTGGCTGGTTTCACTGCCATTCATTCTGATTTCCATGGTCTGGGGTGGCCTTGGCATCTGGTGTTTAAATAGTTTTACTGAGGATTACTGACACATAAGAAACTGAACCTATTCAAAGAGTACAGTTTGATAAGTTTTCACATAAATACTCACCTCTGAAATCTTCACCACAATCAAGATAATAAACATATACATCAGTCCCCAAATTTTCCTCATGCCCCTTTGCAATCCCTCTTTTCCCTTACCCCAGGCAACCCATCCCTGGGCAACAAATAAGCTGCTTTTTGCCACTATACATGTATTTTCATTTTCTAGAAATTTATGCAAATGGAATTATACACCATATACGTTTCTTCTGGCTTCTTTCATTCAATGTAATTATTTTCAGATCCACTCATAACATTGTTTATATTAACAGTTCATGGCTTTTACATTGCTGAGTAGTATTCCACTGTAAGGAAATGCTAGAACGTGCTGATACATTTGCCTGTTGATGCAAAGCTGGGTTATCACAGGTTTTGGGGTATTACCAAAAAAAAAAAAGCTACAATCAACATTTGTGACCAAGTCTTTGTACAAATATGTGCTTGCACTACTCTGGAGTAAACGACGTAGGAGTGGAATGGTTAGATCATAGGATAGGAATATTTTTAACCTTTTAAGAAACTGTTTTCCAAAGAACATTCAGAAAGTTTCTATGAGTTCCAGTGACTCCACATATTTACAACAATTGGTGAGGTCAGTCTTGTAAATTTCCACCATCCTAACAAGTATGCAGTGTATTTCCATAAGGACCAATGATGGTGAGCATCTTTTCATGTGCTTATCACCATCTAAATGTCTTCTTTGGTAAAGTATCTGTTCAAAACTTTTACCCTTTTAATTACCTGGGTTTTTTTTTTATGACTGCATTTTGAAAGGTCTTTATATGTTCATATAAAAGATGTATAATTCACAGATATTTCCTTCCAGCCTGTGGCTTGTCTTTTTATTCCCTTAAAAGAGTAGATATTTTAACTTTGATGAAGTCCAATTTACAAAATTTTCTTTAATGGATCACGGTTTTTGGGTCTCATTCTAAGAAATCACCGCCAAACTCAAGGTCACAAAGAATTCCCTTCTATGTTTTCCTGTAGAAATTTTATAATTTTAAGTTTTGTACTTAGGGTCTGTGATTCAATTGAGTTAATTTCTTAATATGGTGCAAGGTATGAATGCAAAATTTTTTTTTAAAGCATATGAATATCCAACTGTAATACCACCATTTGTTAAAAGGAAAAAAAAAAACCTTCTTGCCTCAGAACTGCTTTGCACCATTTGGAAAATAAATTGTCCATATGCATGTGGTTCTGTTTGGAAAAACGCTCTTTCATTCAACTGATTTATTTGCCTAACTGATGCCAATAATACACTGTCTGGATACTGAAGCTTTATAATTGTTGAAATCAGTTTGCGTTGGTCCTTCAACTTTGTTCATCCTTTTCAAAGTTGTTTTGGCTATTCTAGGTTCCTTTGCATTTTCCATATGAATTTCAGAATTAGCTTGACAATTTCTAGAGAAAGCAAGCTGTTCTCATCAACTAACCCAGGGAAAACTGGATCCCCACATGCAACAGAAAAAAAATGAGATTAGACTCCTACTTCACACCATGTATGAAAATCAACTCAAAATGGATCAAGGACCTAAATATCAGAGGAAAGACTATAAGACCAGAGAAGATAACAGAGGGCAAATCTTCATGACCTGGATACAGCAATGGATTCTATGATATGACACCAAAAAACATGAGCAGTCAGAAGAAACGACAGATAAATTTGACTTCATAAAATTTAAAAACTTTTGTGCATCAAAGGAAATTATCAAGAAAATGAACAGACCATTCCTACAGGATGGGAAAAAATAGTTGCAAACCATATACTGGATAAAGGCCTAATATCCAGGAATATATAAATATATAAAGAACTTTTATAATGCCACAACAAAAAGACAAACCAATTAAAAATGGGCAAAGCACTTGATAGACATTTCCCAGAAAAGATATACAAATGGCCAATAAACATAAGAAAAGATGCTTAAACTTCATTAGCCGTTAGAGGAAATGCAAATCAAAACCACAAAGTATGGCTACTTAAACAAAAAAGAAAATAAGTGTTGGTGAGAATGTGGAGAAATTAGAACTCCAGTGCACTGCTGCTGAGAATGTAAAATGATGTAGCAACTGTGGAAAGCAATATGGCAGTTCCTCCAAAAGTTAAATCTAAAATTACCATATGACCTGGCAACTCCACTTCTAGGCATAACTCACAGGAAGTTAAAACAGAATCTCAAATGGATATTCTTACACCAGTGTTTGCAGCAGCAACATTCACAGCAGCCAAAAGATGGAAACAACCTAAGAGTCCCCCATCAGATGGATGGCTAAATGAAATGTACATACGCACAATGGAATGTTACTTGGCCCCAAGAAAGAATCAAGTTATGAGACAAGATGCATCATGGAAGAAACCTGAAAACATGCTCAGTGAAACAATTAAGGCATGGAAGGACAAATACTGCATGATACCACTTGTAAGAGATACTAGAAATAGTAAATGTTCAGAGATAGAAGGTAAATCAGAGGTTACCACAAGATGGGGGGAGAGGGAAGTGGTTCTTTGGGAAAAAAAATATTTTTTAAAAAATCTGCATTGTGAATCAACAAAAAAGGGATAGAGTGTGTGAAGGTTCTTCCAAACTTACTGGAATAAATTTATTTAGAATAATTTTTGAGATCTCAAGGAATGCTTCCTGGAACACAATTTACCAATGTATGTAGTAACTGTCCTAGATCACTAAAATTTACTTTTTAAAAGACTGTGAACCTTTCAGATAGCTCAGGGGAAAAATTAGGCTGGGATTCTGAATGGGGATTGAGTTGAACGTATAGATCATGTGGGGGAGAACTGATATCTTGGCAATCTGTGTCTTCTAATTCATAAACATAGTTATAACCTCTCTGTTTACTTAGGTTTTCTTTAATTTCTCTCACAAATGTTTTGTAGTTTTCAGTATTGTTCCGGTTTGCTAATACTGTCATTTTGCAAAACACCAGAAATGGATTGGCTTTTATAAAGGGGGTTTATTTGGTTACAAAGTTATAGTCTTAAGGTCATAAAGTGTCCAAGGGAAGGCATCAACAATAGGGTACCTTCACTGGAGAAAGGCCATTGGCATCCAGAAAACCTCTGTTAGCTGGGAAGGCACGTGGCTGGCATCTGCTCGCTCCCAGGTTGTGTTTTAAAATGGCGTTCTCCAAAGCATCAGCTTTCAACAGCCGTCTTCAAAATGTCTCTGTAAGCTGCAGCTCTCAGGTCCTTCTGTTTGTGAGTCTCTTTATAAGACTTCAAGGGAATAATCAAGGCCCACGCTGAATGGGTGGGGCCACACCTCCATGGAAACATTCAATCAGAGGTCACACCCTAACCAAATGTGTCACTCACAGTTGAGTGGATCACATCTCCATGGACACAACCTAATCCCAATATCCCACGAGACTGGATCAAAAGATCATGTCTTTTTCTTGGGGGACATGATATATCCAAACTGGCACAAGTATACATATATATTACATCTTTTGTCACATTTTCCAGAAGTGTTTCACATTTTTTATGCTACTATAAGTAGTGTTCTGGTTTGCTAATGCTGCCATTATGCAAAATTCCAGAAATGGATCGGCTTTTATAAAGGGGGTTTATTTGGTTACAAAGTTACAGTTTGAAGGCCATGAAAATGTCCAAATGAAGGCATCAACACAAGTATACCTTCACCCATGGAAGGCCAATGGCATCCAGAAAACCTATGTTAGCTGGGAAGGCACATGGCTGACATCTGCTGATCCCAGGTAGTATTCTAGCTCCACTGTCCACTCCTGTGTGTTCTTCAAAGTGTCTCTCTTGGCTGCAGCTTCTTGGGGCAAACTCTGGGCTGGTATCTGCAAAGCGTCAGCAAAAGTCTGCTTTCAATGGCCATCTTCAAAATGCCTTCAAAGCTGCAGCACTGAGTTCCTTCTGTTTTTCAGCTCTTTTATAAGGCTCCAGAAATTTAATTAAGACCCACCCTGAATGGGCGGGGTAAACACCTCCATGGAAACTATCCAATCAAAGGTCTGGCCCACAGTGTGATTGAGTTCATACCTCCATGGAAATAACTCCATCAAAAAGTTTCAACCTGACCAACACTAATACATCTGCCCCTGCAAGACTGCATAAAAGATAATGCCGTTTTGGGGGACACAATACATCCAACTGGCAAAAGTAGTATTGCTCATTTAATTTTTATTGACAGTTTTTCATTGCTAGTATGTAAACAAACCCACTTAATTTTTGTATATTGTTCTTGTATTCTGTAACCTTGCTAACCTCTCTTATTGGCTCTAGTAGCGTTTTTTTTTTTAGATTTCATCAGCTTTTCTAAAAGCTGAGCACATCTGCAAAGGAAGGCAGTTTTACCTCTTCCTTTTCAGTCTGGATGGCACTTATTTTTCTTGCCTCGTTGCAGGGGCTAGAACCTCCGATGTTTCTGTGATGAGCAGGAGCCACTGTCCCATGCTCAGTCTCTCCTGACCCTGCTCCCTTTGTGTAAACAGCCACCCACTTTCAGGCCCCAAAGACTCTGCTGTGCTGCTCCATGTCCCATTCCTTCAGGCATTACAGCTCACCCTCCCCCAGCAATTCCTATGCAAGACTCACTCTAATGACCCGTGTTCTACCAAGCTCTTTCTGACCACCTCTTCCAACTCAGACCCTCATGCCTTGGCTATCAGAGTAACTATAAAACTTGATTGCACTTCCTTCTTCTCTCAGTCTGCCGGTCTAACCGAACAGAGCTTCCTAAGGAAGGATTCGAATTCATCTGTGTATAAGCAGGATCTAGCATACAGTGGCGACTTTCACAGATGCTTGCTGAATGAGCGAAGTCATTCAAATCTCCCAATTCAGAGGTCCTCTGCCTGAAAGGTGGCTGGAGGCACAGCTATCAATTCAGACACTGGGAAAGGGAGGGCGGGGTGGAGAGGGGAGGGGATGCTGGCAGAAGCACTCTGCTCATGCTCGTGGGCTGGCCACTCAGAAGGCTGGTAACACCGACTCAGAGATACCCCCTGACTGGAATGCAGGCACCAGGAAAGCAGGGAGATGGGCAGGAATCCATGAGCGCACCCCAGGGGGGCCGCCACTGCTCTTGCTCACTTCTCACTCCCACACCAGGGCCTGAAACACCACCACGCTGGAAAATACCTGCTGAATAAGTGACTTGGGAGCACAGAGCCTGTGCAGGGCCTGGGATGAGTCCTGCACTGACGGGGGAGTCTTACAAAGACCAGAGGAGGAAGAGGGGGTGGGGGAGGGGCGTATACTTAAGTATGCCACATACTTAATTCCTCAAGATATAAAGCAAGTGACAGCTGAGGGCCCTGAAGATCAAGTGCTTATCCATATTCTGCCCATGAGATGGCTCACATTAATTTTCATCTCACTCAGCACAACCCACCAGCAGGAACCATCTCTGACGATGACATTAGAGGTAATGTTGCAAAGCAGATCTGCTATTATCCGGAGCCAAGTGTCTGTAGAGCCAAGACCTAATGTCCTTAATGCACCCCAGTGCCCAGTGCCTGGTGCAAACTGGACATTCGCTAAATGGTCACTGACGGTCAACTTGCCCAAACAAATCTGTGCAGTAAGCCAAGGGGAGGGAGAGTGAGTGGGGCAGACAGAAAGGTGGGTTCCAAGAAGCAGGAGGTGGAGCCACAAGGATGGGGAAGGGGAGGGAGAGGACAGGCATTGGGAGGAGTCAAGGCTCCTCAGCCGGCCCTGCCCAGGCTACCAGGGTGTCAAAGGCCAGAAGCTCCTGGGGGAGCCCGGCCCAGGGGCTGGCGGCCGGAGTCTCTGGCTTTCCCATTGCTGCTGCTGACAGCAGAGGCTTGTTCAGAAGCCCACAGCTCCACGGCCACCTGACCTGTGATCAACCAGAACGATCACACACGGGGCGGAGGGTTGGGGGGCAAGGTGAGCTTCCTTCTGGAGCTCTCTTCCTCTCACAGGGACAATGGAACAGCAGCTAGAGTAAGATCAAATTCAAGCTGGACTGCAGGTGCCCTTGCAATTATGAGGGAGACTCCCGGTGTGAACAGGGGGTGGCTGTGGAGTCCTCACACACCTGCCAGCCTCTCGTTTCAACAGGAGGCTGCGCACAGACAGAAGAGGAGAGGCTCATGCCCACGCGGCTCACGGTGCAAGGACACGGGCGGGCAGCCTCCTCAGGGGCCCCAGCGCCCACGTCAGGAAGTGCTCGCCAACGCCCCTCTGGCTCAGCCCTATGGCTGCTTCTGAGGACACACCACGTGCCCACCCTGGGGCCTGGCAGTGCCCGTCATCCATCGCAGCCCAACAGCCCGTCCCCTTGGTCTCCACAGGCACCACCTGCCCAAGGAGCAACAAACATGGAGCAACACACACAGGAGTCACGAAGGGAAAACCGCATCCGCTCCTTCTGCTTTGCACCACTTACAAGCATGCACGCCGCGGAGGGCCCCAGCTGGAGGGAGGAAGGGGGCAGCCCTCAGGAGCATCACAGAGGGTATAGCATCCCCAGCAGCAGGCAGTGCCAGACGGGAGGCTTCCCATACAGCAGCAAGCAGAGACGGGAGCAGCCCCCACGGAAGCCATCTGCGGGGCCCAGGCAGGACGCGCCGAGCCTCAGTTTCCTTGCCTGTCCGGTGGAGATGCATCTGTACCAGCCTTACAAGGCTGAGCAGTAAGCCAGTGCCTGCCACCTTCAAGGGGCACCCACATCTGGTTGCCCACCGGGGGCAGGCTCACCCCAACTGTGCAGGGGGCACGTGCAGAAGTGGGGGGCCCCAGCAACACCATGAAGACACAGATCTAGGGCAGCCCACCCCAAGGTCAGGATGACCGAGGAGCAGTTGGAGGGCCTGTGAGCCCTGCTCCTACCTCCCCTCTTTCCTGGGGCACCTCATAAAGAGACAGAAGATGGGAATGTGCATGCAAGGAGAAGGTGAGAAAAGACAACAGCAGCAGGCTGGGGGAGCTGGAAAGCAGGCGGCACGCTCGTGGTCACCCCAGCGGAAGCCAAACCCCAAGCTGGCATTGCAGAAAGCCAAGAAGCACCCCATTTGCACTTAATAACCCCCCATAATTCAGAAACTAGCAGCACCGTGTACCCTCGAAGAGCTGGCGGACGTGGGAAGAGCAGGGGAGTATGGATGGGGTCTCTGAGCAGCTGGGCCCCCCACACACCCACAGCCTGGCGCTAGCTTCCGTCCCACCCCAGCTGCTCCCACCCTCCAGGAGACTCGAGGTTGTTTTCCACAAAGCACAGAACCAAGGGCACCAGCACTGAGGAACTGAGGCTCGGCAGGGAGTGGGCACTGGGCTGCGGAGAGGAGCTCCGGGCACGGTGCGGTCAGAACACGCAGCTCCCGGGGCTGCCAGATGGCAACGGGGACAAGCTCAGGAGAGTGCCACGTCCTGGAGGGTGGGCACCCCAGGGACCCACAGACCAAAGGGGGCCCCGAGGCCACTGCGACGCGGACTCTGAAGAGGGTACCAAGATGAGAGAACATGTCCTCCGACACACGGTCCAAGGCCTTTTTTTTATTAAAAAAGGGTCGACGGCTTATTGGAGTGGGGAGGAAATGACTGCCATAATAATTAAATGTCCTCATTCTGCAAGCCCTGACATGGAAATGCCCAACCACAAATGCTGCCTCCTAGCCCCATTTTAAGAGGGACATTTGTTCTTTATGGTGAGAAGATAAAATTGTTCATATTCTCTCCAGCAACCTGTAACCATGAACAGAAACATTTCAAAACCAGATTTGATGGCCTACATTCAAATCCAAGACGAGTTTTTCTTCTTAGGGTCAAGGAGAAGAGCTTTACTTCGTGTCTCTATGTACAATTCAATTAACTCGTCTTGGTTTGGCAATAAACCCCGATCATCCACCTGCATGGAGAGTCTCAACGAAACCACCACCAAGGAGAAAGGGCGCCTGTCACTAGCTCGGGGGCCTCAGTCTGCTCCCAGCACACCCGCCGGTCATCACCCTTTCTCAGGTGAACACCGTATGATCCTCAGAAGTGGGAAGGGAAAATGCCGGCCATACCCCTGCGGCCCGGTTCCCAGCACCTCAACCTGGTTCCGAGAAGGACACCCCTGACAGGGGTGATGCAAAGAGCCGGCAGCGTCCGTGAGGCGGACGGGGGGGCAGAGCGAGCGGAGATGCCCCCGACACTCTCAGCAGGAAGGGTCCCAGCTCCAACGTCAGGGTGGTGGCGCCCGGACCACCCCCAGGGCCCTTCCGCTCAGAACAGAGAGTAGCTTAGGATTCTGGGTAAGCACAGCCTGCAAGAAAGAACTCTGGGAACAGTTGATAATGTTCTCTCCCCCAGAAAAGGACAGGATGTCCTCAGCGGCCACAAACCAACAACACACCACAGCCCGAGGTCTTAAAAAATAAGCCTGAGCCTTCTGAACTGTGGGGGAATTGCAGTGGGTCCCAGCAGAAGGCAGCTGGCCCCCCGGGGTCCCTGCCCGCCCAAAGTGTGAGGGGAGTTCCCCCTCTATTTTTTTTTAATGCCGTATTATTTTTATTTTTTTTTAATTTTTTTAATTAGAGAAGTTATGAGTTTACAAAAAAATCATCAAAAAACAGCATTCCCATATACTCCCCTATTGTTAACACTCTGTATTAGTGTGGTACCTTTGTTACAATTGATGAAAGAGTATTAAAATCGTTATTATTAACTATAGTCCATAGTTTACATTAGACACATTTCCCCCCATACACCCCTATTAACACCTTATATTATTGTCATGCATTTGTTATAATTCATGAAAGAACAACTTGTACTATTAACTAAAGTCCGTCATCAACAACAGGGTTCACTTTGTTATATGACTCTATGTTTTATCTTTTAATTTTTATTCTAGTAGCTTTTATGACCTAAAATTTCCCCCTTTTAACTACATTCCTATGTAAAATTCAGTGCTGTTAATTACACTCCCAATATTGTGCTACAATCACCACCATCTATATCCAAAACTATACACTCAACTAAACAGAAATTCTGTACAACTTAAGCATCAACTGCCCATTCTCTACCCCCAAAGTTGAACTTATATTCTAGATTCTATCTCTATGAATTTGTCTATCCAAATTATTTCATATCAGGGAGATCATAAAATATTTGTCCTTTTGTGTCTGGCTTATTTCACTCAACATAAGGTTTTCAAAGTTCCCCACGACATCAATGCATCAGGACTTCATTCCTTTTTATGGCTGAATCATATTCCATTGCGCGTATATACCACATTTTTTTATCCATTCCTCGGTTGAAGGACACTTGAGTTATTTCTCTCTTTTGGCAATTGTGAATAATACCGTGATGAACATCAGTGTGCAAATATCTGTTCGAGCCCCTGCTGTCAATTCCTCCTAGTCTGTATGTGGTAGCGGGATTGCCAGGTCATGTGGCGGTTCTATACTTAGCTTCCTGAGAAACTGACAAACTGTCTTCCACAGTGGATGCACCATTTTACATTCCAGCCAAAAATGAACACAGGTTCTTATTTTTCCAC
The DNA here is from genome assembly GCF_015220235.1 of Choloepus didactylus. Classification (NCBI taxonomy): domain Eukaryota; kingdom Metazoa; phylum Chordata; class Mammalia; order Pilosa; family Megalonychidae; genus Choloepus; species Choloepus didactylus. The sequence continues at coordinate 4,497,183 of NC_051314.1, forward strand.
ATCCTCTCCAACACTTGTAGTTTTCAGTTTTTAAAATAGTGGCCATTCTAATGGGTGTGAAATGATATTTCATTGTGGTTTTGATTTGCATTTCCCTAATTGCTAGTGATATGGAGCATCTTTTCATGTGCTTTCCAGCCATTTGTACTTACTTTTTGAGGAAATGTCTATTCAAGTATTTTGCCCTTTTTAAAAAGTTGTGTTTTCTTTTTATTGTTGAGTTGTAGGATTTCTTTGTATATTCTGGATATTAAACCTATGCTGGATTGGATGTATTCTGTCCCCCAAAACACCATGTTCTCTAATGCAGTCTTGTGGGGGCAGACATATTAGTGTTGATTAGGTTGGAATCTTGAGATTAGGTTGTTTCCATGGAGATGTGACCCACCCAGCTGTGGGTAATACCTTTGATTAGATTATTTCCATGGAGGTGTGGCCCTGCCCATTCAGCATGGGTCTTGATTTAATCACTGGAGTCCTATATAAGAGCTCAGACAGAAGGAGCTCAGTGCTGCAGTTAAGAGAGACATTTTGGAGACGGCCTTTGAAAGCAGACTTTTGCTGACACTTTGCTCCAGAGAAGAGAGGACAAAATGCCCCAAGAGCAACATTTTGAAGAATGCACAGGAGCTGAGAGAAGAGCTGGAACACAACCCGGGATCAGCAGATGCAAGCCACGTGCCTTTCCAGCTGACAGGAGTTTTCCAAATACCATTGGCCTTCCTTCAGTGAAAGCATACTTGGGTTGATGCCTTCATTTGGACATTGTAACTTCATAAACAATAAACCCTCTTTATGAAAGCCAATCCATTTCTGGTATTTTGCATTCTGAAAGCATTAGCAAACTGGAACAAAACACTTAACAGATATGTCGTTTCCAAGTATTTTCTCCCATTGGGTAGGGTGTCTTTTCACTTTCATGGCAAAGTCCTTTGATGAACATAAGTTTTTAAATTTGAGTAGGTCCCACTTATCTATTTTTTCTTTCAATGCTTGTACTTTATGTGTAAAGTCTAAGAAACCATTGCCTAACACAAGGTCCTGAAGATGCTTCCCTACACTTTCTTCTAGGATTTTATAGTCGGGTTCTTACATTTATGTCTTTGATCCATTTTAAGTTAATTGTTGTATATGGTGTGTGTATGGATATCCAGTTCTCCCAACACCACTTGTTGAAGAGACTATTCTTTCCCAATGGAGTGGACTTGACAGCCTTGTCAAAAATCAATTGGCCAGGGTGATGTCATCAACATGATGACGTAAACAGCTACTGAAAACTTCTTTCCTGAGATTCCATAAAAAAGGACAATTCTGAACTCTGGAGGAGGATATAGACTGGACAAGGACCCTGTGTAGACACAGCCTATGCTCGGAGGCAAAGCAGCTTCTGAGGACAATTCTGTTACTGAACAACACCATTGTGGGGATGCACGAGGTCCAAACTCCATAGGGCAGGCCGCAAGCTGGCAACTCTGATGAACGTCTTTGATGAACTCCCCAGGAGAGGCTGTCTGGTCAAAGAAAAAGTGAAAGTCACCTCTTCTCCCTTAAAAGTCTTCAACTCTCTCCCTCTGTTTTAAGAAAACAAACCACTCCCTACCTGCTCAGGAGAACACCCAAAAACTGCTTGAAATGGGAAGAAAACCCAAAGGATTGTGGAGAGAGGGACAGCAAAGCCTAGAAAGAAACAGTACAAGGAAAGGAAGAAGGGCCAAGGAGGACCCCAAAATGAGCAAGGCAACAAGCTCACTCTCTAGGCACCACTCGTGGGTTGAGGGTGGCCAGGATAGGGGTACAGGTGGAATTTCATGATCCCAAAACAAGCACATGGGGCCTGAAAATAAGTGCCCTGGGGTTGAGGTGCTCCAACAAAGGCTGGTAGGTCCTGGGTGGGAACCCTGCAGCACACCCAGCAGCAGCTACCCTTTGGCCTTGATGGTGGTGGGGCCCTTTTTTAGCCACAAGGTCCACTGTCCCACTCAATCTTCCAATTGTACCACAGAAGCCAATATTTCACAGCAGAAGGGAATATTTCAAAGTACTTTTGCAGGCATCACCTCCTTTGATTATTGTAACAACTTTGGGATGGGTAGGAAACATATCTGAAGATAGTCACTCCAAATCAAGGCTGTTCCAAAGAGAAAACATTGCCTCTGTGAGCAGCAGAATAGACAAACTACTGGGAAAAGCCATTCAAATCCAAAGAGACAGTATGTAAAAAGAATACAAAAGAGTACAGCTTAATCAACTGAGGAAGCAGCCCCGAAACCTCTACTTCAAGGGTACCCAGCAGAGAATCCCCAGTTGCTCACTGGGGGAGCTGGCTGGGTGAGCCCGTTGCTCACCTGGTCAGACACCGTTCTCATTCACACTGCATGTGTAGTATCTTCCCGTCCCCTCCACAGCTGACACAGCAGCGGCACAGGCCTCACTGTACACAATGGGGAGCTTTTCCACACATCAACTGATCGAGTCCGTGGATTAAAGGGCAGGCAGTGCGACAGTGGCAGGGTGTTCTCAGGCAGCGCAAGACCTACAGGCAAAACCCAAAGGGAACGAGCATCTAGACACTCAAAACCGAACACAAAACAGCCTTCCGCCCCTCAGAACAGCCCCTCCCCTAAGGCAACTTCGTCCTTAAACTAGACTGCAGGAGTCCAAGGCACGGGCACGTTGAGCCCTGGGTGCAGGGCGCCAGGCGAAACCCCTTCCCCACCGTCCCCACCGCTTCACTGCCGGGAACTGCATGTGCTCTACGAAGTGGGCGTGGGGGTGGCTCTCAGGAACGCCAGGTGGACATTCAGGCACAAGCTCCAAGCAAGAGAAGGGAGGGACCACCACTCTAATAAGTGCCATATGTGACTTCATCTCCCCCAAGTTCACAGGCTCTCGGGGTGTGGGCACCACAGGGCATGAGGAGGAAGAGTGGGGGTGGGTGGGGAGGGGGTTCTCAGGGGTAGGGGGCATCACCACAGCCATGGGCTGCTGTTCCCAGAGGAAATCCCAGGGCACAGGTGTAGGGGCAGATCCTGGGCCCACAGGACAACTGCCAGGCTCCCCAAATGGCTCGAGGAGGAGCTGGGGGGCCCTACCTTGTTCAGGACCAACCCAGGGAGGGCTGGAGTCATGGGGAGGCCACCTGGCCTAACCGCTTCATTTTACCAGCAGGGAAACTGAGGCTGGAGAAGGGATGGGACCCTTAAAATGAGATGAAAATACATCTTTTCATGCAGTTGTTGTGAAAAGTAATGCAGAACAGTGCCAGCACCCACTTAATGAATGCCAGCTGCTGCCATTACTGTCATCATGGTCGCTGTCACTGGCAGCCATGCTTAGAGTCAGTGACGGAGGCTGAGCTATGTCTATCTCTAATGTAGTGTATTTTGGATTGTATCAATCTTCCTTTATTTCTTTGTGTTTTTTTTTTTTTTTTAATTACACCCTCCTTCCACCAAATCCAACAAAATACCCACTTAGATTTCCACCTGAAGTCTCAGCATATCAACTTGACTTGAGAAAGTCGTGACACCCTTGAACACAGGGCGTGCCCTCTTGGGGTGCCCAGACCCAGCTCACAGGGCACCCCCGGTCAGGTCTGCTACCTAGTGAGACTGCCCACAGCCACGTCCGCGCTGAGGACGCCCAACGGACAGCAGGCACGTGGGGACAGAGCCGCCTGCCTGAGCCCACAGAGCCAGGGAGCATGAGCAGGTGGCTCTCTGCGGCACACGCGGCTGCAGATAGTTGACTTAACTGCAATTACATGTGTGCTTTGCCAATGGCCATGCCGTCTGCATGTCTACAATGAAATACGGCCGTCATTTCCAGGCTCACATCACCCTCCCAGGCCCTAATGAGGACGCTGGCTGCAGGAGAGAGGCAGCCTCGTTATTTCTCAACGTCACACACTGAATATCCAAGGTCCCGAGCCACACCGCTGATTTATTCTCTGGTCTCCGACTGTTACCTTGTAGCAGTAATAAAAACATTTTCACTTGGGTGGTAATAAAGCTGAATCTAGTTTACTAGCTATAACTGAATTCTACCTTGAAAGAATAAGTCAATTTTAACCTTACAATGTAGTCAAGACTGCTCTCAGAGAAATTTCATTAAAATCACATTTAACCTGAATTAAAAAACACAGGAAAGGGAAAGTGTACAAATAGATAAAGCAGGTTAACACGTGTAAGTAGAACTCTTCTCCAGGAAAGCACTTCAGCATTTTTTCCTTTGAAAATGTAAAATATTATCATAAAGAATAATTACCACAGCCACTACCCCACCACCTCTCTGGGTTCCATCGTAACTGGGGGGGAAGGGGAAGGGCGGCAGGACAGGGCCCAGGACCGTGGCCGCTTGGGGCCAACATGGCCAGGCCTCCGCCCTCCCAACCAGGCCTGGGTGCAGTCAGCACCCGCCCCGCCGTCAGCCCAGCCCCTCTGCCCTGCGTGACGATGGCGCAGTGCTGGATCTTGTGCCGCAGGAGCTGCCAGCTGGCCACTGCTGCTCCATGGCTGCCCATGCACAGGGACCGCACACCATGGCCACACCACTCATGGGGCTGGAGCCAGGCCAGCCACCTCCACGGCCCGAGCCACTGACTCCCAACCCTGTGGGATGCGGCAGCTCAGACAGAAATTATTTCTATTGAGTCCCAAACAAAGTCCATCAGCTTCTTTCCTTCTCTTATCCCCGAACTACCCCCTTAGCAGTCTCCCATCTATGCCAGTGGACTGACATTTTCCTGGTCACTCAGGGACCACACTTCGCAGATCCCCTTTCCTTCCAGCCCTCCAGCAGGAGGCCCGTCTAATCCTTGGGCCTCTACCTGCTCACAGGGCTGAGACCAAGAGCCCACAACAGGGTCTCCACACCACAGAGGCGCAGCCTCACCTTTCCTCACTCCCTGCGGGCTCCGAGGGGCCAGGACCCACCTCTGCCTCCTGCTCCCTGGACGACAGGTGGGCCTGTAGAGCCCCCTGCCCAGCCTCAGCCTCTCCTTCCTGCTGCTGCCGAGCGGGTGGGGTGGCTCCGGCCCTCTGGGCAGTGGGCGGCTGCAGTGGACTCCGAGTCCACCAGTCAGACCCAGCTCCCCATACACTCAGGACACGAGCGGGGCACCCGAGCAGCTTCACAAGGAGACCCCACTCTTGGGGAGCCATCACGCTGCTGCCCGTTTGGAGAACCTCTTCTGGTCCCTACCGCTGGAACCTGCATGGGAAGGGGTGAGCAACTGCCCTCCCTCCGCCAGCCCCCACACGCTCAGCCTGCGATGCAGCAACTGCAGGGCCGAGTCCGGCCTCAGACACAACGCATGTCTGACAGATTTGGTTTCTTGACCAGTCGTTCCCAGCAAGCATCAGCACTCTGCTGGAACACACCCGCAAAATCCGCATCTGCTTTCCTTTTGGTGCCTTTGATCATACAAACCTCAAAGTGTCCACATCAAAAGGAACAAATGACAAGTCCTCCTTTCCTTCTATCGTGTCATTATTTGATTTGGAAAATTTGAAAAATTTCTCCTATTCCACCTGCCTAAGACATGATCACGCTTCTTGCTCATAGACAAGGATGATGGTGATGATGACCACGACAATGATGACGACAACAGTGATGACACCAATGATGATTTCCTCTGCGGACTACATCTGGATTTAAAGCACACATTTACACACAAAAACACTCACAAGCGCTTTAGCTTTGGGGTAGCAAAGTGCCCCTGAGGGGCCCTCTGCCTCTCCCACCCGCTTATAAATTCACCTGCTGTAAGGAGCCACCTTTTTCTGTGTACACAATCCCCGTCCCACCCCCACCCCATCACAGACCTGCACCCTGCTTTGTGGGTAGCGCTAGAGGCCTATTTAGACCCCAATGGGCCTGGGGCCCAGCAGGCTGGCTGAGCCCCCCAGGTATCATCCTAGAAACATTCTCTGATGCCCCAAACCATGAGTGACATCGTGGAAGAAAATTCTGCAGGGGGTCGGCAGCCCTGGTGGTCCCTGGGCCTTGGTCAGTGTGGCGTGACATCTGCCCAACTGTCCACAGCCACCCTCTGAGCTCTGGCCAGAAGGAGGGGCCTCCTGTGGGCGTTACCAAGAGTGAGACCCACAAAACCCTTCCCAGGCGAGCAGTTAGCTATTTTCTGCTCCTGATGTGCCGCTTACCTCCCCAACTAAAGCTCCCTGGAGGCCAGGCTCCTGCCTGACAGCCCCCCTCAAAACAAACACTTCCTGTCCTGTAAGTACCCCCTTATAGCAGACTTGGGTTGCTGTACACAAAGAAAAGAATGTCTAACTGCACAGAGATGATGGCCGGGGGGTGAGAAACGCTTTCCAGGGAAAGAAGGGACCTAAGCCAAGGCCCCAGGGGGCGGCCTGAGGCCGCAGGGGGCTGACGGCAAAGCGAGGAGCCAGGGTTTGAGCACACGGGGCTGCTGCAGACTGAAGGGCTCGGACGAAGCCGTGAAGGGCGCGGACGCCACCACGCTGAGCACCTGCCATTACACTCAGAGTCTGGAAGTCCAGCTACTGTTACAGGGAGCTCAGCAGTGTGGAGGGGGAGCTAGAGAAGAAGAAAATGCAAATTTGATCAAGTGATTGAAAGGCAGAGAGAAAGAACTTCCTCTCAGATGGGCTTGCATGAGTCTGACGCAGACAGCCAAGGAACCTGCCCTGGGCGGCCACGGGCTTGCGGGCCTGAGCGGCATGATGAGGTTCCCCATCGGCGGTCACCCCGGGCAGAGCAGTCACTCCTCTGCACAGTCATGACTGCATTCACCTCGGCCATCGAGGCTTCCCGAGCCAGCTTCAGAAAAGAGCAGTGGCAGAAGCCAGAGGGCAGCTCCGGCCTAATGAAGAAGGGGGGCTTCACTTAGACAACTTGGGGGTAGATGGGGCCGCGTCAAGGCCTGCACCCTAGAGAGTCAGATCGCCTGAGTTTACTGATTGACCGCTCGCAGCCCTTCTGGAGGAGGCAGGTCTCCACGTGCTCCACAGGCCAAGGGAAAACAGCCAACGCAAATGCAGTGGCCGGACCACCAAAATAATCCAGGGGTTTATGATGAAAACCATTTATGTGATAAGCATGATAATCACTTATATAGGAATCAGTAATCAAACATATATATGCGTATGTGTGTGTATATATCTACGCATGTAAAATACATGACAGGTTGACCACCCGGTCCCATTCGCCACAATTCTCTGGGCTTTGGCACTGAAAGGCCTGCATCCTCGGGCAGTCTTCAGCCCAGGCCAAATCGTAATGGTTAGTGGTCACAGGTGTCACTCAGGGTCACTTCTGTCATAATATTTAGTTTTAGAGACTTAGCAAAACCAAATGCCATTTTGTTTTCTCATGACTAATCTGAAATAATCCATCAAATTTAAAGCAGTATTTTCATCACCACCGGAAATATCCAGATGGTAAGGGCGGCTGGGAGCTTAGCATGGGGTTTGAATTTGATTCCGCTTCACTCTGAACTCCCCCTTGGTGGGGCCGCCAGATGAAATACGGGAGGCTCAGTTAAATTTGAACTTCAGTGTGTCCCCAATATTGCATGGGACATACTTACACTTAAAAAGTATTTGTTGCATATCTGAAATTCAAATTTAACTGGACATTCTGTATTCTTGTTTGCGCAATCCAGCAACCATAACTGGAAGTAGGAAGACATCATCCCCATTTTTTTACTAAAGGAAAGAGAAAGCGCAGTTTCAATTAGAAAGCTGAGAAAGTGCATTTCTTTTCATTCACCTCCAAGTAGCCCTGGCCACAGCTTCGATGCTGTTGACAGAAATACGATTGTGTTGGCGCCCATTGGCAATCTTAATTCACTGAATCTACCAGTGATCAGGCTTCTCCAGACCCTCCCGCCCGGCAGGGTCCCCAGCTCTAAGTTCCCTCAGAACAGCCTGACGGCAGAGCCTAGCAGAACCGGGGCCCTCCGGGGACCACAAAGGAGCCCCTCTCCTGGACTGCCCTCCACACCAGCACTCTGCCGTCCCACCAGCAAGCAGCCACTGGCTGCCCCCTCCTTGCCAGTTTCATCCCCTGGAATGATTCTGTACTCTGTGGAGCAATTCTTGCCAATCTGATTGTAAGTCTTTGAAAAGGCCAAGAATGGACAGAGCCAGATTCAAACACCTGTCAAGATCAAATATCGTCAAACATTCCTTTCCAATATGGAAAGGATGTGACAAATAACTCATCTGCATACACATCACATTATGATGCCACACAGCCTTTGAAACGTCCACAGCTGAATGCCCGTTTCATCACCACCTCAGCAGCAATCAGGCTCACGTGACCTCAGGGTTTGACATCAGGCCTAAGGGATGTGACGGCAATAAGATAATAAGATGAACGGAGCATGTTATTTAGTTCATTATAAACATCTGAGATTTATTCTCAAATACACATAAGCATTCTAGATATGATACAGAGTAAAAATATCCTTATGGGCTTTATATGTTAAAATTCTTGCAGTCAGAGCATCGACATGTATTTATTGTTGCAGGAGTAAATTACTAAATGATTGTTATGAACTATTAATTTTAGGTACAAAAATCATTTAATAAGTAGGGAACAGATTGAAAGTTAATCCAAATATTGAGATCACATTAGCTAGATAACCATAAAATGAACACCGTATCCTCTATGAGCCAACAAATGTTTAAAAAACCTTAAACAGGACAAGGAAGAATATATTAGATTATATCATAATTCTATCTTTTGTGTACTTGTTTGACATACATCCTAACAGAAAACATAAAAGAAAACAAAAGCAACTTTAAGGTCAGTATTTAAATTTTAGTTACTTAATTCCACTTAAGCAGGAGTCTTTTTTGGGAATTCTTCAGAGAGACTGTTCTTCGTAAACAAAAATGCCAATCCTTAAAATTTGCCCACTAAAACGCTCTAAACCCTGGTCCAGTTCCACTCCCAGCACCTCGCTCTGCAGCCTCTGCTGGGGGCTGTCAGTGCAACCCTGTCTGCAAAGGCACCTGGTCCTCCTGGCCCAGCGCGGGGACACTCCCCTTTCTGCCCGACGTTAGGGGCCGACACGACTTAGTTCAGCCAGTAAACGCAAGCAGACACATCGGGGACCCCTTCCCTGGAAATGTTAAGAGCCCACGTGCAATTCCACCAACTGGGCGAGAAGACCCCAATGGTGGCTGCACCAGCAGGTCGAGCCCCGGCACGGGGACAACTCAGAAGAATGTCCGAGCTAAAGCACAATGGACATGCAGCATGAGTGAGAAATGAAGGCCTGCTGTTTAAAACCACCGAGACCTAGGGAGGTTTGTTCATGAAGCATAAATGAGCCTCTCCTGACAGAATCAGTGATATGTGACTTCAGGCCTTATGGATTTTCCTGCACAGCCTCTAAGCATTTGGCCAAATGTGTTCAGTGCACTTCTAACACAAGGTTTGGGAAGGTTTGTGTGCACTTACTCTGTATGAAGATTCGAGTCTCAGCTGCCACAAAAAGGCGCAGGACACAGTGTGTGCCAGAACCAAGCAAGAAGGGACGCTGGCCACCAGGGGAGGCAGAGTTGCTGCTGAGAAGGAAGTAAAGAGGAAGAAGAGGGGCACCGCCTAAAGCTGGGGCGGTTAGAGAGGTCCCACCTGCATGGCTGGGCACTGCTAGGGCAGAAGAAGTTAAAAAAGAATCAGGAGGGGAAGAGCTAAGATGGGGGTATAGAGAGGTGTGGAATTCAGTTAGTTTCCCTGGAACAACTAATAAAGAACCAGGAACAACTAGTAAATAATGTGGAACAACTGCTGGGGGACAATCATGACTATCCACACATCATACACTAACCTGGATTCGGAGGAATGGCTGAGATCGCAGCATAAAATCTGTAAGTAAAAACTGTGGACCCACACCAGGAGCCCCCTCCCCCCATGGCAGGCTGAGCTGCAGGACCTCGCTGTGGGAGAAAGCAGCATTCCTGGAGCCAGCGAATATAGCGAGCCAGCGAATATAGCTCCAACTGGGGTTTTAATTAACAAATGTGGACTGCTGAATACAAGCTACAAACATAGACAAACCCCTAACAAGCAGCAAAGTACCTTGAGGTCACTCCCAGGGGAGAGGAGGTGGAGTTGATGGAAAAAAAAATTAATTTAAAAAAAGAAAAGAAGGAAAACTACAGAGGCTTTTAGAGACTGACCTTAGAGAGCCAGAAAACACCTGTGCCCCAGGAAAGGGAGCCCAGAAGACCGGATGCTCTCCGGCCAACGGGTGAAACTGGGGGGCTGTGGACTGGCTCTGAAAGGGGGCTGTCTATCCCTTTCTCTCTCAACCTGAGGGCTCAGTGGAGAGAAACTCAGCCATTTTCAGTTCGCAGCACTCTGATCTAGACGGGGTGGTCAACAGAGTCAGGAGACAAAGGAGTAATTCAAATGCAGAAGATAACTCCCTAGGAGTTGTATCTTCCCTAAGAGGAGAGACATGGGGCCCAGCACTAGTGCTTGCCCTCCCCTCAGAACTCAGACCCCAGGGCCTGGGGTAAAACAGCCAAAACAGAAACAACCTAAGCTGAGAACTGAAGGGACCACACCTCCCTACACCAATTGGGAGAGACAGGCTGACAGGCGCCACCTGCTGGGCAGGTTAGGAAAAGCACAGCAGTTCGAGGCCTCACAGGCAAGTCTGTCAATCTTCTAAGACATGCTCAGGGAAACCTTATACTGAATATTGCCCCCTTCTGAGACCTGAGCCCGTTCTGACCTGGGAAAATCTGATTGGGGTAACCAAGGAAATCAGATGCCTAAACAACAGAAAATCACAAATTACATTAGGAAAAACAAAGATATAGCTCAGTCAAAGGAACAAGCTTACATCTCAATCAAGATACAGTTGAGATGTTGTTTCACTTTAATGAAACAATCTATTAAAGATTTTCAAAGAAATATGCTAACTCAAATCAAAAACTGAATCAACAAGTTCAGGGAAGATATGGCAAAAGAGATGAAGGACATTAAGAAAACACTGGGCAAACATAAGGTAGAAATCAAAAGGTTGAAAAAACTATTGGCAGAATCTATGGAAACGAAAGGCACAACACAAGAGATGAAAAACACAACGGAGATATACAATAGCAGAGTTCAAGAGGCAGAAGAAGACACAGGAACAGGAGAAAAGACACCTGAAATCCTACACACAAAAGAACAGACAGGAAAAAGAATGTAAAAATATGAGCAACGTCTCAGGGAATTGAATGACAACATGAAGAACATGAATGTGCATGTCATGGGAGTCCCAGGAGGAGAAGAGAAGGGAAAAGGAGCAGAAGCAATAATAGAGGAAATAATCAATGAAAATTTCCCATCTCTTATGAAAGACATAAAATTACAGATCCAAGAAGCGCAGCATACTCCAAACAGAATAGATCTGAATAGGCCTACGCCAAGACACTTAATAATCAGATTATCAAATGTAAAAGACAAAGAGAGAATCCTGAAAGCAGCAAGAGAAAAGCTATCCATCACATACAAAGGAAGCTTGATAAGACTATGTGTGGATTTCTTAATAAAAATCATGGAGGCAAGAAGGAAGTGGGGTGATATATTTAAGATACTGAAAGAGAAAAACCACCAAACAAGACTCCTGTATCTGGCAAGACTGTCCTTCAAATAAGGAGAGCTTAAAATATTCTCTGACAGACAGACAATGAGAGAGTTTGTGAACAAGACACCTGCTCTACAGGAAATACCAAAGGGAGCACTACAGACAGAAAGGAAAAGACAGGAGTGAGAGGTTTGGAACACAATTTTGGGTGATGGTATCACAACAATGTAAGTACTCTGAACAAAGATGACTGTGAGTATTGTTGAAAGAGGAAGGTTAGGAGAATGTGGGACACGAGAACAAAAGAGGAAAGAGAAACACTGGACTGTATAACTCAGTGAAACCTAGAGTGCTCAACTATTGCGATAAAATGTACAAATATGTTTTTACATGAAGGAGAACAAATAAATGTCAACCTTGTAAGGTGCTAAAGATAGGGTGGTATTGGGGAAAAATCAATGCAAACTGGAAACTATAGTTAACAGAAACATTGTATTATGTTTTTTTTAATGCAACAAAGGCAATATACCAAAGCTAAATGCCTATAAGAGGGTGACATAAGGGAGAGGTATGAGACTCTTGGACTTGGTACTGTTGTCTGACTTTTTTATTCTACTTTAGTTTAATTCTATCTTTCCTTTTGTTGCTTTTTGGCTGTCATTTTTTTTTCTTTCTTTTCCTTTTTCTTTTGTCTCTCTACCTCCTTTGACTCTTCCTCCTTCTTTGTGGAAGAAATGGAGATGTCCTTATATAGATAGAGGTGATGGTGGTGAATGCATAAGTACATGATTATACAGGAAACTATCAACTGTTTACTAAGGATGGAATGTACAGTGGGTGTTTTAATTCGCTAATGCTGCCAGAATGTAAAACACCAGAAATGTATTGGCTTTTATAAAGGGGGTTTATTTGCTTACACAGTTACAGTCTTAAGGCCCTAAAGTGTCCAAGTAACACATCAACAATCGGGTACCTTCACTGGAGGATGGCCAATGGTGTCCGGAAAACCTGTTAGCTGGGAAGGCATGTGGCTGGCGTCTGCTCCAGAGTTCTGGTTTCAAAATGGCTTTCTCCCAGGATATTCCTCTCTAGGCTTCAGATCCTCAAAAATGTCACTCTCAGTTGCTCTTGGGGCATTTGTCCTCTCATCTTTTCCAGAGCAAAAGTCTGCTTTCAAAGGCTGTCTCCAAAATGTCTCTGTAAGCTAAAGCTCCTCTCTCAGTTCCAGTGCATTTTTCAAAGTGTCCCTTGGCTGTAGCTCCTCTTCAAAATGTCACTCTCAGCTGCACTGTGTTCCTTCTGTTTGTCAGTTCATTTATATGCCTCCAGTGATTTAATTTAGACCCACCCTGAATGGGCGGGGCCACACCTTCATGGAAATTATCCAGTCAGAGTCATCACCCACAGTTGGGTGGGGCACATTTCCATGGAAACAACCTAATCCAAACATTTCAACTTAACCCCACTAATATGTCCGCCACACAAGATTACATCAAAGAATATGACTTTTTCTGGGTGACATAATACATTCAAACCGGCACAGTGGGTGAACAAAACTATCTTAAAAACAAACAAAAAACAGGTTGATGAGGAAACCCCGAGGGCACTATACTGAGTGAAATACATCAAACACAAAAGGACCAATATTGTATGGTGTCACTGATATGAACTAATGATAATATGCAAATGCATAGACATGAAATATAAGTTACCAGCATATAGAATGGGGCTAAACAATGGGGAGTGGTTGCTTCTTATGAGCAGAATGTTTAACTAGGTTGAACTTAAGTGTTTGGAAACGGACAGAGATGACGGTAGCACGTTATTGTGAGAATAACTAACAGTGCTGAATGGTGTGTGAATGTGGTGGAAAGGGGAAGCTTAGAATCATGTATGTCACCAGAAGGAAAGTTGGAGGTTAAAAGATAGGAATGTATAAAACGGAGAATCTTGTGGTGGACAATGCCCATGATTAACTGTACAAATATCAGAAATTTCTCTCATGAACTAGAACAAATGTATGACACTATAACTAGAAATCAATAATAGAGGGGTATATAGGGAAACATATAACTATTACAAACTATGCACTACAGTTAGCAGTATTTTAACATTCCTTCATCAGTAATAACAAATGTACTATACCAATACTATGAGTCAGTCATGGAGGGGGTGGGGTTACGGGTATGGGAGGATTTAAGTTTTCTTTTTTGTTTTTATTCCTTTTCTGGAATAATGGATGCACAGCTGTATGATGGCACTGTGGGCAATTGACTGTGCACTTTGGATGATTGTACGGTATGTGAACAATCTCAATAAAATTGAAAAAAAAAGAAAAGAATCAGAAGGAAGCAGTACAGCCTCTGATGCAAAACCAATCCCTGAACCCCACCTCCTACTGCAGGTGCCGCAGGCCTGGCCCCAGCCCACTCTCCACACACACACCTTTGCTTATGGCCCCTCCGGGTTTCACAGACACCTGGGAACACAGGGACCAGGCTGCTCAGGAGCATTCCAGGAAGCCAGGGCAGCAGCCACCCCCCGACAGGCCCACCACTGCTGCCAAACCAGTGAACGGACCCAGACATGTCATCTCACAGACATTAAAACGTGGTCAAGCTACACTCAGCACGATGGGTGGGCCGTGGGTGTCCGTCTTATCACCAGTGTCTTCCCCACATATACCCCATCAGCCATGACTGCTGTTGGCATTTGAGGACCAGCCAGTGCTGCCAGGGCTTTCCCGGAGTAACTGCTTCTGTGCCCAGCCTGACCATCCTGGATGGGGATGGCATTTTAGCACAGGCAAATTCAAGGGCAACTTAACTGCAAACCACAACCCAGCAGCCAGGGTGAGGATGACCCTTGAAGAGGAGAGAGAAACTGCCTTGGAAACATCACTTAAGAAATCAAACACATTACAAAGAAGGCTTCAGATTGCTTTCTGAATGAATGACGCCCCATAAATAAAGTCACATACCCAAGCTCTCCTCTTCCTGACCACTGCCTCTGCTGTGTGACCCACATCAGCGCTTACCCGGGTTGTCCACCGGCTTCCCGGAGCACCCTCAGAAGTCGCCTCATCTCCCTGTGGTGGGGGGAGGAAGCCCTTTGATGCTAAGCAGCCCCCAGCAGTAACCCATCTGCACAGGGGCTGTTCATGCCACTCCAGGGACAGAAGAGAGCACTGACTGGAAGGAACGGGAAACCCTTGGCTGAGCCCTCCCCAAGGAAACACCACCTAAGAATTCAGCTGTCATAGGGCAAGTGACGGCTGAGGACAGTTTCTCCCAAGATTTCAGTGGCAGGCCACCAACCCCCACCCCCACCCCACCCCCAGTAAACCACAAACGCTTAAGGTATTTATGATCTGCAAGAAATTAGAGGTGTAGCTATAGAATATTTGGTTTTTATTTTTGTTTTCACAAATTTTCACAGAAGTACATTCCAATCCCTCCCTAATTTTCTCTCAGTTATCCACTACATTCCTTTTCTGTTGATTCCCTGGTGGAAACTCAGGCTGGCTCAGGCACGGGGTGGATGGGATCTAGTCCCCTGGGAGGGGCACTGCTCCGTGCCACCCTATGCCAGAGAGGACAGGCCCCGCTGGATCGGGCAATCAGCTGCAGAGAGGGCAGACAGAAGGTGGGGAACAGAGGGAGGAGACCAAAGGGAGAGAGGTGCCTGTTCCCCAGCCGACAGCAAGCATCCTGCACACCTGAGGGGTCGCGGGACCCACAGAAAGCCCAGCCATGACGTGTCCAGACAGCACCAGATGCAAGGGGAATGGCGACCAAAATGCCAACCATGCTGCCACCACTTCCTGGGAAACAGCAGCCTGCCAGGGGGGCAGAGGGCCCTGGGGGGAGCAGGGCCAGTGCTGGTTATGAACACCCCAAAGCAACAGCCTCAATGAACACAACTGCTCTCAGCAGAGCAAGTGTCCTTCATTGTCCAAGGACGTCACACAGGACACTGACCATGACAATGGCAACTGCTGGGTAATGCCTGCACCCGTATGACTACCACTGAGATCGAGAAACATTCGACCATGCTGGGCATCGTGAATACACCACAACATGTGAGGGTTTTCTGGTTTGGGAATTTTTACAAACATTCTACATGCACCCTGGAGGACATGGGCAGAAGTTTTTCTAGAAACTGCACTGAAGTGGAACTACAGGTCTATATGTATCTTCAACTTTACCCAAGGGGGCCTAACAGGTTTTCAAAGAGATGGTACCAATTCACATTCCAATTGGCAGGTCTGGAAAGTTCCCCCCAGGGCATTCTCTTCTCCAATACTTAACATGGTTTGACTTTTCATTCTTCACCAGTCTGGTGCATATGAGGTAGTAGATCATTATGGTTCCAAAACGTAGTTCCTTAATTATTAATGAGATCATCCCCTCATGTATTAATGAACCATCCACATGTCCTGTTTTGTGTTTGACAGCTCAAGCCTTTGCTCACTTCTCTACTGAGTTGTCTGTCATCGTCCTATCAACTCCAGGCATTCTTTATTTATGATGAATAAATCCTTGGTAGGTTACACATTTTGCAAAAGAAGCTTCCCTTTTGTGGCTTGCCTTTTTCACTCTTTTTATGCTGCCTTTTGATGAACTGATACTTGCTCTGAATGTGATCAAGCTTATCAATCTCTTATGATTACTGCTCTTCAGTCTTTAAGAAATCTGGGTCTATGCTGATTGAAAATATTTTCTGATGTTATCTTCAAAAAGCTTGAAGTTTTGCGTCTCCCATCTAGTTCTATAAAACAACTAAAATTGATTTTGCATGTATGGGGTGCGACAGAGACCAAATTTTACTTTTTGCAAGTGAGAAACATCATGCTGTAGCTACCCTACTGCAGTCCCACACCAGTCATCAATCTAGAGCCTATGGATGCAGGCTTGGTTTCTGGGCTCCGAAGTCCATTCCTTTCATGTACATCTCACCTGCCAGGCCAGCACCTCACTGCCCTAATTATGTAAGTGTTATAACGAGTCCTGACATGCAGCAGAGCAAGTCCTGCCACCCTGTTCTACTGCTCTATGAGTATCGGGATTATTATTGGCCATTAGCATTTCCATAGATTTATTTTACAAACGGCTTGTCAAATTCCAAAAATAAACCCACTAGAATTTTGACTGAGATTGCACTGGACCTCCTACAAAGCCAATGGAAGCAAAGTCATTGTGATATTGACTTTTCCAAACCATGAACACGATGACAGCTCAAATTATCTAGACTTTCTTCAATGACGCTCAAAGTTTTATAATTTTCTTCAGAAGTTCTGTACAACTCCTGTTGTATACATACCTAGGTACTTGCCTATCTTGTGATGCATTTCTAAATCGTGCCTCTTTATTTAATGTCATATTCTGTTTGTTGCTAGCATATGGTACCACAGCAGATTTCAGAAGACCGATTTTGTATCCAGCAATCCAGCAACCCACTAAACTTGTCTTATTTCTAATAATTAACTTGTAGACTCCACTGGATTTTCCAAGTATTCAATCAAATTATCCATAAGATAATATTCTGTTTTCTTTATAATCCTTATATCTTTTATTTCTTTTTCTTGCCTAACTGCACTATAATCTCTAGAACAAGGATAAACAGAAGTAGTGACAGTGGATATTCTTAAATTGCTCCAGATCTCGAAGGAAAAGCTTTGTAACATTTCAAAGTTTAGCATAATATTTGCTAGAGGTTTTCTGCTGGTATCCTGAATCAAGTTAAGGAGGTCTCCTTTTATGTCTACTTGGCTATAGTTTTGTTTTTTGGTTTTCATTTGTTTGCTTGTCTACCTAAAGAATGTTCAATTATACCAAAAACTGTTTTTTTTTACCTCTATTAAGGTGATCATGTAACTTTTCCCCTTTAGTCTAAGTAGTAGATTACATTGATAGACATTCTAATGTACAACCAATCATGCATTTCTGGTATAAATAGAACTTGGTCATGATGTACTATTGTTTTTATACATATTCCTGGGTTTAATTTTGCTAACATTTTATCCAGGATTTGTGCATCTATGTTTACAAGGGAGACTGGGCTGAAGATAACTGCCTTTGCCTTTTCCAAACTCCCTCATCTAATATACTCCTCAGGAAGGATTCTTGGGTACAGTTCCCCCAAATCCTTGACTGTTTAAAATTGTTTCCATATAGCTTGATATCAGATGAATAACTGGTCAAGGACAAAAAATCCTTTATTCACAATTCTTCCCAAGTTTCTTGAAAACACTCCTACAATGTTATCTTGCTTTGTATGAACATATATATATGTATATATAGTATGTGTATGTTACTGTTTTCTTCTATCTTCTGGTTTGTTTGGTTTTTTATTGGGGGAAGGGATGAAAACTTCCATCAGTTTAAATGTTTTGATTCTCATTTTATTTCCTTCCTGTAGTAGCTTTCCACGGATGTCTGCTACTGATCAAGGTAACTTAGGCCAGTTTGATTTTCTTTCCTTTATAAATGTCCTTGTGGCCTGGAGTCCTTAGGTTTTGTTTGTTTTTGTTTGTTTGTTTGTTTGTTTTTCTCTTACCTTAAAAGTCAAATAATTTACTATGATACGTCTTGGAGTTGACTATGATGAATCAATTTTTCCAAGTACTGGGTAGGCACTTTCAATACGTAAATGCAGGTCTTCCTTTATTTCTAGAAACTTTTCTTGGATTATAGCTTTAAATATAAGTTGTGGTTTATTGTTTTGTTTCTCCTCTTCCGGGACTCCAATTATACATATGTTGGGCTTTCTTTGCCTGACCTTTATATCAATTGCTTACTCTCTGATCTTTTTTGCTGCTTTTTTAAATTTCTTGTACATTCTCTTGAATATTTTCATACCCTGCTTCAATGTCTTTTAGTCAATTTCAGTACAATTCATCCTCCCTAGATACCTTGTAAATTAATCTTCATTTCTATTATAATTTAGGATTTTTCTTCTATTTCTTTCCTGAGTTTAGTCACATCATTTTACACATCTTCATGTTTTTTTCTGTATTCTGAGTTTTTGAATTTAAGTTTTGAATTTCTGATTTTTTTCATATCTGCAAATGCTTGTGATAGACCTTTCATTCAGTAGGGTTTCTGTTACAGTTTCCTTTTGCTTCATGATTGGTTTGGGGGAAATTCTTCATCAGTAAAATGTTCTGATACTCTTTTTTTTTTTTTTTTTTTTGGTTTTCATCTTATAGTAGTTTTCCATGATGTCCCCTTAAGCTTTCTGTCCTTCATCTTTTCTTTGTAACACGATTTCTTTGGAAGCAGAAATGATAATTATATGAGGGTTTAGAGTTTAATTGCATTTCATAGTTCAAGAATGCTGTCCTCTATTGCTAAAGAAAATAAAAGTTTATTTAATGAAAGTGTTCTTTTGTGGGGGATGGGGAAGTGAAATTGGTAAATCTGATTTTGTGATTCTCTTTTCTTTAAGACCCTTAACTTCCTCCTCTTGCTTCCTTCTTTCCCTTAACCACCAAGTCTCCAAGGGCCACTTCCCCTTCCAAAGTGCCCCAGTTTTCAACCAGAAACAGGCTTTTCTCAAGAATAATGCCTAGAGCCCTGGGGACTTGCGAATCTCTTCCTTTGACTTCCCAAAAGCCAGTGCTTCCATCTACCACCTCTAAGACTAGGTCTCAGTATTTTCCCAATCTGGATGGAATGATGTCTTTCAGGGAGTGAATAAATCAGGTTCTATTCCCCTGGGGCTACCATACACCACTTCACTTCCCACACACTCTCCAGATTGACTCCTGACTCTCCCCACAGGCATAAGCACTGGAGGAGGGTCTCTGGAGTTGGGTGTTTATTTGGCTACCTACAGGGAATCTGAATTTCATAGTAATTGTTGTCTCCTGCTTACACTGCAGGAATAAGTTGTTTGCTTTCCTTCTTGATTTATATGATTTCCTGAAGGCTGTGTGTAACAATTCGGATTTAGGTGGTCTCCATTTCCTAAAGCAACCTGAAATTTCAAATTCATTGTTGAAGGATATTTCCTGCATACAGATTCCAGAGTGACAGATGTATTCTCTCAGCACACTGAACATATCTTATTGTACTATCATTGAGAAGTCAGTTATCAAATAACTGGTAATTCTTAGAAAATAATCTTTTTTCTCTAGCCACCTATAAAATTTTCTCTTTGTATTTAGTTTTCTTAAATTTTACTACACTGTGTTTAGGTATAGTTTTCTCTTTGTCATTCCTTTATCTTTGTCAAGGCCTATTAGTTGGGCCTCTTGAATTTGTGAATTGTTTTATTTCAGCAGTTTCAGAGCAATCTCAGTCATTATTTCTTAGAATTCATACTCTTTCTGTCTTCTCCCCTTCTCTGACTTCAATTAAACATACACTAAGCTTTTACACCATACCCTCTATCTCTCACGCCTTCCATATTCTTATCTCTCAATGTGTTATTATGGCTATTGTCTTCTAGCCTACCTTCCAATTCACTAATTTTCTCTTTACCTGGTTCTAATTTGTTAAACCTGTCCACTGAATTCTTAATTTTGGTTATCATATTTCTGAATTCCAGAAGTCCTATTTGGTCATTCTTCAAATCTCTTATGCAAATTGTATAGTTTCCAATTCGCCCGCAGACATTTTTAAACTTTACTTCATACATAATAAAGAGAACAGTTTTATGGGATGAGCTTGTTAAGGTTACAAAATCTCAAGTTTTGGAGGGCCTGTTTCTGTTATCTGTTGTTTCTGCTCTCTGTCATGGAGTCTGGAATGTGTGTGAAGACTTTTGACTCCTTGCTGGTCACTTTATTTAAAAAAGTATTTGTAAGAATAATTTGAATTCTGGTACCTTATTCCGGGAAAGATTTTGCTTTGCTTCTCCTGAGCATTTTGAGGAATTACAGTATAGAATCACGTGAATCAAGGTTTCAACAGCCCTGCTCCTCCAAGGTGACTTCAGCCTAGATTGCAAGACTGTATAAGAAATGTTTCCCTTCTATTCTACCCTTGTGTGTCACTGTTCCTCATCTCAGAAAGTGAGTGGGAACTTCTCAGACTCTCTATCCCAAGTAAGCTAGGATTTGACCTACTGATTCCGTCAGGCTATTAAAACTATAGCTCACTTTGGGATTATTTCTTCTGATTTAGCAAATGCCCCCAGATGAGGCTGACTTCTCTGGGTTCTGGCCTTCTCCTAGATTCTGGCCCAGGAAGTCTTTGCTTTCTTGCTAGCTCTTCAATGCTTTTAATACACTTCTTTTTGTTTGTTTGTTTGTTTGTTTGTTTGTTTGTTTTCTGGATTAAAAAAAAACTTATTCAGCTTTTTTAGCTGTCTTCAGTGGGAAAGCTGGTTGGAATTACCTAGACAACCACTACTGGAAGGAGAAGGTCCTCCTACTTGCACACTTTTCCTTAATTCCAAATTAAGTAGTTCAATCTTTCATTCTGTGGGAAATTCTACAATTTCTGGGAAGATTACAGAGAAATCCCCCAAGGTTTCTCATTAGCCAGTTCACCCCTCTCTCTAGATGGGTCAATGTCCCCACTCAGCACAGAGTCTCTACGGCTGAGCATCCTCCTTCCAACCGGGCCTCCACTGCAGATACCATCCTCCTTCTTCATCCATGGCACCCTCATGTCTACATAACATATTCTTACTAAACATATAGAGGTAACAGAGAGGTATTACAGCATCACTCAAAATAGGAAACAACTTATAAGTGCTTTTATAATGTACAACACAGTCAACCCTAATGCAAACTACGGACTCCAGTTAATAGTATAATTATAATAACATTGTTTCATCAACTGCAACAAAAGTATACTGTAAAGTGCTAATGATAAGGAAAACTGCATGTGGGGTGCAAGGTATACAGGGACACTATTTTCTGCATGATTTTTCTGTAAACCTACAATGTGCCTAATAAAAAAAAAAAAAAAAAAACACACACACACACACACAAAAAAAAAACAGTGTTTTTTAGGAACTCATCAGAATTGGCCACTCCTCCACATTAGAAAATATGTTACTCTGTCCCTCTAAACACCCTCCTGTGCTTCTGTCTCCCAGGACCTCATCCCATTTCCACCCTTCCATTCTTTTCTGACTTCTGAGCACATACCCTTACTCCACTACTGCTGGAACTCTAAAATTCCTTTAACTTCATCTGGCAGCACAATTTAGCTCTTTTCTAAACCATTCCCATCCAAGCCCTGCCCACAAAGCTTCACCTTTCTTAATCAAAAAGTGTAAGAAGGTGTTTTCCTCCACCAAAGTGCCAAAAATTTCTGAAGCAAATGCTGTGCTTCCTCTAAAATGCAGAAATGAGGTAGCAGTTTTTCTAAAAAGCAATTTTTCTTCCTAGTATACCCTTCCCTTAATAAAATCTTTACAGTCTCGGCAAAAGTTCCATGCCCACAAATTCTTCTCCAAGCTCTGAGGGATGAAAGGTGGAGAGGAGAGTGGGATCTTCATTTACTGGTTGCCCAAAGATCTTTCTCTCAAGCAGGTGCCAAGGGATCGTGGCTCCCATCAGCCAAAGAGAGCACAAGCTGCATAAACCCTAGGCATTTCCTGCTTTCAAAGGCTGGGCATTCTTATTTTGAGGCCACTACAGAAATTCCTTATTTCCTTAGAAGTTTCATCAGAAGGACAGCAACAAACAGATTAAACAGTTTAACCTATTGCACTAAAGAATCTTCTCTGTAACAAGAACAGATCTACGAATAAGAAATTGTGGGATGAAAATGCCCTACTAAGAAGCCACACTGAAAATAAAAACATGGTTTACTGAAAAGCAGAGGTTTGGTTGGGATTCCTGTGGTTGTTGCTGTTCTTTTAAACAATCATCCGGCGAAGCTGAGACGTGCTTCTTTCTAAACCATGGCACCAGAGGAAAATCAATTCAGTGCAGCACTGGAACAAACAAGCACTAACCACAACTTCCCAGCCTCCAAGAAAATATAAAACACACCTTCTAAAGGACACAAGAGGAAACAAAGAGCCTGCTAAGAAAGCATGATTCACATCTACTTCAAATCACATTTCAAAGAACTAAATGAGACTGGGGAACACTTGTGAAATGCTGGTAGAGGAAAAAAAAAACCCCAACACTATCAAAAAACATCTCACTGTGAAGTTAGTAATAAATGAACATAAATGCACTTACATAAGCAAAAGACAGTACTTTGAATACAAAGGGTGAAAAGCAGCTAAATATGATACTGAATCAAATAAAGCATTACTGCAAGAACTGTATAAAACGCCATAATATGGAGATTAGGTGATAACCATTAGACACGGAGTTGAAAACCAGAGTCAATCAAGGAGCAAAATAGAGTTTATAATTTGCATGATTCCATTTTATGACGTCATTCAATAGTTTCCCAAATCAAGTGCCTTTCCTGGGAAGAATGCGCCTCTTGTTCTCTCCTACTCAAGGCAGACGAGGGAAACAAAAAGGCACAGAAACCTGCAAATACTCAGAAAGCGGTGCCCTGGGCTGTGTTATCACACCTAGATTTTAAACAAGGCACAACTTCTCTGCACAATCGATGAAAGCAGCCGCCAAGCTCAGAGGAGATTCTCCATAAGAGAGCACTTCTCCTTTCTGCCCTCCGTCCCGAACAGGCTGGCGTCCCTGGTACCTGTGGTCCTGCCTGGCACCACGCCATTGGTGCTCTGTTCATTAATTCCACAAACTACCAGGAGACTGTGCAGGGAGTGGGCACGCATCATCTCAACTGTCATTTAATTAAAATCTGCTATTGGCAATATGGCAGCACATCATTGGGGGAATTACTTTTAGAATGAAGGTAAAAGGTATTTCAAAGTCCCCTACATAAACATGAAGGCATGATCTAAAACTGCCTGAGCACACATGATAATTTTTCCATAATGTTAAGGATGTTCTTTCCAGACTTGGTAATTAATTGGATTCCATAGCGAAATTATTCTAGCATCCTTGATGGTAAAATGGTGTGCAAAGGCAGGAAACAAAGTGCCAAGATACAGCCATAAAAACCACGCAGCCGCCAGATCCTGATGATCACCAGGCTTAGTAAGGAGCGAGCTCTGGCTGCTTCCGCCGCGCACTCATTACTTTCCTGCCAGGAGGCTGCACTGAATCCTGATCATATCGCCTTACTGCAAAGGAACAAAGCGGCTCAGGGTCCGGCGTCTTGCCTTGGAAGGATGCACAGCAGCAACACTGCACGGCCGGTGCCACGGGCTGGCTGGGAACAGCACCCTGCCACACAGACGGAGGTGGCCACTGTGCTGCACATTTCCCCTCCCGGCCCCCGAGGAAGCGGCTGCTCAGGGAGCTGGCTTACCGTCAATCCGGCTCACAAGTTCTTCCAGCATCTTCACTTTCATTTGAATCCCAGGTTGGGCAAAAGTGTAGTTGTCCTAAGGAAAAATTAATAAAATTAAGATATGCAAGGATATATATCAAAGAGTCCAAAAACAGCCAGCACGGGTTCTTGTTAGTGATGGCCTCCTGGACGAGGAGCCAGGCAGCCGGGCCCTGACCGCCAGGGAGCAGCCTGGCCACCAGCCCCCTGACCCGAACGCTCACTGCCAAATCCCCACCTGGAGAGCAAGCACGTCCTCCAGGCCGCTGCTAAGGCAAGTGCCAGCTCTAAAACACATCGATTCTATGAGGCAGTTAAGAGATAGGTAATCGAGTATGTTTGTATATAACACACATATACAAGAAAGCACATTTTCCAATGGGTAAAAAGTCTGTTGCAGCAAAAATGAACAGTTTCAGTAATCAGTTGTAGTATCAGAACCAATTCACAACCTAATAATATATTTCAGCTTGAGAAACATGGAGTACACCTCACATCACACCCTGATGTGTAATGCAGTCGAGACTTACTTTGAGAAAATAAAGCTGAACATTTCCTGACATCACAGGATGTGCCTACACATTTCAGAGAGTATTAAACGGTGCATTTCTACATGTAAAATATTTGCATTAAAATTGAACAAGTGGACATCAAGGTATGTAGCAGGGTGAGTAGATCCATTTGCTAGAAACGATTGCTTGGCCAGGTAAATGGACACTGAGCACTGAGCAATGCCAGGTGAGCTGACGGGAAATGGCAGGTGTGCCAGGTGGGGCCAGGGATGGTGTGATGCCAACAAGTCAAGGGCTAATGACATAGTCACTATGTGAGGAAGAGCACACATGTGACTTTGTTCTCAAGGCTATAATTGGGTGAACACAGGTGAAGCTCATAAAGTAGGACAGGAAAGGCAGTGTGGCATCATCAAGAGGGAAAAAAACATCTTCAGTCAGACGGACCTGGAATGGAATCCCAGCTCTATTACTTAGGAGCTGTGTGGCCTTGGCACATGCCATGACCTCCCTGTGCTTCAGTATCGTCATCTATAAATGAGGATGGGTTAAAGGACATTTAAAGGACATGGTGTATGTGGAATGTCTAAGAGGGTTTGGGATTCAGCTGGTCCTAGGAAATAACAGCCTCTATCACGTCTACCGCCATCATCTAATAGCACAAAAAGGCAGCTGGGAGACTCAGCCAGAGAAGGATGCTGGCGCCTCGTCCATGCACTCCAGGGGCAGGTGGAGGCAGCTCCCCGCTCCAGGAGAGGAGGGCCGACCCCACGGAGGCTGTAAGAGCCTCAGCTGGGGCTCAGGGACGGTTTCCCAAACCAGGGTTCCTACTGGACTCATGGGATAACAGGTAGAACACCCACTTGCTGACCATGAGTAGGGAAGCGTGGAGAACAGGATCATGGTCCCCTAATCCCCAAACCTGTGAGTAAGTGACATTACAGGACAAAGGGGGATTAAGGTCGTAACCAGCTGGCCTCAAAATGTGAAGATTATCCTGGATTATCGGGGTGGGGTCAGGCGCAGTGCAATCACAAGGGTCCCTAAAAGTGGAAGAGGAGACCAGAGCAACGCGACATGAGAAGGACTCGACCCACCACTGCTGTCTTTGAAAATGGCAGAAGGGCCATGAGCCAAGGACCGCGGGCGGCCTCGCGAAGCCAGCAGGGGAGGCGATAGAGTCTGCCCTAGAGCCCCAGGAGGAGCACAGCCTGGACGAAGCCTTGATTCCAGCCCAGGGAGACCCACTCTGGACTTCTGACCCACGGAACTGTGAGATGACAGGTTTGTATTGTTTTAAGCCACAATGCTTGAGGTAATTTGTTATGTAATAAAAAACTAACCCAGGAGGCTCTCAGGGTAGTCTTTCTTAGGGCCCCTAAGAGTCACTAAAAAATAAAGTCAGAAGATGAGAATCTGGAGTAAGCAGAACCACAGAGTGCAGCTGAGGTTTCCTGTGCAGCCAAGAAGGGCTTTGAGCTTTTCAGAGGGAGACAAGGCAGCCAGGCCCTGGCAGTGCCTACGGGCCAGTGATGGGCTCCAGCTTACGGCACCCTTGTCCTCAGGCAGTGACCACAGGGCTGCAGCAGGGCCACATGGACACCAGCAAGAGGTGGGGAGGCCTCGGCAAGGGGCCTTGGCCCGGAGCAGGAGATCAGGTCTGGGGCCTGTGGCTTCCCTGATGGGCACGGCTGAGGCAAGTGGGGGCAACCTGGTGCCCTGACAGAGGAGGGGGGCAGATGCCTGGGGGCACTGCTGGGCGTCGGGAGGTGCTGGCCACACAGGATTAGGGGCAGGTGGAGTCGGTGGCATGAGGCCAGCTGCCCACATTTCAGTCTGCGTTGACAGCCAGGAGAGACAGGCGGAGACTGGTCCTGACTTCAGTTTCTTATCCACAGAATCAAGTATGGGACCCCCTTAGAGAAGAACGGTCTTGCTCAGGGGTGTTGACCACTCGGACACACCTCTGCTCTGAGGTGACACACCCCCAGAACTTACAGAACACAAACAAGGAGAAAGGACTAAGGAGCCCGCCATGCAGGGATGGTCCGGATGGGCCATGGGGGCCGGCAGGGGACTGCTGCTAGCACTCACAGGCCCCCGGTGCAGGATCCACAGAGGGTGCTCCCCGGGTGGGGTGGGGTGGTGGACAGAGAGGGCAGCCTTCAGGCTGGCAGCAGCTGCTGAGGCCAGAGCCCCTGACCACATCTGGCACAGTGAGCATAATTCTATACATGCTTTTCTCTCTCGCACATGCACACACCCACACACACACACACACATCACTTCCTAGCAGGAGCAGGAGCAGCAGGGCCGCTGGGGCCCAGAACTACGAATGCCTACAAAGCATTGTGGGTTTTTCCCAGACATGGAAGACGAGCAGCACTGGGAGAGTTCTCCCAAGGGGGTTCCGAGTGGCAGCTCTGCACCCCACAGCACTGCACCTCTGCAAAGCACCCAACTTCCCTCTGCAAGATGTGCAGCTCCCCCATCATCCCCAGCAGCAGGGAGGATGGCCCTCGGAGCATGGTCTTGCCTGGGATGACCGCTGGAGGGGACTGGGGGTGATGTGTTCTCTAGATTCGGTGAGCACGGAGCAGCCAACACCAAGACGAGCGGTGGGAGCTGCTAAAATGTGAACTCTCAGAGACCCAGCGTTCAGTGGCCCCAGCCCGGGGAGAACTGCCACACCGCAGCCCCGGGCACGCCTCCAGCTGAGGCAGAGAAGAGACAGGAGCCAAGGAGAGCAAACCAGGGGTCCGACATGTTTGAGCTTTAACAGGGACAAGAAATCTTGATTGTGGACTTGAATTCCTTTGAATGACATCATCTTTGGATGAACTTGGCAAGGGTTGCTCTTTGAGACTTACCTTCCCTGGGGATCGGATAACAGGACAGTGATACTCAAATCAGGGTAGTCTGTGTGTTACAAGTTTACAGAATGTCATCTAACCTCACATGGAGTTTCTGGTGAGCCAGCTTGAAGGCCAGATCGAGTTAGGAATGGGGAGTAAACCGGAGCGTGGCCCTGCAGCCTTGGGGACAGAGCGGCCTGGAAGACTATTGCAAGTTCAGCTCTGATCCACTCAGAGCCGTCTGCGGCACATCCCAAACCACCCTGCAGGGGTCCTAGGAGAACAGCAGCGGCAGAGCAGCTCCCCCGGGGCTAGCCTGGACCCACAGAGTACGGCACCCCACGGCTCCCCTCACACCCGGGAGGCCGCAGCCCTGGCTGACCACAGGCGTTAAGGTCACATGAGCAAAATGCTGAAACGGTCGGAGGCAGCACGCCCAGCCCAGCCTAGTCCAGCCCAAGGTTTCCCTCCGGGTGGAGGGAATGAAAGGGGGTACCTCCTGCACGTCCCCTCCCAAGAAACACTGCGGCCCAGGAGGCCGTTTCTGGACTGCTAAGCCTGGGGTGGGGGTGTGGCTCAGTGCCCACCCTGCCACCCTCCAAGTCAGCTGCTCCCCCAGGGCTCCTCTGCAAGGGGCCTGCCCTACCCCATTGGCTGTGACTGGGTGGGGGGTGGAGGGGTGCTAAATAATCCTGGGTGCAGTCAGCCAGTTTATTTGATTCTCACACCAAGACAGGATTTCAAACCTCTCATTTAGGAGAAATAAAAGTTATTCGTTAGCCTCCACCTGCCACTACTTTGTTTTATTTCTCAATTTGCCCAGAACCCAGGCAGGGAAAATGAGTTCTCTCAGAAATCCAAGCAATGAGAAAAGAATGACACCTGAGAGCCTATAAAAAAACACATCTGTATCTTGGTGAAAGGCACTGCGAGGAGATTGACAGACATGGCCTTGGGACCCTGATTTGAAGCCAGAGGACAGGAAAGCCTCCAGAATGTCTCCGCCACAGAAGATGGTGCTCGAAACTCAGAGAGCAGGGCTGTGGCAGCGAAGGCTGTGGGAGTGAAGGCACAGCGCCCAGGAGAGCGCAAGGGATCCGCAGGGACATGGGGAGGGAGTCGGGGGAGTGATGGGGACATAGGGGAGTGACTCAGGGAGTGTCGGGGCCGTGGGGAGTGAGTCCAAGCCAAGGCCTGCTGGGCAGCACGCAGCCACCCAAAGGCACACCAAGGAAGCAGGGCCATGGGGACAGGGAGAGGAGACACAAAGTCCTATGGCCTTGCAAAAGCAGTTCTCCGGGGAGACCCTGCCATCCAGCCTCCCCCCACCCCACGCCCCCACACAGCAAGGCTCTCCAGGCGCCTGTAACCAGGACACGGGCTCTGCCTGCTTGAGGCCAGGAACCCCGATTTACCTCCTGGAGGTAAATCCAGTTTACACACGTATCAACACTAACTAAAAGGAAACAATCAGATCCTTCCCAACTGAGATTTTATTTTGTGTCTTTAAAAGAGGATTTATTCTACGAAACTTGCAGGCAGGAGGGAAGAAGGGGAGGCCTCAGGAAGAGAATGACATTTGGGAGACGCTTTATGAAGGCTGGGTCCAGAAGCAGAAAATCAAAGAGAAGCACCCAGCCCGCCTGGCAGCTGTTGCCACTCCACCTTGGGCCTCAGGCAGTAACAACCCTTTCTGTGCTCTTCAGCAGACAAGTAGAACTAAAGTACTCCGAAAGGACATTTCAGAGGAAAACTGAAACACACATTCACCTCGGCTTCACTGCAAGGACCCACAGCAACCACCTCTTAAAACTTCCAGCTCACAGAGAACGAAGGCCCCTCCTGCACCCTGGGGGCAAGGCTCTTCTGCCGGGGGCAGGGGACCACCGCCTCCTGCAGTCCCAGCCCCTCAGCCCGGGCCTGGATCTGCCTGCTGAACAACTCAGAAAACCCTTTTTGCAAACAATGAAAGTCATTCAGCCTTTACAGAACTCAGTTCTGGGTGCCCCTCGGGGCCACCCGGACAGCAGCCCTGGACACAGCAGCCCAGTCGGCTCTGACCGGTGCAGAGGACAAAAGTTTGCTCTTGCCACAGCTGCGCCCAAATTTCATCCATTAATGCACTAATCCAACTGATACAATTAATGCACTAATGCAATAAAATACAGACTTTTAGTTCTTTCTTCTGGAGCACGAACATTCGCTAAAGGCCTCCGACGTGCCGGGCATTACACTGAGTCCGGGGCATGCGGCGGTGGGCAGGAAGAGTTACGCGGAGACCTGGGACCACCGTCCTCAGAAGGCCTGCTCGCAAGGTGGGCCCAGGGCCCGCACCTGGGATCCCGGATTTTGCGAGGATTCCTAGCCCTCTTTAAATGGTGAGTGGCTCCCTGTGGCACCACTGTTTCTAACAAACAACACAGCTTATGCAGAACAGAACGAACGCCTGCCCTCCTTCTGAGAGTCTGCACAGGCCAAGGGTGGCCAACATGCCTGGCCCCCACAGAAACCCGGGTGCCAGGGCTTCATGAGCTTCCCTGGTGGGCAGCGTTTCACAGGTGTTGTCACAACTTGCTGAGGAACTGGGCCGACCCCGTGTGAGCCTACAGGGAGAGGGCTCTGGAAAGTCAGGCTTCACCCCATGTGTCTTTTCCTTCTGCAGGTTCTGACTCGCAGCCTCCTGCTGTAATAAAGCACAGCTGCAAGGGTGACGATAAGCTGAGTCCTGTGGCTCACTGAACCGTGGGTGGTCCTGGGACCCCCAGCACAACCAGTGAGAAAAGCAGACAAGGCCCTTCTGTTCACGGAGACGACAGCCTGGCAGCAAAGCAAATGTACATCAAGTGCCAGCTGTGCTGAGGGTGGCTGTGCCAGTGCAGCTGTGAGAGGCCCTGCCCCGCAGGCCTCCCGAGGTCTGCAGTCTGAAGGCTGGAGGGAGGGAATGGGGCTGAAAGAAGGGAGGTGCCGCAGAGCCCCAGCTGCAGGATGGGGAGAAGGAAGGAAAGAAGGCCAGTGCAGCAGGCGGCCCGAGGAAGCAGCACTAAGGCAGGAGAAGACCATTCCAAGGCCGGGCAGCCATTCAGGGAATTCAGTGTAAGACCAAAGCAAAGCTATGGAGTGGAGTTGATGGAATGGAGCTGCAGAGCTGCCATGGTTACAGGATTCACATTTTTTGAAAAGGTGACCCTGGCTGCCAGCTGGAGAAGCAATAAATGGAGCCAAAGAGGGTGCAGGAATGTCAGTGAGGAGACCACTGCCATACTACGAGCGCCTCCGACTGACGATGCAGTCAACCCAAACTGTCACAGCTGCTTTGTGCTGACCTGTGTTGGATTGGATGCTCTTCTGAACTTGAACATAGGATTTGCATTTATTCCTATTAGCTTGTTCTCTGGCTCAGGCGTGGCTGGCAGGCCAGGCAGCTGAACTCCTTCCGAGTCTCCGTTATGCCATCTATCACGGTAGCTGCTTCCCTCCATGCTGAGAAGCACTGAGTAAACCCGTACCCTGCACGACTTCATAACATCTCTGGGGAAAGGAAGGAGGACAAGGAAGGCTCTGGGTGTGGGTGTACAGAAAGGAGCCTACAACAGTGGTGAGCTGCCTTGCTCCCAACCCACGGCAGACACGGATCACAGACAATGGTTAGGACAGAGGGCTCTCTCCAGACAGGACAGAGTAACTGGCACCTCCTACCGTAAAAACCTGAAAAAGGAAAAAAGTACAAAACACTTGTTTTCAGACACCAGCCAACTCACAGCATGCAAGAGGTATAATAGTATTTGAAGACATTTGTGATAAGTTATACATGCAACCACTGAAAGGGGGGGTGTGATAGCCAATAATCATAATAGCATATAATGAAAACACTGGGCGTACATAAGGTAGAAATCAAAAGTTCAAAAAAAAATGACTGGCAGAATCTAAGGAAATGAAAGGCACAACAAAAGACATGAAAGATATAATGGAGACATACAACAGCAGATCTCAAGGCGCAGAAGAAAACACTCAGGAACTGCAGAACAAGGCAACTGAAAGCCTACACACAAAAGAACAGATAAAGGAAAGAATGGAAAAATATGAGCAACATCTCCGGGAGCTTAAGGACAAAATGAAATGCAGGAATGTACGTGTCATGGGTGTCCCTGAAGGAGAAGAGAAGGGAAAAGGGGCAGAAGCAATAATAGAGGAAATAATCAATGAAAATTTCCCATCTCTTATGAAAGACATAAAATTACGGATCCAAGAAGTACAGTGTACCAGAAACAGAATAGATCTGAATAGGCCTACGCAAAGACACTTACCAATCAGATTATCAAATGTCCAAGATAAAGAAGGAATCCTGAAAGCAGCAAGAGAAAAGCGATCCATCACATACAAAGGGAAGTTGATAAGACTATGTGCAGATTTCTCAATAGAAACCATGGAAGCAAGAAGGAAGTGCTGTGATATATTTAAGATACTGAAAGAGAAAAACCACCAACCATGAATCCTACTTCTGGCAAAACTGCCCTTCAAATATGAGGGAGAGCTTAAAATATTCTCTAACAAACAGACAATGACAGAGTTTGTGAACAAGATACCTGCTCTACAGGAAACATTAAAGGAAGCACTGCAGATAGAAAGGAAAAGATTTTCCTTTCCCAATTTTGGGAGACAGTAGAACAGCAATGTAAGTACACTGAACAAAGATGACTGTGAGTATGCTTGAAAGAGGAAGGTTGGGAACATGTGGGACACCAGAACAAAAGACGAAGGATAAAGATTGGGACTGTGTAACCCAGGGAAACCTAGGGTGCTCAACGACTGTAATAAAAGGTACAAATATGTTTTTACATGAGGTAGAACAAATGAATGTCAACATTGCAAGGTGTTAAAAATAGGGTGGGATTGGGGGAAAAATACAATCAATGCAAACTAGAGACTATAATTAACAGCAACATTGTATCATGCTTCCTTTAATGTAACAAAGGCAATATACCAAAGCTAAATGTATATGCGGGGGGCGCATACGGAAGGGGTATGGGACTCTTGGCATTGGTGATGCTGTCTGACTCTTTAATCGACCTTGGTTTAATGCTAGCTTTCCTTTTGTCACTTACTAGCTGCCATGAGTTTTTTTTTCCTCTCTCTCTTCTTTTCCTTTTGTCTCTCCACCTGCTTTGACTCTCCCTCCTTCTTTGTGGAAGAAATGGAGATGTCCTTATACAGACAGTGGCGATGGTCGTGAATACATGGTGGTGACTACACAGGGAACCATCGATTCTTTACTTGGGACAGAATATATGGTGTATGAACAAAACTGTCTGTCAGAGAATATTTTTTAAAAAATGGGTTGATGAAGAAAACTTGAGGGCACTATACTGAGAGAAAGAAGACAGACACAGAAGGACAAATATTGCAGGGTCTCACTGATATGAACTAGTTATAATATGTAAACTCATAGACATGAAATATAAGTTACCAGGATATAGAACGGGGCTAAAGAATGGGGAGCCGTTGGTTATTATGAGCAGAATGTTCAACTATAGTGAACTTAAACATTTGGAAGTAGACAGAGGTGATGGTAACACGTTGTGAGAATAACTAACAGTGCTGAACGGTCTGTGAATGTGGTGGAAAGGGCAAGCTCAGAGTCACGTATGTCACCAGAAGGAAACTTGGAGGTTAAAACATGGGAATGTATAAAACAGTGAATCTTGTGGTGGACAATGTCCGTGACTAACTGTACAAACATTAGAAATCTCTCTCATGAACTAGAACAAATGTATGACACTATAACTAGAAGTTAATAATAGAGGGGCATATAGAAAAAAAAAAAACCTATTGCAAACTATATACTACAGTTCATAGTATTTTAACATTCTTTCATCAGCAGTAACAAATGTACTATACCAATACAAGAAATCAATAATGGAGGGGGCTTAGTTAGGGGTATGGGAGAATTTGAGTTTCCTTTTTTTTGTCTTTATTTCTTTTCTTGAGTAATGAAAATGTTCTAAAAATGGAAAGAAAATTAATTGTGGTGATGGATGCACAGCTGTATGATGGTATCAGGGCAACTGATTGTAAGCTTTGGATCTTTGGATAATTGTATGGTTTGTGAACAATCTCAATAAAAATGTAGACTCAATGCCTTCTGTACACCATACACAAAAAGTCTCAGCGTACTGCGATGTCTTCCTGCTCTTCCAGCACCCCACTCTTAAGAATTCTATCCTCAATTCTCTTCTTCCATTATATACCAATAATTCTCAAAGTTAAAGGCACATCAAAATAAACCAGGGTGCTGATTAAAAACATAGACCACTTATCTTTGGAATCTGCTCTATCAACAAATACCATGATAAAGGCATCTATAAAATAAATTACAGAATAATATCCTACTTAATGGTGAAAGCCTGAATACTTCACATCTACACACACACACACACACACAGAGAGAGAGAGAGAGAGAGAGAGAGAGAGAGAGAGAGACATCCAGAAGGAGGCAAAGATGTCTAATCTTATCACTTCTCTTCAACTTTATACTAGAGGTCCCTGACAGTGCAACAGGGCAAGAGAAGGAAACAAAAGTTATATGCATTGAAAAGAAAAAAGTAAGAATCTCTTTATTTGCAGGTGACACGGTCATGTACATAGAAAATCCTAAGGCACCTATAAGAAAAAGAGTTCCTAGAACCAATAAGTCAATTTAACAAGATCACTGGAAACATGGTGCAGCATATTACATATTCCAAAGTTGGCCGCAACAGTATCTTCCATCACACCTGCTCTTTTATAATGGGAGCATGCTACTCCCGAATCAAGAGATGGAGTCTAATTTCCCTCCCCTTAAATCTGGGTAGACTGTGACTGCTTCAACCAAAAGAGTACAGTGAAAGTGACATTAAGTGACATCTAGGCTTGGTCATACAAATCCAACTTACACCGTGTTCCCTCAAGGAGCCTGTGGGACTCTGAACAACAACACGAGAAGTCTGACTACCACAAGGCCACTGTGCTATGAAGACAATAAGTGACATGCGGGGCCCTGAGTGGGAGGGCCAGGCTGCAGATCTGCTCTTAGAGCCCAAGCAGGCACCAGACACTTAAATGAATGAGTTTTCTGACGATTCCAGGCCCCAGTTACCAAGTTGTGCCCAGCCTTCAGGTCTTCCCAGCTGAGACTCCAGACATCGCAGGGCATAGCTAAGCAATCCCTGCCAAGCCCAAAGTGAAATCCCGACCCACAGGATCTGTGAGCATAATAAACTAGTTGCTTTAAACCAAGCTTTGGGGTAATTTGTTATGCAGCAGTAGTAGCCAGAATACTAGGCTGGTTTATAAACAAGTATATTTGTATATACCAGCAATAAAAACAAAATTTAAAAACAAAGTAGCATAAAAGAACATAAAATATTTACAAATAAATTTAAATATGAGCAAAACCTATAAACTGAAAACTGCAAAATAATGGTGAAGATAAATTAAAGAATATCTTTAATTAAGAAATCTACCAAGTTCATGGATTAGAAGACTCATTGTTGTTAATACTGTCAATTCAAGGAGAACAGACATATAGATTCAACAGAATCCCATTCAAAATCCCACCAAGAAAATTCTGAAAAAGAAGACTCAAGTTGGAGGATTTACCCTACCTGACTCCAAGTCCTACAATGAAGCTACAGTGGGTTTGTAGTCACTTGACAATCCAAGAGCTCAACGGAACGGGGGAGAATGCCTAGGTACAGACACACCTACACAGGCATCTGATCTTCATCAAAGGCGCCAGCACAACCCCATGTGGAGACGAAAGTGTTTTCAACAAACTGTGCTATGTTAACTAGGACATCTATATGGAAAAATCAACCCAGTGCCTTCTGTACCCCATATACAAAAAATTAAGTCAAGGCAGACTACAGACCTAAAAGTAAAAGCTAAAATTATAAAGTGTGTACAAGAAAAACATAGGGGAGACTACCTTGGCATCCTAAGGGTTGGCAAAGGATTTTTAATCAAGACACAGAAAGCCATTACCATGCAAGAAAAAAGTGATGAATAGGATTTCATCAAAATTAAAATTTTCTGCCCATCATATGACATTGTTAAAAAATGAACTGGGTCAGAAACTTAGCAGGGTTGGGTTAGCAGGGGCTGGTTAGCAGGGGCTGGGTTGGGGTTAGGTTAGCAGGGGCTGGGTTAGCAGGGGCTGGGTTGGGGGTAGGAATGAGGAGTTGAGGGTCAATTGATGCAGAGTTTCTGTTTGGGATGTTGGAAAGGTTTGGGTGATGGGTGGTGGTGACGGTGGCACAACGCTGTGAGTATAATTAATGACACTGAACTGTCTGAGTGTGGTTGGAAAGTGAAATTTGGGGTTGTATATATGTTAGGAGAATAAAAATCATAGGATCATATACAACACACAAACAGTGAACCCTAATGTAAACTATGGACTATAGTATAATTATAATATTGTTTTGTCAATTGTAACAAAAGTATCACACTAATGCAAAGTGTTAGTAATAGGGAAAACTGCGTGGGGGAGTATTTTCTGCGTGATTTTTCTGTAAACCCACAACTTCTCTAGTAAAAAAAAAAAACTGGCAAGTCACAAACTGGGAGAAAATATTCTCAAAATATGTGTCTTGACAAAAGGTAGCTATCAAGAATAAATAAGGAACATGAGAGAAATGCAAAGACGGGGAGGAAACAGAGCAACTAGAACCTTCACACACTGTTGCTGAGTGTGTAAAATGGTACAACCACTTTGAGAAAAGGTCTGGCTGTTTCTTTTTTTTTTTTTTTTTTTTTTTTTTATTAAATTCAGTTTTATTGAAATACATTCACACACCATACAATCATCCATGATATACAATCCACTGTCCACAGTATGATAACATAGTTATGCGTTCATCACCACAGTCTGGCTGTTTCTTATATAAAAAAAAAATCCACACATACTCCGATGACTCAGCAAGTCCACTCTTGGTATTTAACCAAGAAGGAAAACACATGTCAGCAAGAAGACCTGTAAATAAATGTTCACAGCAGCTTCACTCCTGACAGCCACAAACTAGAAACAGCTCGGGTTTCACGACAGGAGAGCACAGCACATCCATACGGTGGACGACTGCCTGGTGATGCAAAGGAATGAGGCATCATTCCAGCAACAACAGGGATTTTATGTTTCTCCGTGCTGTTGTAAATTGAATTTTTTTTCATTTCCAATTTTAAATCATTTGCTGTTCAGTGACTACCCCTTAATGAACCTTCTGCTGCAGGCCAGTAATCAGCACGTTCTTGTCTGTTTCATAAACCTTCCTAGAATACTGCCAAGAATCCTCCATTCTATCGAATGGGGCTGGCTCTAAAATCAAATTTCCCAGATTCTTCCACACAGAGTATGACTCATCTGGCATTTGGGACGGGAACAGACGTAAACCAACTAGGTGCTTCGTTCACCCATTCTTCCACCCATTCCCCAAACCCTGCAGGGCTGCCTCACGTCCAAGGGCAGGGCTGGCTGCAGGGGGGGGCTTTGCTTCTCTCTGCATCATGGCTCAGCTCCCCTGCTCTTTCCAGAGAGAGACTGTTCCTGATGAATGTGACAAAAACCAAGCCACAGCCACAGAACTGCCCGCTCTCCCTGCGTCCTTCCCAGGCAGCAGACCAATCCCTTCTTGGTCTTCTCTTTCCTTGGAGCTTAGTGTCAGACCAGACCACCCCCAGGCCTTGGAACGTGCCAGGTTCTAGCTGTCGTTTCTGAGGTTCCTGAGCCACCTTTCCGTACGTGCCTTTGGCTACCGGCCTCTCTCCTTCTGGGGGCATGCATTTTAATAACTGGTGCTTCTCCAAGGGCTCCCTGTGCAGGCTCTGGTTTCCTGGGATACCTCTGTCCCTTCTCTCCTCAATGGTTGACACGCAACAGCCATCCCCCACCCCACCCCAAGACACAGTCCACTGCAGCCCCCAGGCCTGGGCCTGCTAGGTCACTAAACCATTACATTTCTGGTCTTTCCTGTGACAAGTTCCAAGATAATGAGCCACTCTCCTCAATATCCCTATGACTTCCATGCCACCACCAGTTCATAGAACTGAAAAATTCTTCCCCAAGGAAAGGAAATGTAAATGACTAATTATAAAAGGCCACAGTTCTTTTCTACTCAAAGAAGCTGTCCTGTTAAGTAATGAATCTAAGAGTAATAGTGTGACTTCAGGGTAGGCAAGTATGGAAGCCGTAATTCAAGATATCTAACCGACAGCCCTGGCACTGGGGCCGTTAACGAAATGAGGAGTCTGGCAAGAGGACAAGAATAATCCCCTGAAAGCCTAAACGCCTCCCCCAGCCTGGAATTTCTAACTGGACAGGAAGCCAACCCCAGGGGAGAAGTCTCTGGTCTCTGCAGAGGCTGAAACTCAGTGCATCCATCAGCAGCTTTAGCCACCAGAGAGCTCATAACTGAGACGAGTCGTCAGACTGTTTTAAAGCAATCTGTTTTAAAGAAATATTCTTTTCTGTTGGGTTTAAATCTCTTACTGAAACCCTCACAGTGCACTCGACACAAACTTACCGTCTCATGCTGGAGCCTCGGCACCCGCCTGCTGGGCCCCTGGATGGAACAGCCTGCTGCAGGGCCACCTGCCTCATGCTGAGGGCCTGGGAGGAGGCCAAGCCCATAGCCCATGTGCGGTCAGCCTGCCAGGGCCACAGCCCACGTGTGGTCAGCCTGCCCAGCCCTTGGGCCATGTGCGGTCAGCCTGCCAGGTACAAGGGCCACACGTGGACAGCCTGTCGTGCCCATGGCCCACGTGCGGTCAGCCTGTGCGCACTCAACTCACAGCCCCCAGAGGCAAGTGGGCAGAAAGCCCAAATACAGAAGAAAAGGAAAAACGGGCAGGAGAGGGAAATGGAATACTTCCCCGAATTACACTTATTAGAATTGTAAAAGGCACTTACTGTCACACCCCCCACACGACAGGGAAGGAAACCGAGAAAGTGTCCTCAGCACTGAGCATCATTCACCATTAAAGACGCAGAATTGTAAGCTCACAGCCTCAAGCCCTGCACTTGGCATTGCCCACCTCGGTGGCGACCCCCATCCTCCCGCACACCCCTGTCTGTGCCCAGCTGGCCTGGGCCACCCTCCTGGGCAGTGGAGGCCTCTGACCACACTCTGCCAGGCCGGAGCCAAGCAGCCCACTTCACCATGAAACAAAGAGTTTTCTCATACACTCCTCAAGACAATACCAGTAAATTGGAATAATTAACAGGGTCCCACAAGTGAGAAAATTCCAACCCAGAGCTGCTGGCTATAAGCCCAGCATCTTTCTGGACAGGGTCGCTTAATGGGTACTATCAAGATTCTGCAGTGGGAAGGCTGCCCAAGCACTGCTGGACATTCAGTGCTCCTGGTCCTGCCAACTAAATGCCAATGGCACCCCCAGATCCAGCAACTCCAAGGAGGGAGGATGCTTAGGACCACCCCGCCCCCCAGCCCCACCCCTCCACGAAGGGCCAGAGCTGCCAAGGACCACAGCACCCCAAGCCCCTCCCCACTCGAGGCTTTGTCCCTGGCTGCAGCCCCACCCTAGCCCAACACACAGTCCATGTCCTCTGGGGAGCCGAGGACACACCCAGTGGCTACCTCCCCACCCTCATCTCCCTTGCTGTACCCCTCTTGTTTGTGTGCAGGCAGGTGTCTGGTGTGTTTCC
Source organism: Choloepus didactylus (assembly GCF_015220235.1). Taxonomy (NCBI): domain Eukaryota; kingdom Metazoa; phylum Chordata; class Mammalia; order Pilosa; family Megalonychidae; genus Choloepus; species Choloepus didactylus. Next base: position 4,536,161 of record NC_051314.1, read on the forward strand.
ATTTGTGTTTGTGTGCAGCCAGGTGAGAAGTTAAATGTTAACCAGCTCCGGCTGCTTGGAGCCCCCACACCCCCACACCCCCATACACACTCCCTTGAGCGTATAAAAGCTCAGCAGTCAGTACCGCTGTCCCCCATCTCCGATGTAAGGAGAGGCGTGGGAAGCAGACACCCACCCACCCTGACCTGAGCAATGGGCCTCCCCGGGGTCCAGCCAAGGCGGCTCACTTCCCCTCCGTGCTGAGCAAGCGATAAAGCAGACCATGGCTGGGAGCCCTGTCACACCTGAGCCGGGTCCCCATGACACAGCATATAGCAGCTCGCTCCACAACATCCCCCTGACAGCTTCGCCCTCCCAAAGGGCAATGCTGCTGGCTCTCACCAGGGCTCACAGAAGCCAGCAGTGGCCTCCCCGGCTCTGCTTTGTGCAAGCCGCCCCCCAGGAGACCATTAGGCCTGGAAAGGAGGCTGCTTCCCCTTCTCTCCCAGCACCCAAAGCCCCTGAATAAAAAGAACATACTTAAACATGCAGGGAGGGCATCGAGCGTGCGGAACGCGGGGCAGCCTGAGTATCGGGGCGCTGTGACAGAACTTTCTCAGTGCTGTCAAACCTCCACCCAGCTTTTCCGGTCTGTCTCTGCCCCACACCCCATCTCCTAGACAGTCTGGGGAGTCTGCATCACCGGGTCTCAGCTTACTCTAGAACACTCTTCCAAATGGGCCACTCTCCTACCCAGAGCTCGGTCTATGTGGCTCCCTGGGAGGTGCAGGGAGGACTGTTTTTATAAACATTCCACGTGTACCGAAATGAGTGAATGTTCTCCAACGGCTGGGTACAGGGTTCTAGAGCCGCCCATTTGCCCAAACTAATTAACTGCGGTACAGATGTTCTGTAACCTTTCTAGCTCTTACCTGCACGATGTACTGATAAACGCGCAGGCCAGCTGGATTCTGGAGCCCAGCTCCACCCTGTCTAACCACTAATGGGAAATACCTTATGGGCTTGCTGGGAGGGGACACGCCAGCCTGGGCACTCCGAACGGGGTCGGGCTCACTGCAGCCTTCGACAACATCAGCTAGTATTACTATTATACTATAGTACTATCATCTCTTCTTATAATTCTGCCAAATTCTCTTTCTCTCAATTTCTCTCACCACACACACAAAAATAGGTTGTCAAGACTGCGTGTTCAGGATTATTGTATCTTCCTGACAAATTTATTCACATCTCATTAGATGGTGATACTCCCTAATAATGCTCTTTTGCCTTAAAAATCTATTTCAACTAATAGGTACATACAATCACTTAGCAACCCAAGAGCAGCACAGCTACATAGCCATTATCTTGCCTGGTACTTACCGGTTGTACCTTTCCCAGACCTTTCCTCTCAATCTTCCTGGATCCTTATACTTCAGGTGAGTGTCTTTTAAGAAACAGATCGCTGGGATATGTTTTAAATCCAAGTCTGGTTGACAGTTGTTTCTTCAGAATGTTGGGTGTATTATTCCATTTTCATCTGCTCTCTGTTGTTTCTGTTGAAAAGTCTGTTTTCTTCTTATTGCCTATCTTTTTTTTTTTTTTTTTTTAAATTTGTAGGGTACCGGCATTTTCTATGAAATCAATTTTAAGATTTTCTCTTATCTGTCATATACAGTGGTTTCACTCTTGCGCCTATGAGAATGTTTTAATTCATCTCGCTTGAGACTTGTTTTGATTACTGGATATAAGTAATGCTGTCTTTCATCAGCGCTAGAAAATTCTTTACAAATACTGGCTTTCCTCCCACGTTTTCTCCTCTGGGTCTAATTTTTTTTGTCATCCACTCAACCTCTCTTTCACAGTCCCACTATCTCTCTGTGCTGCCTACCCAGTAATTTTCTCAGAGCGCCATTCTATTTTGACTAATTCACTCTTCCGTTGTGTCCAATGATTTTTAAATTTCAATGACTATAATTTTGATTGCTGGAACTTCTTTTTGGTTCTTTGGAAATCTGCAAGTTCTTTTATCAGTCTTGGTCTTCGTTTTATGACCGATAAATGGTATTAAAAACCAAAACCATGACTGGTTTTGTAAGACCCATTCAAAGTGCAAGATAGGCCAATGGATTCTAAGGTAACTTGATACAACATGGTCATTGATATGGTTTCAGATTTCACATTGCTACTAAGCTTTAAAAAACTACTATTTGTTGGGTAGGAAAAAAGTCCGTAATGATCTGAAAAGGCTCTTTCCAACTACATATCTGCATGAGGCTGGATTTTCTTGACATACTTAAACCAAAATAACATACTGCAACAAACCACATGCAAAAGCAGATAGGATAATTCAACTGTCTTCTACGAAGCCAGACATTACAGAGATTTGCAAAAATGTAAAATAAAACCTTTCTTCTCACTAAACATTTTTATTTCGGAAAATATTAATGTATCATAAAAATGTTATTTATGATAATGTGGAACGGGTTTATCTTTGTTTTTCATAATGAGTTTCTAAATATTTTTTAATTTTCTCATTTTTAAATTCTACTAAAGTAAATATCAGTAGATTTCAACCACCTAAGCAAGCATTCCTTGCGCTACTTGGTAATTCTGAAGAAGGTGCAGGACCATTTTATTCTGTTTCTGGCGAAGACAGCAGACGTCCATCCGCCTGTGCAGAACCAGCTTTCCATCTCATTTCCCACACCTGCCGGGACAGGAAACCAGCCCCAGCCAGACTGAGCCTGCTCACTGCCCTCCACGTTAGCACCGGGCCAGAGGGGCCGTCACCTTCCTTTCCAGAAGACCGCCCTGTTCCTCATGAGCTCAGCCATGGATCTGAAGTGAGTTTTGGTGGGCAGCGCCCAGCGTTTCCAGGCCGTGCTCCTCTTCTGGCCCCCGGCCCGCCACGCTGTGTGCATCTCCCGCAGGGTGACGATGACTCACAAACCCAAGTCCTTCGGTTTGGGCCCGACTTCTGTGTGGTAGGCGCTCACCACACTCTGGCCACACTGACGAAGTTCATCAATTAATTAATTTAATGGACTGACATTTAGAGAGAGCCACATGTTACTGAAACCCAGTGGGAGACAGATTCTCAAATGGAGGCCGCAAGGTGAGCCAAAGTCAACTAACGCGAGCGTTGAGGCTATGACCAGACAGGACACAGGAAGGGAAGAATGAACAGATGTGGTTGCTGCCCTCCAGAAAACTGCTTCCCGATGGACCTTGCTCCCCCACATCTGAGCTGGTGAAGGTTGTGAGGTGGAGCAGAAAACCACAGGCTTCAAGGTTCTGCTCTGGGATCCAGCACAAGCCATGTACCTCTGGGCAAGGGGCTTCACCCCCACGGCATCCGTTCCCTCTCATGGGCAGGGGGGACCATCAGCTCTGCAAGAGGATGTGGGTCAGTGTCAGAGGCAGCGAGCACACGGGAGGCGCCTGACACATGGGGTTGATGTTCCATCATCTCCCAATCACAGAAACTGTGGGCCCACAAAGTCCTTCCAGAAGTATCCTCCTGGTGGAGAAGAGCCCCTGCTAGATATCCAGCTGCCTGTACATGACTCCAGCCACTGGGGCTTAATTTTTGTTCGGTGACTCTGATTCCACTGAAGTATCTTTGGCAATGACAAAGACTGCTACCACATCTTGATAAAATAAAACTGAATCAGATAAAACCCTGGGAAACTGGAGAAGGCCAGCCTGAGAGTGTGTGTTTCACCAAAGCAAAAAAAGTGCTTCCATGGGTTTTCCAGCAGGGCAGTGGGTGATGCAGAGGTGCATAAGGAAGCCAATTCTAGCAGCTCTAAGGAAAATGACGGGGAGATGGGTAGGCCCTGGAGTAGGGGATGGGGGTAGAAGTCAGCAACTGCCGACAGAAACACCAGGTCCTGAGGAAGCTTACATCCTGGTCCGTTTAACGGGCAGTGGCACTTGGGTTTACTAAACGCCCACCAGAGGAACCCAGCATGGGTCCTGGGACGGCCTTATCTGGGGAAAGACAGCAGAGTTGCCGAAGTTCCCCGAGGGTAGCAACAGGTAAGCCATCCCTGAGCCCTGCGTGGAGCCCACCGGAACCAAAGGAAAGACAGATGGCTGCCTTGGGCTGTGCGGCTTTGTAAACAAGTGCATCAGAAAAGCATTACGCCTTACAATTGTCAGCCTTGTCAATAAACCATTTCATCAGAGAACGAAGCTCAGGTGAAAAATGAAAAGCCAGCATCGATTCCACCGTACAGCTGATTCTATGTACAAATAGATGCCAGATAATCTTGTATTTAAATGGCAGAAGTTCCATCATTCATGATCAGAGAAGTGACGTCTGAGATTAATGAAGTTTCACATTATAATTCAATCTCTTTTCTAACGGGGGGGGGAAGACTAAGTTTTGAGGGAAACACTAAAAATTACAAAGACCTTAACAAAGTAGAAGAAATGATGAACTGATGCTTGAGCCCAAATACGTCTCTTGTGGGCACATCTGTTTTACAAGAAACAAATCAGTCATCAGGTGGTCTAGTCAGCTTCCAGGATCAATCACATGAAGGGCTTTTACATTGTCTTTGTCAGTTCCTAAGCTATCAAAAGTAAAGTGAATCCACGCAGTTCTCCTCAGTGGAATCATTTTAGCTAATTTATTCAAATTAAACTTCAGTACCTAAATCTTGAGGTGACATTTTATAACAGCCTTATTCTGGCCCTTTCTGTTCAAGTAGCTCAGCAGAGACCTCTTGGTGGTGTCAGCACCAATTGTTAGGGGACAGCTCCAGGAGAGAGGAACCCTGACAGGAAACGCAGGGGACGAGGGTCGTTGCGTCTGAAAAAGGGAGCCTGGCTGCACCTGCGGACCCTCCTGCACAGCTCTCCGACCCCACGGAGCCCGCGTCACACAGCTCATCTGCAGTTGAGTGTCCAAGAGTATTCAAAACGGAACAGACATCTGGCCCTCGGGAAATGTCTATGGAGCAAACCCCTGCTTGGGGGTCCGTGCCCCTGCACAACCTTCTCGGACACATCCCTCTGCTGATCCCTCACTTCCCCCGTAGCTGCCTTCTCGGGAGCACAGGCCTGGCTGCCTCACAGGGCCTCAGCCTCCGTCAGAGCTAGCAGGGCTGGCCCACAAACAGGTGCCCGGGAAAAGAAAACAGCCCGCACCGCCCGGGGTCCTTCCAGCTACCTCAGCCGTTTCTGCACACCGAGAGGCTTGGGGTCTCCATCCTGCTCTTCACCCACCAACAGGTCTCTCCCAGCACTTTGGGATGTCTCCTCCCCAACCGTTGCCAAACGACCTCCCCGTTCTGGGAGAATCCCAGTCATCAGCCCCTGGCACCCAGGGACCGAGTCCAAGGGCATCCCAGAGGGGACAAGCAGGACCTGCCAGCTCCACTTTCCTCCTCCAGCACTGAGCTCAGCTGCCGCACACCCAGCTTAGATCGCAGGCTGCCAGGGCTCACAGGCCCCAGGAGAGGCACCAAGGCCCCAAAATGGATGCCCTTAAAGGCGTCGACACGTCTGAGTGGCGTTTGTCACACACGAGCACAGCAACAGCCCAGAGGGATGCCGAGGCCTGCAGCCTGCAGAGCAATGTCGCGGGAAGCAAGCCCAGCAGGCAGACCCCGCCCCCAGGACCCCCGCCCCATCGTGCAGCAGCACACCATGACCTCCCTGGAAGGAGAGGCACGCACTCAGTGCTGCACACAGGACAGCAAACCCCAGGCACGTGCACACTGCAGAGGTCGGACCGCAGGCTCCAGGAGCTGCTGAGCGGCAGGGCTGAGGCGCAGAAGCAGGTGGGGGGTGCCCAGCCCAGTGCTCCTTCCAAGAAACCAACCTCGGGTCTGGAAGCACGGCCCCAGGCCAGGCAGCTGGGCAGGACGTGGGGCAGCACCCTGGGTCCCTGTGGGCAGCAGCGGCTCACCTGGATGCCGTCGAGCAACTTGCTCATGCACCAGTAAGTGTCGGCCTCGACGTTGCGGAGCGCTTCCTCGGGCACGCTGGCGATGCCCACGGCGTCCACGGCATCATCGTCGTCTGCATGCGCAGGGCATGGAAAGAGACAACCAGTGATTACACGCCGACCAAACAAACTGGGCCAGTCGGCACCACCAGCCCGCTGCTCTTCACTATAACTCAGCGGCTGGAGCGGCCTCCACCTCATCACCTGGTGCTCCTCCACTCAAGTACCCAACTAGTTGCAGATAGTTAATATTCTGAATCCTCTGATGAATTAACATGATTAATAGTCAATGATCGCTTCTCATGCATTTCACATCTAAATAGGAGAGAACCTGAAATGCATCATTTATTCCTAACAGAGAGCTGAAAGTTTTAAAGCTCTGCATCTAATAAATGTATGTATTCATTCAACATTACTTCCTCTAAAAACCTGTTTCCTAGGTTAGATTTTCCAAAACCACATGGAAAATTTACTCTTCTATGTTTGATCAAATACCCAAGAAAGAAAGCAGTGACACAGATACATTTGAAAGAAATGACAGGCAAGAGTCTTCTAAATCATTTCCTTCTTAAAGTATAAAGTAAAAAAGTATAAAAAAATCTAATGAGAAAACACAATTTCAAAGTTTTTAAAATGCAAAACAGATGCCTAACTAAAATGTCTTATCAGATATTTGTGCAAACTAATTTCACATCTTTACGAAAATTGCTAGCATTCAGCATAAAACTCATAAATGTTTGAAAAACTGTCTCCTGTTTTTATTTTATTTATTTTTATTTTGCAAATGTACATAGTATCATTTGCAAGGAAAACACTCTTTAAGAAAAGAAATATTTCAGCTGAGAATATATTTAGAAAGCTTGAAGCCAGTATTACAATAATAGTAACAACAATAATAATTGAACACTTATTGAGCTCTTATTGCACACCAGGGGCGCAGCTGCAAGTCTCAGGTGCATGAAAGCATCCACTCCTGGGAATAACTCTGTCAATATTACCTGGGGAAAGTGCAGTGCAGAGAAATGCCAGGCTGGCCCAGGTGCCATCTGATAGGCCCCCGAGAACCCCTGCAGAACTACGCCCCGCAAACTGCAGGGATGCGGAGGACTTAGGGGCAAGCCTGACCTACCGCGAAGGCTTTCCCACACAGCCCCTAACTCACACGAGGGCAAGGGGCTCAGGACCTCCCACGCCCCCTTCACGTGGGAACCGAGAGCGGTGGAGAAGGGGAGGGCCTTGCCATGTCTCACAGGGCCGAGCGGGTGCCCCCAGATGAGCCCCCAGTGGGCCAGGCAGGCGAGGGCCCTGGGTGTGCAGCCCCCACCCACAGCCGCGCAGGGCAGGGGACGCGCTCGGTACCGCCTTCAAGCGCAGCAGTCACCACCTCTCCTTGCCTCTCCTGGGGCCCTGGAGAGGCCGAGGGCGAGAGCCTTCTCATGCCAAACCACCCATAACCAGATGGATGCAAACAAAACTCACCCTCTATCCTCCCTTATTCATTCGCTCCTTCACTCCTTCCCTTGGCAGGTACTTCGTTTCCTTTTCTTCTGTTTTTATTGAGATATATTTATACACCACAAAATGCCCCATTTAAAAATGACTATTTCTGTGGGCTTAGTGTATTCACAGGTGGGACAACAACCACTACTGTCTAATTCCAGAGCATTTTTAATCACCCCACAAGCAGCCTCATACCCATTAGCAGCCAATTCCCACCCGCCCCGACTCTACCCCAAGTCATGAGCAGCCACGAGCAGCCACTGATCTTTCTTCTGTCTCTACAGATCTGCCTAACCCAGACATGTGGCACAGGCAGGCACACTCCTCCCAAGGTATGCCCAGGGTCCCTCCGCACCTGTGAAGGAGGCGCAGGCATTTCCTGGGCAGGGGTCTCCCCTCCAGGCCCGGGGGAAGAAGCTCATGGATTAGAGGGAGCTTTAATTGTGGATTAAACAAACAAGCTTTAAAACAAAAACACAGCGTTTAAGTGAGAGAGTCTCCCAGGTGGCGTGGCAGACAGTGGGGGGGGTCAGTAGTTAGGCCCCCTTGGGAAAGCCACATCACCGGCACGCACCAGACCCTCCCTTCCCTCCCCGTGCGGTCACAACTGCAGCCCTGGCCCTCCTCGCAGCCGACTGCCCGTGACACCGCAGGCCCTGACCGCTCTGCCCCCCAAGCCTCAGGGCCTCTGCCCAGGTGCCCGACACGGGGGCCTCTGTAGGAAAAGCACCTCTCACAAGCCCGGGTGGAAGGTGGGACCCCCACCAGCCCGCAGAGCAGAGGGTTCAGTTCAGGGGACTCGGGGAGGAGCCCGTCCTGACACCAAGGCCCCCCACCATCCTCCTCTCTACGAGGTGAATCGTGTCCACCAGCCATGCAGGCAGCCGAGACGGCCTCCCCGGCGCACACGGCCTCGCTGGGAGAGGGCTCAGGGACCAGAGAACTGCCTCGGCCCGCTGCCACTTCCGAGTGGGTCCGACTCTATTTTCCAGTCTCAGAGAATTGAGTCAGCAGCAGTAGCCAGAGGACTTCTTTTGAGACGTTTTCCGTTGACATATTCTCTCTTTCAAGGGCCTTTACAGCATCGGGATATTTCCTCAGATATAATAAAAGGCAAATAAGGAGATCAAACACTCCTCAGACTCTAGGATCTCCTACAGTTTGCAGAAGCAGCTATGCTAGCACAGACCAAACTCACAGCAAACAGGCTGCTTCGTGACTGGCAGAAGCCATGATTTTCTTAGTGTGCTTAACAGCCTTATTATTTCATGCAAGAAAATTTCGGTGGCCTATTCTAGGCAGCTCTTCTTTCAGCAGGCCATTTGTTACTCTTTAATTTAAGGAAGTAACGGCACATGGCATTTAACTCAGAGAGCCCCTACACTGATCTGTCTTCTCAGCACCAAGACAATCAGAAATACCCTTATTGTTACAATGAAATAAATATGCCCCCTGCCAAGAAAGCACAAAGAGTGGCACAGAACCCTCTGGAAGTCCCCAGGCTGCAGTCCACAGAGTCAGGGCCAAAGGAGGGGCTCTCCAGACCCACCGGGCCTGTGCTTGGTCCCGCAGGGACAGGATGCTCCAGTGAAGTCAGGACGTTTCACTCTGCATTAAAGCCAGACCATGTGGACACAGAAACAGGAGGAGGCCCAGCCTCATGCCCCGTGGCCTCTGGGTAGGCCTTGGTAAACCTGCAACGACTGCATGAGTCAGGGAGGCAGAGGGGGCAGGGGAAAGGGCACGAGCCAGCTGGCCAAGCGACCTCGGTGGGCACTGAGCCCTGATGCTGGCATCCAACGGACAGGGACCAGGTCCCCCCTCTGTCAGCACCCTCGACATGGGCATCGCAGACGGCAGCATTGAAGCTCACTGCTCCTTCCTAAGAAGCCTTGGCTGGGCCTGCCTAGGAGCAGAAGTGCCCCAGAAAGCAATGAAATAAGAGGTAATAATAGATGGCAGTGCAGACACTGAGCCCGTTATCGCCACCTCCATCACTGCTCCTCACTGTCACACCCCAGGGGCCGGTTGAGGCAGACCATGCCAGCGAGTAAGAGCCTTTCCCCAGAGCAGCCACTCCATGTGGCCCGCACCGGGCACTGCGCACAGTGGCCCAGCCTCTCGGAACGCCGGGGTGGGGATCAGGGCATCCACTTGGGAGATCGGGGGCAAGCTCAGAGCGGGCGCAGAACTTGCCCACTCAGGGCAAAGTGAAGCTCTGGGGCCACTCAGGGACCTCTGGATTTTAACTCCACTCACTTGCTGGGGTACAAGCCTGCTGCCCTTCAACCCACAGAACAGGTGGGTCCCACGGCCTAAACTCAGCACTGGAGACAGAAGGGAAGAGTTTGATGTCCGACCCTCCTCCGACAGGCCAGCCACTCTCTGGGACCCTTCCCTTTCCTCCCCCAGCTGGACACAGCAGGACAGCAGGAGGACTGGCCAGTGTTTCATGCTACCCTCTCTGTCCACCGTCTGCAAACGCCCCACGGTCGGCACCCCGGCAATTCCCCACCCTCCTCTCCTGCAGGAGTGGAACACGCAAGGGAGGCAGCCTGCCTCGTGGGCAGCAGGCCCAGCCCCAGGGACCCGAATGCATCTCAGCCCACAGCGAGCCCAGGTGGGCTGTCTGGGAGCAGCAGGGTCACAGCTCTCACCTGCTGACACTCATCTCATAAGCACTTGCCGTAGGGCCAAGGAGGCCAACTCCGGGGGGTGGGAAGGACACAGAATTATGGCCCCAAAATGGCCAACAGCCCGTGACAGGCCCTAACCCCAGACCATCTGACTCTGACACAGGCACACTTCCCACCTGAGCTTGTGGCTGCCCGGGTGTCCCATGGGCAAGACACAGGGAGACCAGGAAGAGGGCACACGGGAGAGTGGGGCTGCCGGGGGGACCTGGGAGTCTAGAGCCCAAATGTTTGCAGCTGGGGATCCCCTAAACATGTCACCCCAAAGGACAGGGATCACAGAGGTGACATCAGAGGGAAGGAAGGTTTTCAGTTAAGATGAGAAAGAAAACCAGAAAAGCTGAGGAATTCCAAGCAATCCTGGGGTTCAAAGGACTCAAAGGAAAACAATGATAAATCTTAAATGATAAATTCACAGGTGACAAGAGAACAGACAAGCAGGGAGTGTGGTGGGGAGCAGGGCACATATGCAACCTCTTCCCAGCCAGGCTGGCCTGGCAGGGCCACTGAGTGCCACAGACAGGCTTCTACAGAACTCGGGAAGGTGATGTTCATGCCAAACACATTATTAAAAATAATAGGAAGGTGGGGCATGATGGCGGATTGGTGAGGTGTATGTTTTAGTTACTCCTCCAGGGAAGTAGGTAGAAAGCCAGGAACTGCGTGGACCGGACACCACAGAGCAATCTGACTTTGGGCATACGTCATACAACACTCATGAAAATGTGGAACTGCTGAGATCAGCGAAATCTGTAAGTTTTTGCGGCCAGGGGACCCACGTCCCTCCCTGCCAGGCTCAGTCCCTTGGGAGGAGGGGCTGTCAGCGCCGGGAAGGAGAAGGGAGAACTGCAGTGGCAGCTCTTATCGGAAACTCATTCTACTGATCCAAACTCCAACCACAGATAGACTGAGACCAGACACCAGAGAATCTGACAGAAGCCAGCCCAGCAGAGAGGAGAAAGGCATAGCAAAAAAACAGCAAGAAAAACTCAAAAATAAAAGCGGAGGCTTTTTGGAGTTCTGGTGAACATAGAAAGGGGAAGGGCACAGCTCAGGCCCTGAGGCTCATGTCCCGAAGAAAAACTGATCTCTCTGCCCCCTAGATCTTTCCTTAATAGCCCTAATTGCTTTGTCTCATAGCATTTCAATAACCCATTAGATCTGCAGGAGGCCCTTTTATTTTTTTTTTATTTTTTTTATTTTTTTTTTATCTTTTTTTCTTTTTCTAAAATAATTACTCTAAGAAGCCCAATACAGAAAGCCTCAAAGACTTGCAATTTAGGCAGGTCAAGACAAGAGCAGAACTAAGAGAGCTCTGAGACAAAAGACAATAATCCAGTGGCTGAGAAAATTCACTGAATACCACAACTTCCCAAGAAATGGGGGGCATCCGCTCACAGCCATCATCCTGGTGGACAGGAAACACTCCTGCCCATCGCCAGCCCCATAGCCCAGAGCTGCCCCAGACAACCAAGTGTGATGGAAGTGCTTCCAATAACATGCATACACCACAAAATTGGGCGTGGACATTAGCCTTCCCTGCACCCTCAGCTGGTTGTCCTAGAGTTGGGAAGGTGGAGCAGCATGAATTAACAAGCCCCATTCAGACATTATTTCAGCAGACTGGGAGCCTCCCTACACAGACTGGCAGCTCAAAACCACCCTGGGGGGACGGCACTCACCTGTGACATAGCACAGTCATCCCTCAACAGAGGACCAGGGGGTGCACAGCCTGGAAGAGGGACCCACTCACAAGTCTCAGGAGCCATACGCCAATACCAAGGACTTGTGGGTCAGTGGCAGAGACAAACTGTGGCAGGACGGAACTGAAGGATTAGACTACTGCAGCAGCTTTAAAACTCCAGGAACACCAGGGAGATTTGGTTGTTAGAGCCGCCCCCCTTCCTGACTGCTCAGACATGCCCCTTACACAGGGCGGGCAACACCAACTACACACGCAAGCTTGGTACACCAATTGGACCCCACAAGACTTACTCCCCCACTCGCCACAGAGGCAAAGCAGGAAAGAACTGGCTTGAGGGGAACAGGTGGCTCGTGGACGCCACCCGCTGGTTAGTCAGAGAAAGTGTACTCCACAAAGCTGTAGATATCACAAATTAGAGATAAGGATTTCAATTAGTCTACAAATCCTAAAAGAACCCTACCAAGTTAAGCAAATGCCAAGAGGCCAAAAGCAACAGAAAATTTTACAGCATATGAAAAAACCAGAATAACCCAAGCCCAAGCACCCAAATCAAAACATCAGAAGACACACAGTACCTAGAGCAACGAATCAAAGAACTAAAGATGAACAATGAAACCATGGCACAGGATATAAAGGACATGAAGAAGAGCATGGCACAGGATATAAAGGACATCAAGAAGATCCTAGAAGACCATAAAGAAGACATTGCAAGACTACATAAAAAAATAGATGATCTTATGGAAATTAAAGAAACTGTTGACCAAATTAAAAAGATTCTGGATACTCATAGTACAAGATTAGAGGAAGATGAACAACGAATCAGTGACCTGGAAGATGACAGAATGGAAAATGAAAGCACAAAAGAAAGAATGGGGAAAAAAATCGAAATGGACCTCAGGGATATGATAGATAATATAAAATATCCAAATATAAGAGTCATTAGTGTTCCAGAAGAAGAAAAGGGTAAAGGTCTAGGAAGAGTATTCAAAGAAATTGTTGGGGAAAACTTCCCAAATCTTCTAAACACCATAAATACACAAATCATAAATGCCCAGCGAACTCCAAATAGAATAAATCCAAATAAACCCACTCTGAGACATATTCTGATCAGACTGTCAAATACGGAAGAGAAGGAGCAAGTTCTGAAAGCAGCAAGAGAAAAGCAATTCACCACATACAAAGGAAACAACATAAGACTAAGTGGTGACTACTCAGCAGCCACCATGGAGGCGAGAAGGCAGTGGCATGACATATTTAAAATTCTGAGTGAGAAAAATTTCCAAACAAGAATACTTTATCCAGCAAAGCTTTCCTTCAAAATTTGAGGGAGAGCTTAAATTTTTCACAGACAAACAAATGGCTGAGAGAATTTGCTAACAAGAGACCTGCCCTACTGGAGATAGTAAAGGGAGCCCTACAGACAGAGAAACAAAGAAAGGACAGAGAGACTTGGAGAAAGGTTCAGTACTAAAGAGATTCGGTATGGGTACATTAAAGGATATTAACAGAGAGACAGAAAAATATATACGACAAACATAAACCAAAGGATAAGATGGCTGATTCAAGAAACGCCTTCACGGTTATAAGGTTGAATGTAAATGGATTAAACTTACCAATTAAAAGATAAAGATTGGCAGAATTGATCAAAAAAATGAACCATCAATATGCTGGAAACAAGAGACTCATCATAGATACAGGGACACAAACAAATTGAAAGTGAAAGGATGTAAAAAAGTATTTCATGCAAGCTACAGCCAAAAGAAAGCAGGTATAGCAATATTAATCTCAGATAAAATAGATTTTAAATGCAGGGATGTTTTGAGAGACAAAGAAGGTCACCAGATACTAATAAGAGGGGCAGTTCAACAAGAAGAAGTAACAATCATAAATGTTTATGCACCCAATCAAGGTGCCACAAAATACATGAGAGAAACACTGGCAAAACTAAAGGAAGCAATTGATGTCTCCACAATAATTGTGGGAGACTTCAACACATCACTCTCTCCTATAGATAGATCAACCAGACAGAAGACCAATAAGGAAATTGAAAACCTAAACAATCTGATAAATGAATTGGATTTAACAGACATATATAGAACATTACATCCCAAATCACCAGGATACACATACTTCTCTAGTGCTCACGGAACTTTCTCCAGAATAGATCATATGCTGGGACATAAAACAAGGCTCAATAAATTTAAAAAGATTGAAATTATTCAAAGCACATTCTCTGACCACAATGGAATACAATTAGAAATCAATAACCATCAGAGACTTAGAAAATTCACAAATACCTGGAGGTTAAACAACACACTCCTAAACAATCAGTGGGTTAAAGAAGAAATAGCAAGAGAAATTGCTAAATATATAGAGACGAATGAAAATAAGAACACAACATACTAAAACCTATGGGATGCAGCAAAAGCAGTGCTAAGGGGGAAATTTATAGCACTAAACGCATATATTAAAAAGGAAGATAGACCCAAAATCAAAGAACTAATGGATCAACTGAAGAAGCTAGAAAATGAACAGCAAACCAATCCTAAACCAAGTAGAAGAAAAGAAATAACAAGGATTAAAGCAGAAATAAATGACACAGAGAACAAAAAAACAATAGAGGATAAATATCACCTGAAGTTGGTTCTTTGAGAAGATCAACAAGATTGACAAGCCCCTAGCTAGACTGACAAAATCAAAAAGAGAGAAGACCCATATAAACAAAATAATGAATGAAAAAGGTGACATAACTGCAGATCCTGAAGAAATTTAAAAAATTATAAGAGGATACTATGAACAACTGTATGGCAACAAACTGGATAATGTAGAGGAAATGGACAATTTCCTGGAAACATATGAACAACCTAGACTGACCAGAGAAGAAATAGAAGACCTCAATCAACCCATCACAAGCAAAGAGATCCAATCAGTCATGAAAAATCTTCCCACAAATAAATGCCCAGGGCCAGATGGCTTCACAGGGGAATTCTACCAAACTTTCCAGAAAGAACTGACACCAATCTTACTCAAACTCTTTCAAAACATTGAAGAAAATGGAACACTACCTAACTCATTTTATGAAGCTAACATCAATCTAATACCAAAACCAGGCAAAGATGCTACAAAAAAGGAAAACTACCGGCCAATCTCCCTAATGAATATAGATGCAGAAATCCTCAACAAAATACTTGCAAATCGAATCCAAAGACACATTATAAAAATCATACACCATGACCAAGTGGGGTTCATTCCAGGCATGCAAGGATGGTTCAACATAAGAAAAACAATCAATGTATTACAACACATTAAAAACTCGAAAGGGAAAAATCAATTGATCATCTCAATAGATGATGAAAAAGCATTTGACAAAATCCAACATCCGTTTTTGATAAAAACACTTCAAAAGGTAGGAATTGAAGGAAACTTCCTCAACATGATAAACAGCATATATGAAAAACCCACAGCCAGCATAGTACTCAATGGTGAGAGACTGAAAGCCTTCCCTCTAAGATCAGGAACAAGACAAGGATGCCCGCTGTCACCACTGTAATTCAACATTGTGCTGGAAGTGCTAGCCAGGGCAATCCGGCAAGACAAAGAAATAAAAGCCATTCTAATTGGAAAGGAAGAAGTAAAACTGCCATTGTTTGCAGATGATATGATCTTATATCTGGAAAACCCTGAGAAATCGACGATAGAGCTACTAGAGCTAATAAACAAATTTAGCAAAGTCGCGGGATACAAGGTTAATGCACATAAGTCAGTAATGTTTCTATACGCTAGAAATGAACAAACTGAAGAGACACTCAAGAAAAAGATACCATTTTCAATAGCAACTAAAAAAATCAAGTACCTAGGAATAAACTTAACCAAAGTTGTAAAAGACCTATACAAAGAAAACTACGTAACTCTACTAAAAGAAATAGAAGGGGACCTTAAAAGATGGAAAAATATTCCATGTTCATGGATAGGAAGGCTAAATGTCATTAAGATGTCAATTCTACCCAAAATCATCTACAGATTCAATGCAAACCCAATCAAAATTCCAACAATCTACTTTGCAGACTTGGAAAAGCTAGTTATCAAATTTATTTGGAAAGGGAAGATGCCTCGAATTGCTAAAGACATTCTAAAAAAGAAAAACGAAGTGGGAGGACTTACACTCCCTGACTTTGAAGCTTACTATAAAGCCACAGTTGTCAAAACAGCATGGTACTGGCACAAAGATAGACATATAGATCAATGGAATCGAACTGAGAATTCAGAGATAGACCCTCAGATCTATGGCCAACTGATCTTTTTTTTTTTTTTTTAATCATCATTTTATTGAGATATATTCACATACCACGCAGTCATACAAAACAAATTGTACTTTCGATTGTTTACAGTACCATTACATAGTTGTACATTCATCACCTAAACCAATCCCTGACACCTTCATTAGCACACACACAAAAATAACAAGAATAATAATTAGAGTGAAAAAGAGCAATTAAAGTAAAAAAGAACACTGGGTACCTTTGTCTGTTTGTTTCCTTCCCCTACTTTTCTACACATCCATCCATAAACTAGACAAAGTGGAGTTTGGTCCTTATGGCTTTCCCAATCCCATTGTCACCCCTCATAAGCTACATTTTTATACAACTGTCTTCGAGATTCATGGGTTCTGGGTTGTAGTTTGATAGTTTCAGGTATCCACCACCAGCTACCCCAATTCTTTAAAACCTAAAAAGGGTTGTCTAAAGTGTGCGTAAGAGTGCCCACCAGAGTGATCTCTCGGCTCCTTTTGGAATCTCTCTGCCACTGAAGCTTATTTCATTTCCTTTCACATCCCCCTTTTGGTCAAGAAGATGTCCTCCGTCCCACGATGCCGGGTCTACATTCCTCCCCGGGAGTCATATTCCACGTTGCCAGGGAGATTCACTCCCCTGGGTGTCTGGTCCCACGTAGGGGGGAGGGCAGTGATTTCACCTTTCAAGTTGGCTTAGCCAGAGAGAGAGGGCCACATCTGAGCAACAAAGAGGCATTCAGGAGGAGACTCTTAGGCACAAATATAGGGAGGCCTAGCCTCTCCTTTGCAGCAACCGTCTTCCCAAGGGTAAAACTTATGGTAGAGGGCTCAACCCATCAAACCACCAGTCCCCTATGTCTGCGGTCATGTTAGCAACCATGGAGGTGGGGTAGGCGAATACCCCTGCATTCTCCACAGGCTCCTCAAGGGGGCACTACATCTTTTTTTTTTCCTTGTTTTTCTTTTTTTTTTTCTTTTTTTTTTTTTTTTAACTTTCCCTTCTTTTTTAAATCAACTGTATGAACAAAAAAGGTAAAAAGAAAATAAACATACAATAAAAGAACATTTCAAAGAGACCATAACAAGGGAGTAAGAAAAAGACAACTAACCTAAGCTAACTGCTTAACTTCCAACATGTTCCTACTTTACCCCAAGAAAGTTACATAATATAGCAACATTTCTGTGAACTTGTTCCTACTATACCCATCAGAAATTAACAGACCATAGTCATTTCTGGGCATCCCCAGAACGTTAAATAGCTTATCTGTTCTTCTTGGATTATTGTTCCCCCTTCCTTGATTGCTCTCTACTGCTAGTTCCCCTACATTCTACATTATAAACCATTTGTTTTACATTTTTCAAAGTTCACATTAGTGGTAGCATATAATATTTCTCTTTTTGTGCCTGGCTTATTTCGCTCAGCATTATGTCTTCAAGGTTCATCCATGTTGTCATATGTTTCACCAGATCGTTCCTTCTTACTACCGCGTAGTATTCCATCGTGTGTATATACCACATTTTATTTATCCACTCATCTGTTGAAGGACATTTGGGTTGTTTCCATCTCTTGGCAATTGTGAATAATGCTGCTATGAACATTGGCGTGCAGATATCTGTTCGTGTCACTGCTTTCCGATCTTCCGGGTATATACCGAGAAGTGCAATCGCTGGATCGAATGGTAGCTCTATATCTAGTTTTCTAAGGAACTGCCAGACTGACTTCCAGAGTGGCTGAACCATTATACAGACCCACCAACAATGAATAAGAGTTCCAATTTCTCCACATCCCCTCCAGCATCTGTAGTTTCCTGTTTGTTTAATGGCAGCCATTCTAACCGGTGTTAGATGGTATCTCATTCTGGTTTTAATTTGCATCTCTCTAATAGCTAGTGAAGCTGAACATTTTTTCATGTGTTTCTTGGCCATTTGTATTTCCTCTTCAGAGAACTGTCTTTTCATATCTTTTGCCCATTTTATAATTGGGCTGTCTGTACTATTGTCATTGAGTTGTAGGATTTCTTTGTATATGCAAGATATCAGTCTTTTGTCAGATACATGGTTTCCAAAAATTTTTTCCCATTGAGTTGGCTGCCTCTTTACCTTTTTGAGAAATTCCTTTGAGGTGCAGAAACTTCTAAGCTTGAGGAGTTCCCATTTATCTATTTTCTCTTTTGTTGCTTGTGCTTTGGGTGTAAAGTCTAGGAAGTGGCCTCCTAATACAAGGTCTTGAAGATGTTTTCCTACATTATCTTCTAGGAGTTTGATGGTACTTTCTTTTATATTGAGATCTTTGGTCCATTTTGAGTTAATTTTTGTGTAGGGGGTGAGGTAGGGGTCCTCTTTCATTCTTTTGGATATGGATATCCAACTCTCCCAGCCCCATTTGTTGAAAAGACCATTATGGCTCAGTTCGGTGACTTTGGGGGCCTTATCAAAGATCAGTCAGCCATAGATCTGAGGGTCTATCTCCGAATTCTCAATTCGATTCCATTGATCTATATGTCTATCTTTGTGCCAGTACCATGCTGTTTTGGCAACTGTGGCTTTATAATAAGCTTCAAAGTCAGGGAGTGTAAGTCCTCCCACTTCGTTTTTCTTTTTTAGAGTGTCTTTAGCAATTCGAGGCATCTTCCCTTTCCAAATAAATTTGATAACTAACTTTTCCAAGTCTGCAAAGTAGGTTGTTGGAATTTTGATTGGGATTGCATTAAATCTGTAGATGAGTTTGGGTAGAATTGACATCTTAATGACATTTAGCCTTCCTATCCATGAACATGGAATATTTTTCCATCTTTTAAGGTCCCCTTCTATTTCTTTTAGTAGAGTTACGTAGTTTTCTTTGTATAGGTCTTTTACATCTTTGGTTAAGTTTATTCCTAGGTACTTGATTTTTTTAGTTGCTATTGAAAATGGTATCTTTTTCTTGAGTGTCTCTTCAGTTTGTTCATTTCTAGCATATAGAAACATTACCGACTTATGTGCATTAATCTTGTATCCCGCTACTTTGCTAAATTTGTTTATTAGCTCTAGTAGGTGTATCGTTGATTTCTCAGGGTTTTCTAGATATAAGATCATATCATCTGCAAACATTGACAGTTTTACTTCTTCTTTTCTAATTTGGATGCCTTTTATTTCTTTGTCTTGCCGGATTGCCCTGGCTAGCACTTCCAGCACGATGTTGAATAACAGTGGTGACAGCGGGCATCCTTGTCTTGTTCCTGATCTTAGAGGGAAGGCTTTCAGTCTCTCACCATTGAGTACTATGCTGGCTGTGAGTTTTTCATATATGCTGTTTATCATGTTGAGGAAGTTTCCTTCAATTCCTACCTTTTGAAGTGTTTTTATCAAAAACAGATGTTGGATTTTGTCAAATGCTTTTTCAGCATCTATTGAGATGATCAATTGATTTTTCCCTTTCGAGTTTTTAATGTGTTGTAATACATTGATTGTTTTTCTTATGTTGAACCATCCTTGCATGCCTGGAATGAACCCCACTTGGTCATGGTGTATGATTTTTATAATGTGTCTTTGGATTCGATTTGCAAGTATTTTGTTGAGGATTTCTGCATCTATATTCATTAGGGAGATTGGCCGGTAGTTTTCCTTTTTTGTAGCATCTTTGCCTGGTTTTGGTATTAGATTGATGTTAGCTTCATAAAATGAGTTAGGTAGTGTTCCATTTTTTTCAATGTTTTGAAAGAGTTTGAGTAAGATTGGTGTCAGTTCTTTCTGGAAAGTTTGGTAGAATTCCCCTGTGAAGCCATCTGGCCCTGGGCATTTATTTGTGGGAAGATTTTTGATGACTGATTGGATCTCTTTGTTTGTGATGGGTTGGTTGAGGTCTTCTGTTTCTTCTCTGGTCAGTCTAGGTTGTTCATATGTTTCCAGGAAATTGTCCATTTCTTCTACATTATCCAGTTTGTTGCCATACAGTTGTTCATAGTATCCTCTTATAATTTTTTTAATTTCTTCAGGATCTGCAGTTATGTCACCTTTTTCATTCATTATTTTGTTTATATGGGTCTTCTGTCTTTTTGATTTTGTCAGTCTAGCTAGGGGCTTGTCAATCTTGTTGATCTTCTCAAAGAACCAACTTTTGGTGATATTTATCCTCTCTATTGTTTTTTTGTTCTCTGTGTCATTTATTTCTGCTTTAATCCTTGTTATTTCTTTTCTTCTACTTGGTTTAGGATTGGTTTGCTGTTCATTTTCTAGCTTCTTCAGTTGATCCATTAGTTCTTTGATTTTGGCTCTTTCTTCCTTTTTAATATATGCATTTAGTGCTATAAATTTCCCCCTCAGCACTGCTTTTGCTGCATCCCATAGGTTTTGGTATGTTGTGTTCTCATTTTCATTCGTCTCTATATTTAGCAATTTCTCTTGCTATTTCTTCTTTAACCCACTGATTGTTTAGGAGTGTGTTGTTTAACCTCCAGGTATTTGTGAATTTTCTAAGTCTCTGATGGTTATTGACTTCTAATTGTATTCCATTGTGGTCAGAGAATGTGCTTTGAATAATTTCAATCTTTTTAAATTTATTGAGCCTTGTTTTATGTCCCAGCATATGATCTATTCTGGAGAAAGTTCCGTGAGCACTAGAAAAGTATGTGTATCCTGGTGATTTGGGATGTAATGTCCTGTATATGTCTGTTAAATCTAATTCATTTATCAGATTGTTTAGGTTTTCAATTTCCTTATTGGTCTTCTGTCTGGTTGATCTATCTATAGGAGAGAGTGATGTGTTGAAGTCTCCCACAATTATTGTGAAAACATCAATTGCTTCCTTTAGTTTTTCCAGTGTTTCTCTCATGTATTTTGTGGCACCTTGATTGGGTGCATAGACATTTACGATTGTTATTTCTTCTTGCTAATTGCCCCTTTTATTAGTATGTAGTGGCCTTCTTTGTCTCTCAAAACATCCCTGCATTTAAAGTCTATTTTATCTGAGATTAATATTGCTACACCTGCTTTCTTTTGGCTGTAGCTTGCATGAAATATTTTTTTCCATCCTTTCACTTTCAGTTTCTTTGTGTCCCTGTGTCTAAGATGAGTCTCTTGTATGCAACATATTGATGGTTCATTTTTTTTGATCCATTCTGCGAATCTATATCTTTTAATTGGGGAGTTTAATCCATTTACATTCAACGTTAAAACCGTGAAGGCATTTCTTGAATCGGCCATCTTATCCTTTGGTTTATGTTTGCCATATTTTTCCCTCTCTCTATTAATATCCTTTATTGTACCCATACCGAATCTCTTTAGTACTGAACCTTTCTCCAAGTCTCTCTGTCCTGTCTTTGTTTCTCTGTCTGTAGGGCTCCCTTTAGTATCTCCAGTAGGGCAGGTCTCTTGTTAGCAAATTCTCTCAGCATTTCTTTGTCTGTGAAAAATTTAAGCTCTCCCTCAAATTTGAAGGAGAGCTTTGCTGGATAAAGTATTCTTGGCTGGAAATTTTTCTCACTCAGAATTTTAAATATATCGTGCCACTGCCTTCTCGCCTCCATGGTGGCTGCTGAGTAGTCACTACTTAGTCTTATGCTGTTTCCTTTGTATGTGGTGAATTGCTTTTCTCTTGCTGCTTTCAGAACTTGCTCCTTCTCTTCTGTGTTTGACAGTGTGATCAGTATATGTCTCGGAGTGGGTTTATTTGGATTTATTCTATTTGGAGTTCGCTGAGCATTTATGATTTGTGTATTTATGTTGTTTTGAAGATTTGGGAAGTTTTCCCCAACAATTTCTTTGAATACTCTTCCTAGACCTTTACCCTTTTCTTCCCCTTCTGGGACACCAATGAGTCTTATATTTGGACGTTTCATATTATCTATCATATCCCTGAGGTCCATTTCGATTTTTTTCAATTTTTTTTCCCAATCTTTCTTTTATGCTTTCATTTTCCATTCTGTCATCTTCCAGGTCACTGATTCGTTGTTCAACTTCCTCTAGTCTTGTACTATGAGTGTCCAGAATCTTTTTAATTTGGTCAACAGTTTCTTTAATTTCCATAAGATCATCCATTTTTTTATTTAGTCTTGCAATGTCTTCTTTATGCTCTTCTAGAGTCTTCTTGATTTCCTTCATATCCCGTACTATGGTCTCATTGTTCATCTTTAGTTCTTTGAGTAGCTGCTCTAGGTGCTGTGTCTCTTCTGGTCTTTTGATTTGGGTGCTTGGGCTTGGGTTATCCATATCGTCTGGTTTTTTCATATGCTTTATAATTTTCTGTTGTTTTTGGCCTCGTGGCATTTGCTGAACTTGATAGGGTTCTTTTAGGGTTTGTAGACCTATTGAAGTCCTTATCTCTAATTTATCAGATCTACAGCTTCGTGGAGTACACTTTCTCTAACTAACCAGCAGGTGGCGTCCACGAGCCACCTGTTCTCCACAAGCCAGTTCTCCCCTGCTTAGCCTTTTTGGTGAGTGGGTGAGTGAGTCTTGTGGGGCCCAATTGGTGTACCAAGCTAGCGTGTGTAGTTGGTGTTGCCTGACCTGTATGTGGGGCGTGTTTCTGGGCAGTCGGGGAGGGGGGGTGGCCCTAACAATCAAATATCCCTGATGATCCTAGAGTTTTAAAGCTGCTGCAATAGTCTAATCCTTCAGTTCAGTCCTGCCACAGTTTGTCTCTGCCACTGACCCACAAGTCTTTGGTATTGGCGTATGGCTCCTGAGACTTGCAAGTGGGCCCCTCTTCCAGGCTGTGCACCCCGGGTCCTCTGTTGAGGGATGACTGTGCTATGTCACAGGTGACTGCCGTCCCCCCAGGGCAGTTCTGGGCTGCTGGGCTGTGTAGGGAGGCTCCCAGTCTGCTGAAATGATGGCTGAATGGGGCTTTGTTAATTCACACTGCTCCACCTTCCCAGCTCTGGGACAATCAGCTGAGGTTGCAGGGAAGGCTAATGTCCACGCCCAGTTTTGTGGTGTGTGCCTGTTATCTGAAGCACTTCCATCACACTGGGTTGTCTGGGGCAGCTCTGGGCTATGGGGCTGGCGATGGGCAGGAGTGTTTCCTGTCCACCAGGATGGTGGCTGTGAGCGGACACCCCCCTTTTCTTGGGAAGTTGTGGTGTTTAGTGAATTTTCTCAGCCACTGGATTATTGCCTTTTGTCTCAGAGCTCTCTTAGTTCTGCTCTTGACTTGATGTGCCCAAATTGCAATTCTTTGAAGCTTTCTGTATTGGGCTTCTTAGAGTAATTGTTTTAGAAAAAGAAAAAAGGATTAAACAAAAAAAAAAAAAAAAAAGGGCCCTCCTCAGAGATCTAATAGGTTATTGAAATGCTAAGAGACAAAGCAACCAGGGCCATTAAGGAAAGGTCCACAGGGCAGAGAGATCAGCTTTTCTTCGGGATTTGCATATGCGCCTCAAGGCCTGAGCTCCGCCCTTCCCCTTTCTGTGTTCACCAGAACTCCAAAAATCCTCTGCTTTTATTTTGGAGTTTTTCGTGTTATTTTTTTTTTTTCTATGCCTGTCTCCTCTCTCCTGGGCTGGCAGCTGTCAAATTCTCTGGTGTCTGGTCTCAGTCTATCTATGGTATGGAGTATGGATCAGTAGAATGAGTTTCCGAGAAGGGCTACCACTGCAGTTCGCCCTTCTCCTTCCCGGAGCTGCCAGCCCCTCCTCCCACGGGACTGAGCCTGGCAGGGAGGGGCGCGGGTCCCCTGGCCGCAAAAACTTACAGATTTCGCTGATCTCAGCAGTTCGACATTTTCATGAGTGTTGTATGAAGTATGCCCAAAGACAGATTGCTCTGTGGTGTCCAGTTCACGCAGTTCCTGGCTTTTTACCTACTTTCCTGGAGGAGTAACTAAAACTTACAGCTCACCAGTCTGCCATCTTGCCCCGCCCCGACTGATCTTTGATAAGGCCCTCAAAGTCACTGAACTGAGTCATAATGGTCTATTCAACAAATGGGGCTGGGAGAGTTGGATATCTATATCCAAAAGAATGAAAGAGGACCCCTACCTCACCCCCTACACAAAAATTAACTCAAAATGGACCAAAGATCTCAATATAAAAGAAAGTACCATAAAACTCCTAGAAGATAATGTAGGAAAACATCTTCAAGACCTTGTATTAGGCGGCCACTTCCTAGACTTTACACCCAAAGCACAAGCAACAAAAGAAAAAATAGATAAATGGGAACTCCTCAAGCTTAGAAGTTTCTGCATCTCAAAGGAATTTCTCAAAAAGGTAAAGAGGCAGCCAACTCAATGGGAAAAAATTTTTGGAAACCATGTATCTGACAAAAGACTGATATCTTGCATATATAAAGAAATCCTACAACTCAATGACAATACTACAGACAGCCCAATTGTAAAATGGGCAAAAGATATGAAAAGACAGTTCTCTGAAGAGGAAATACAAATGGCCAAGAAACACATGAAAAAATGTTCAGCTTCACTACCTATTAGAGAGATGCAAATTAAAACCACAATGAGATACCATCTAACACCGATTAGAATGGCTGCCATTAAACAAACAGGAAACTACAAATGCTGGAGGGGATGTGGAGAAATTGGAACTCTTATTCATTGTTGGTGGGACTGTATAATGGTTCAGCCACTCTGGAAGTCAGTCTGGCAGTTACTTAGAAAACTAGATATAGAGATACCCTTCGATCCAGCAATTACACTTCTCCGTATATACCCAGAAGATCGGAAAGCAGTGACACGAACAGATATCTGCACGCCAATGTTCATAGCAGCATTATTCACAATTGCCAAGAGATGGAAACAACCCAAATGTCTTTCAACAGATGAGTGGATAAAGAAAATGTAGTATATACACACAATGGAATACTACACAGCAGTAAGAAAGAACGATGTCGTGAAACATATGGCAACATGGATGAACCTTGAAGACATAATGCTGAGCGAAATAAGCCAGGCACAAAAAGAGAAATATTATATGCTACCACTAATGTGTACTTTGAAAAAATGTAAAACAAATGGTTTATAATGCAGAATGTAGGGAAACTAGCGATAGAGAGCAATTAAGGAAGGGGGAACAATAATCCAAGAAGAACAGATCAGCTATCGTGGGTAAATTTAACGTTCTGGGAATGCCCAGGAATGACTATGGTCTGTTAATTTCTGATGGGTATAGTAGGAACAAGTTCACAGAAATGTTGCTATATTAGGTTACTTACTTAGGGTAGAGTAGGAACATGTTGGAAGTAAAGTAGTTAGCTTAGGTTAGTTGTCTTTTTCTTACTCCCTTGTTATGATCTCTTTGAAATGTTCTTTTATTGTATGTTTTTTTTACTTTTATTTTTTTTTTAATTTTTTTATTTTTCATACAGTTGATTTAGGGGAAAAAAAGTTTAAAAAAATAAAAAATAAACAAGGAAAAAAATATGCAGAGCCCCCTTGAGGAGCTTGTGGAGAATGCAGGGGTATTGGCCTGCCCTACCTCGATGGTTGCTAACATGCCCACAGACATAGGGGACTGGTGGTTTGATGGGTTGAGCCCTCTACCACAGGTTTTACCCTTGGGAAGACGGTTGCTGCAAAGGAGAGGCTAGGCCTCCCTATAATTGTGCCTAAGGGCCTCCTCCCGAATGCCTCTTTGTTGCTCAGATGTGGCCCTCTCTCTCTAGCTAAGCCAACTTGAAAGGTGAAATCGCTGCCCTCCCCGCTACGTGGGATCAGACACCCAGGGGAGTGAATCTCCCTGGCAACGTGGAATATGACTCCCGGGGAGGAATGTAGACCCGGCATCGTGGGACGGAGAACATCTTCTTGACCAAAAGGGGGATGTGAAAGGAAATGAAATAAGCTTCAGTGGCAGAGAGATTCCAAAAGGAGCCGAGAGGTCACTCTGGTGGGCACTCTTATGCACAATATAGACAACCCTTTTTAGGTTCTAATGAACTGGGGTAGCTGGTGATGGATACCTGAAACTATCAAACTACAACCCAGAACCCATGAATCTTGAAGACAATTATATAAAAATGTGGCTTATGAGGGGGGCCAGTGGGATTGGGGGGGGCCATGGGGATCACACTCCCCTTTGTCTAGTTTGTGGATGGATAAGTGGAAAGGTGGGGGAAGGAAACAAACAAACAGACAAGGGCGCCCAGTGTTCTTTCTTACTTTAGTTGCTCTTTTTCACTTTAATTATTATTCTGGTTATTTTTGTATGTGTGGTAATGAGAGTGTTGGGGATTGATTTTGGTGATGAACGTACAACTATGTAATGGTACTGTGAACAATCGAATGTACGATTTGTTTTGTATGACTGTGTGGTATGTGAATATATCTCAATAAAATGAATATTAAAAAAATAAAAAATAATAAAAAATAATGGAATATAAAACAACCTGAAATTTGATTAGATGCTATTTCTAACCTATACCCTTTAATTATAAACAAATATTAACACAGGTATGTATAGCACTCGTTTTGGAACTGCACCCCTACTCCCACCCCCACCCCATCCCTGTTATCCTCAACACCTCCCTACAGGGGCTAGGCCCTGTGTCCTGGGGACTCAGAATCAAGAAAGGTATGAGCCCTTATGCCAAAGAGCCCACAGAGTGGTGGGGAGGCTGACTGAGGGCAACCTGGGGTGGTCGGGGGTCAAGGGGGGGAAGCATAGCACCAGGCACAAGATCAGCAGTCCCAAGTGGACCACAACCCAATATGAAGTCAGTGGATGTGAAACAGGCATTCAATTAAAAATAATCTCACTTGCCTTCTTAGCTCATAGCAAAGCTTTGGGGGATGATTTAAATAACCTTTGAAAATGCTGCCAGGATATATTATTAAGTAAAAAAAGCAATTTGTAAAATAACCCTACCTTCAGAAAAAGACTCCATTTGTATAAAAAACTGTACTGCTGTGTGTCTGTAAAGACACACACACACAGAAAATCACTCGGAAGGATGCCACAAATGGAGAACCCAAGAAGCCCCTGAAAAGGGGTGTGAGGGAAGGGCTGGGAAACTTCTACTCTATTAATATCTGCAGAATAGTATAGAGTGAAAAGGGAGCAATTATTTCTACAGTAGGAAAAAAACGTTTAACCTGTCTGGAACCATTTAGCTAATGCCTGCCTTTCCTTCAGATCAGCCCCCCCTAGAGCAAGCACGCCTGAGGGTGGCGGCACCGTGCTTGGAGGGGCTGCCGGCACCAGGGGTGGGCCGGCACAGTCACCCCACGAGGCCAGGCAGCCTGCAGGGTCCGCACACCCAGCCTGAGCTTTGGCCACGCCACCAGCCCACCTCCATGAAAAACTGCTGCGTTGGCCCTGAGCCCACAATCACAGGAATGCTTTGTTACACGTGAACACAAAGTCTTTTTGCACAGTTTTAATACACATTAAATTTTCTAGAAAATTCACTGGACAAGTTGGGAGTGGCCTACCTCACTCTGTACTGAACTTCACCAAAACTAATCTACTGCTTCAGAAAATTCCCCCACGGTGGCAACACGGCCCACAGCCTCGAGCCGCCACCACCTCCCAGTCCACCTGCACATACAGCTGGCACGTCCAAGGCATGCTCACGGCAAAAGCGTCCAGCTCCTCATCCCTTCCAGTGCCTTGGTGACCAACCGTTTTCACACTGAAACATACACTGTTTTATTTAAAGTTATTTCTTTCTCCTTTATATTACAGTTGGGATATTATATTAATTTTAATAATGTTTTGATAAGTAATTGATATAAAATCTCATTTCAGTAAAGAAAGCATTAAAAACATTTGTTTTTTTAAAAATGGGGACAAAAAGTAAATGAATAATAGGGGTGAATGGGGGAATGGGGTGTTTTAGGTGTTCTTTTTTACTTTTATTTTTATTGGTTTTTTTTTTGGAATAATGAAAATGTTCAAAAATTGATTGCAGTGATGAATGCACAACTCTATGATGGTACTGTGAATGACTATACACTTGGATGATTGTACAGTATATATCTCAATAAAACTGAATTTTACAAAAAAAAATGAGTATTGGATCTAATAGGGTTGGGAACAAAAAGGCATTTGAAGTCATCCTAATGAGTTTCCCTCCAATGGTCTAATGTCTTCTCCAAAAGACCCAGGAGTCCCCCCTCCCACCTCTACAAGAGCCACTGCCTCGAAAGTGGGCACATGCTTTCATATGCAAGGCACTTACCAGTGCCTGAGGAACAACCAGCAAGCCCAAGGGGTCCAGCCCAGCCCACACCCGTAACCCAGAACACTGAGAGAAAGGAGCAACCAAGAGGCTGCAATATTACATCTGTTTCGCTCACCACCACATCCCCTAGCCTAGTACAAAATGGATGTTAATAAATATCAGGTGGGCGGACAGACGGATGGATGAGTCAGAGGGTCAATGGATGGATGGATGGATGGATGGATGATGGGTAGGTGAGCTGATGGATAGGTAGACAGAAGGGTGGGTAGACAGATGGGTCAATAAATGGATGGATAGATGGGTGGGTGTGACAGGTAGATGAGTCAATAAATGGATGAATGGACAGATGGGTGGACAGATGGGTAGATAGGTAGATGGATAGGTGGTAGATGGATAGGTGGATAGGTGGATGAGTGGGTGAATGGATGGGTGGATGGATGGAAGGACAGAATGGAGAATATTCAGCCTGGTAAGGAGAAAACCACATAGGGATATAAATATTACTTTGAAATATCTAAATATCTGAAAGGTTGTCTTAGGAAAATAAAGTGCAGAAATTTTCTGTCCAAGTTTCCATGTCAAGGAGACAAAAAGGGTCAGTGGAGAAAAAGGAAAAAGGAGGTTGATGGGCTCAAAATCAAGAATCTTCTAGTAATAAAAGCTGCCCAGCCTTGAACCACTAACCAGGTAGTCCCAACACCTGCCCCCACCAACAGAGCACTTCTGGGTTTCCACAGTGAGGCCTCTTTGTGCTCAGGCCTTTACGTACATACACGGTCCCATTCAATCCTAAAACAGCCCAGTGTGGGAAACATCCCCATTTCACAGACAAGGGGACTGTGCTTAGGTAACTGCGCGGGTCACACCAGCAAGCGGCAGAACCTGAGTGTGCACCACGTCTGCCCGACAGGGAGTCTGTGCTCTTCCCAGCTTTCCCTGCCAGTCAGATGACACCACCCAGCACGGAGGCGCCCGAGCCGGTAAGCAGTGGAGGGGGTTTCTTTACTCACTGTATACTCACCTACCTTGTGAAGCTACAGCTCAAGAAAAGCACAAATAAAAACAACACCAAATGGGCTGACAGATGGACAGACGGGTAGGTGGGTGGCTGAATGGATAAATAAAAATAAAAACATGTATAAACAAATACTCCCTCTTCCGTCATTGTCAGAAGAGCCTGCTGCCATCACAAGTTCACCCCCACAGCACCGGTCTCCTGGGACAAGATGCTGATCCCCCGTGATGGCCGCGTCAGGGGAGAGGCAGGGGCTGGCTGCGGTGGGCTCGTGTCCGCACAGGCCTTCGGGAGACATCAGCGGCCATCGCAAATGGCTGGCATTCCACAGGATGTGCTCTTACCTTGCCATTTTCAGCAAGTGCTAGAAAATAAAAAGCCTGACACCAGCTAAGTTCTCTTTCAAGTTAAACCAAATGGAGCAGCCTGACCATCAGGAAGGGGGAAACTTCTCAAATCTAAACAGTCCCTTTCACATCAAAGGCTTCGGCAACCCTGAGGGCAGACTTGGTTTCAGTGCCAACGCCCTGCAGCTCAAGCACAGGGGGCAAAGCAGTGCACCCGCCCAGGACGCCTGGCGCTAGGAAAGGCAGCGCGTTACTGTTATTATGACTACGGTAATCACCTACACCGCGCAAACCCTGCAATAAGCTTCTTCACATAATTAGGAGCTTAACAGGTAATCAGAAATTCTCTGTTCTTTATAAGCAAGCTGGAATTGCTCTATGGATCTAATCTTTTGCATTTCCCAACTTGGGACTTTTAAATTTGAAACCCTGACACTTGGGTAATGGAGAGTTTAGTGCTTAATTACATAGATTTGGGTTCCAAGGCAGAGAAAAAAATTCCTGCTTTGGTGAGAGTTAGCCTCACAACTCAAGACTATAAATTTGCAAAACTCTTTGGTTCAACAAAAACAATGAATGTTAAGATCAAATTAGCTTAGCAGGAAGAATGTTTAATGCTAATATAATGTTTGACTCGGGGTCACAGAAAAAACCACCGTCACAGCTCCCGCCTCTGTTACATGGCTGAGAGCTTGGGCCGCCGGCCTGCCGACACAGGCATCCTGGTCAGAGGGCAGGACACCGGCAGACAAGCGTCACAAAAGGACAAGGACAGGCTCTCCATGGGCCCAGCAAGAGGGCACAATTTGGCCATATCCAACCATCCACCTCCTGGCCCTAAGAGGGACCCCAAATAACAAGGACTAATGTTCTCTCACAAACAGCCTGGCTCTGCTCCCCCGTCCTGTCCAACACCATCCCCACCCACCACCAACACCAGCCCCAAGACCCCAACGGGGAAAACAGCCCCCAGCAGGAAGACACACTCTGTGAGACTAGGACAGCATGTTGTTCCGCACTGCATCTAATGTTTGGGTGAGGAAACCAGAATCAAATTCCACATGGAGAAAAGTCTCTTGATGATACCTGGGAAAACCACATGTGCTGTGGGTTCTGGAGGTAAAGAGAGGGGGAAACGTTCTGTATCCCTGATCACTGCTCTTTTTAAAAGGCCATTTTGGCAAAAAGAAAAAAATTTAATCACATAATGTTCTTTTGGCTTGTCTGAATCTTTGATTTTTTAACAATGCTATGAGTAAGAGTTTTTGTTAATAGAAATGCTGTTTGTTGAAATATCGATTCATCCTATCAACAAGCACTGAACACATTTTACATGGAAGAAGCTGTGGTGCTGGAAAGAGGGGATGAAGATGAAATGAAGAACCACTTAAAGTCTAGAGGGAGAGAGAACATACGCTCATTCACACGCTGACTCCCTGATTCCTTTGTGCCCCTAGTATGTACTGACCACCTGCGTCAGGAGATGTGACTTACCCAACCCACACTGCAAGGTGAAGAAAGAGCCAAGCAGAGAGTGAGTGATGCAAAGACAGATGGGTGGGTGCTGGCGGGGTCACGAGCATGAAGCCCCTGGCCCTGGGACCTGAGGATGTTTACTGGAAGAAGCAGCCTTCGATCCAAGCCTCAGGGGAGAGCAGGACTAGCACACAAGGTGCAAAAGGTACAGGGGATGCCCACCAGAACCAGAGCCAGGAAACTGGCCAGGAGGAGGGGCTCACGATGTGGAGTCCCAGGATGCCGGGCTCCAGAGCAAATGGGGAGCCTCTGAAGACATATGGGCATTGGAGCCCATTGCCAGCTCGGTGCTTCAGAGAGAGAGCTGCGGCATGGGGAGCCCCATGAGCCAGGAGGAGAACCCGGTGCGCTGGCATTGAAGCCCGGGCAAGGCGAGGGACCGGACCTAGAGACAGCTGAGGATCGCAGAGGGGCAAAGGCAAGCGAGAGCCTCCCAACCAGAGCCTGCAATCCCAGCCGGCGGCTGAAGCACAGGTGGAGAGCCTGAGCCCCCAGAAGGTGCTCTCTTGTGAACACACACACGGCCCAAGGACAAAGCCACCTCAGCCACCATGGAGGGCCAGCTCCGGGCCACCTGTTGCGGAGGACAGAACGTGGCAGGCCCGCACGCCAGCGCAGGTCTTGGCTGAGCTGCCACTCTGCACAGAGGCTGCCCAACCAAGCTGCGTGCTCCATTTCCTCCCAGCGTGTAACTCCAGCCATGCCATGTCACCCACCAGACTCTGGCTCCCACCCAGGACCAGGTCCACCTTACCCACCACTGCATCCCCAGCACCGACAAGAGTGTCTGGCACACAGTAGGGGCTTAATCAATGCTTGCAAACTGAACAGATGGACTGCCTTCAAAAAGCTTATAGTCTAGGAGGAAGGATTTATTACACAAATAATTAGAACAGTGAAAATTATGCCAAGACAGCCTATGTAGAATGAAAAATAATTTAAACCCAATTTCTCTGGTTAGGAGAAATATCCAAATTATTGCTGAAGTTAAGACAACATATCAAGTCTAGCTTGCTTCTACTAATGTCAATGCAAACAACACATAAACAGAACCTGTTCGTTACAAAGGAAGGAGTCTCCCCAGGAAGACCACAAGTGACACACCCTAAGCGCCTCCTCAGAGCCAAAGCTCAAGCTCTCAGAGGAAGAGGTAAAGCTCTCACTATCTCAAGACGCCCTTAAGAAGCCACAGCAGCTCCTGAGCTTGCCTTTGATAGTTTTAAGTTTGGTTTCTCCGGGAAACAGGACGCACATCTGATCTCCCAGGGGCCCCAGGGTTCTGACAGCCCCAACCGAGCAGGCTTCCACCTGCTTTCTGCCCCTCTCCCGCACCCCATGGATCAAAAGCAAGGCACAGCGACAACTGAAATGGTCTCATGTGCATGTGGTATGCAGGGGGGCTTGGAGCCTCTCATCAAGCTCAGAGAAGACGTTTACTTCCCGCATATTCACTGCATTAAAGGATTTAGGCCCCTCGTTAGGTCTCAATGAGGAAAGGAGCATAAGACTTTCAGCTAAGACCTTTTTCTGACGCCGTGTTTCCCATTAGAAAGAGATTCTGTAGAGATACCCATCTTTCAGAAAGCTGACAGCAGAAATTTATACAGAGAATAAGCTTTCTTGAGTCAGGATAATCTGAAAAAGCAAACTGATCATAAATCAATCCATTAAATTCATTTACTCCCTTATCTAATTAACACAAAAATAATTCCTCAAAGGATAACTGGGTCTTTAAATCAATCAGCAAAATGCTCCCTCCTTCACATTATTAATGGTGGAGCCAGAAGGGAGAGAAAGAGTGACCGGCCCAAGCTTCGGCCTCAGCCGGCACTGGAGAGGGAAGCCGCACTCCCCCTGCAGTGGGGCGGTCCGCGTGGGCGA
Organism: Choloepus didactylus; assembly: GCF_015220235.1. NCBI lineage: Eukaryota > Metazoa > Chordata > Mammalia > Pilosa > Megalonychidae > Choloepus > Choloepus didactylus. The sequence continues at coordinate 4,569,181 of NC_051314.1, forward strand.
GCACTCACAGACAGGGCTGGGTGAAGACATCCCACTCAGGGTAACAGTGAAAACAAAAACGCAGGGCCAACCCCGAAGAATCCTAACCACACACGATTGAAGCACAGATGCACAGCCGGTCAGAAAAATCCTTCCAGGCCAAAGTCCCGGACAACAGGGAAACCAGGTCTATGCTACCAGGTAAAAATGGAAAAGCATAAAATGGTTGTAAATTTAAAATTTTTAAAGTAAAAACAAATTAGAAAATCCTCTGCAACATGTTACAGGGCAAGGATTACTATCAATAATCTATGAAAAAGCAGTTCTCATTAAGGAATATATGTAAGTAAGGCATCTGAAAATGAGGAAAATACCTGAAAAGGTTACTCACAAAAATCCATTAAAAATACGAAGAAATGGGAAACATTGCTAGTATTAAATAAATTCAAATTGAAACAACAAGATACGCCACGTCACCTGCAAAACTGGCCAAGATTTTAAAGTTTAAAAAAGCCAGGAGTGAGAGAACCCAAGATGGCAGCTAGGTGAGACAGGGCAAAAAAACACCTCTGTGAAAAATACTAGAGTAAAGCCAGAACGTGACCCAGAACACCAGTTCCAGCGATGCACCAGCCAGACAAGGTCTGCTAAATCCACAGGGACTGTGCATTTGGTGAAACCGGGAGTCCGCATTCTGAAACGAGTGAGTGAGTCGACTGAAAGTCCAACGGCCACGCTGCGGTGTGGGGAAACCGGGGGTTGGCGTTTGGAGACAGACTAGTTCTTTTTAAAAAAAAAAAAAAAAAAACCTGGGACCGACTGCAGATACGACGGTGAAAACTGCGCAGTGAAGCCAAGCAGGAGCAGGCTGTCCCAACACCTCGGTGTCTGGCATGGAGGATAGCCCTTCCCATACCCGCTGCTGATTGTCTCAGGGCCAGGGGGGGCAGAGGGGAGCCAAAAGGAGAAAGAAACCACACCCCTTGCAACCATCTCCCTGACAGACTGGGGACACTCCTGCCCGGGACAGGATCCATAGCCCAGAGCCGCGCCAAGGGTCCCAGTATGACGGGGAGTGTTTCCCGCAGCACTGTGCACGTGCCACAACATTGGCCGTGGACAGTGGCCTTTAGGGCACCCACAGCTAACTGTCCCGGAGCTGGGAAAGCAGAGCTGTGCAAAGAGGGGGAAATTAACATGCCCCATTCAACCATCTTTACAGCAGGCTGGGAACACCCCTGCACGGCCTGGCAGCCCAGGGCTTCCCTGAAGAGCCAGCATGCACTTGTGACGTGGCACAGCCTTCCCTCAGCAGAGGTCCTGGAAGAGCACAGCTGAGAAGGGGGACCTGCTTAGAAATCCCAGGGACCCTACGCCAGTGCCAGGGACTTGTGGGTCAGCAGCAGAGATGATCTGTGGCAGGACTGAGGTGAAGGCTTGGACTATTGCAACAGCCTTAACTCTCCAGGAACACCTAGGAGGTCTGATTATTAAAGCTGCCCTAGCTCCCTAATCACTCAGACACACGTCCCACATTCAGGATGGACAGCACCAACAACACACCCAAACTTGGTGCACCAATTGAACCCCACAAGAATCAGACCCCCAAACACCACAAAGTCGGGGAGAACTAACTTGAGGGGAATAGGTGACTCATGGACGCCATCTGCTGGTTAGTTAGAGAAAGTGTATACTACCAAGCTGTAGATCTGACAAATTAGAGATTGGTGTTTCAATAATCCTTCATATCCTAAAAGAACCCTATCAAGTAAAAATGCCAAGAGGCCAAAAACAACAGAAAATCTTAAAGTATATGATAAAACCAGACAATATGGAGAACCCAAACCCAAACACCCAAATCAAAAGATCAGAAGAGACACAGTACTTGGCGCAATTAATGAAAGAACTAAAGTCAGACAATGAGAGCATGGCACAGGATATAAAGGAATGAAGAAGAGCATGGCACAGGATATAAAGAAGACCCTAGAAGAGCATAAAGAAGAAATTGCAAGAGCAAATAAAAAAATAGAAGATCTTATGGAAATAAAAGAAACTGTTGGCCAAATTAAAAAGACACTGGATACTTATAATACAAGATTAGAGGAAGCTGAACAATGACTCAGCATCCTCAAGGACCACAGAACAGAAAATGAAAGAACAAAAGGAAGAATGGGAAAAAAAATCGAAAAAATTGAAATGGATCTCGGGGATATGATAGATAAAATAAAACATCCAAATTTAAGACTTATTGGTGTTCCAGAAGGGGAAGAGAAGGGTAAGAGTCTAGAAACAGTATTCAAAGAAATTGTTGGAAAACTTCCCAAACCTTCTACACAATATGAATACACAAAGCATAAATGCCCACTGAACTCCAAATAGAATAAATCCAAATAAACCCACTCTGAGACATATTCTGATCAGACTGTCAAATACTGAAGAGAAGGAGCAAGTTCTGAAAGTAGCAAGAGAAAAGCAATTCACCACATACAAAGGAAACAACATAAGACTAAGTAGTGACTACTCAGCAGCCACCATGGAGGCAAGAAGGCAGTGGCATGACATATTTAAAATTCTGAGAGAGAAAAATTGCTAACCAAAAATACTTTATCCAGCAAAAGTCTCCTTCAAATTTGAGGGAGAGCTTAAATTTTTCACAGACAAACAAATGCTGAGAGATTTTGCTAATAAAAGACCTGCCCTACTTCAGATACTAAAGGAGCCCTACCGACAAAGAAACAAAGAAAGGAGAGAGAGATATAGAGAAATTTAACAGACATATATAGAACATTACATCCCAAATCATCAGGACACACATTCTTCTCTAGTGATCACAGATCTTTCTCCGGAATGGACCGTATGCTGGGACACAAAACAAGCCTCAATAAATTAAAAAAAAAAAAAAATTTTGCATTTATTCAAAGCACATTCTCTGACCACAATGGAATACAAATAGAAGTCAATAACCATTGGAGACTTAGAAAACTCACAAACACCTGGAAGGTAAAAATGAGGGGGAGATTAAAACATTCCCGGATAATCAAAAGCTGAGGGACTTCATTACCAGTAGATGAGTCCTATAAGAAATGCTAAAGGGAACTGAGCAGGCTGAAAGGAAGGACACTAAAGAGTTGACTGAAACCACATGAAGAAGTAAAGATTTCCAGTAAAGATCACATGGTAAATATAAATACCAATACTACTGTATTTTTGATTTGTAACCCCACTATTTACTTCCTACAGGATCTAAAATGCATATACTATAATGATAAATCAGTGGTTTTGGACTCAATGTAAAATATGTAATTTTTGACAAGAACTAAATAAAGGTGGGGGAATGGAGGAGTAAAGGAACATAGTTTATGTGTCCTATTGAAGTTAAGTTGGTGTCAAAGAAAAACAAGATTGTTACAGACATAAGAGGTTAAATTTAAGCCCCACGGTAAACACAAAGAAAGTATCAGAGAATATGACCACAGAGATGAAAAGTGGAGTATCGATTACAAGAAGTGGGGGAAGGGGCAATGGGGAGTTAAGAAATGAGTGTAGGGTTGCTGTTTGGGGTGAAGGGAAATATCTAGTAACGGACGGTGGGAAGGTGATAGCATTGCAACATTCTAAATGCGATTAATCCCACTAATGGAATGCTAGGGAGGGGTTGGAATGGGAAGATTTAGGCTGTATATATGTTTCTACAAGTGGAAAAAAAAGACAGTCTAAATAGATAATGACAATTAAATGCCAAGGATGATCCTGGATGGGATCTGAGGATGGAGGAGAGGAGGCTCAAAGGGACACAGTGGGGACATAAGAAAAAAAAAGGAAATATAGAATGTAAGCTTTGTATCAATGTTGAATTTCTTGAACTTCTTAGCTGCGCTTAATGGGAATGCATAAAAGAATGTTCTTGTTCATGGGAAATGTATACGTGAATTATAGTGTATTCAAGGATGTGTGCAGCTTGCTCTCATATGTTCAGAAGACAGAGCAATAGATGATGGATGACAGACAGGGAGGGAGGGAGGGAAAGAAATGGTGGTGTGACAGGATGTTAAAGTTGGTGGATTGGGGTATCAGGGGAGGGGGGTCGGGGTATGCTGAAGTTCTGTGTATGGGGTTTGTATTGTTTTTGCAACTGCTCCTGTAAGTTTGAATTTATTTCAAAATAAAATTTAAAAAAAAAAAAAGCCAGGAGTGGTACAGGTCATGGGAAACAGCCCACTGCTTCTGGGACAATAAACTAGGTCTGAAAAACAATCCGACAAAATATGCCAGAAGCCTTTCAAAGCCCCAAAGCTCCGCTGAGCTCAGCTGGTGCACCCGGGCTGGAGGCCGTGGCCGTGAAGCTGCCCTTCCACTGCTCCTGGTTTGGCCGGGCCGTGGGGGGCACTGAGCCAGGGGAGCAGGGCCCATACCTCAGCCCACACGCCGGGCAGCTGCAGCATCACACTTCACCATTAATAATACGATGAAAGACCAAGATAAACACTTTCAGAAAATCATGCTGCAACAACACTGATGTTTAGGTGATTTGGGATTGTCAAGTTTTTGGTTAATTGGAAGAGTTTGGGGCTCAAACTGATAGACAACCCAGCTTTCACTGACAGCTCAGACAAGGTGACTTTGCTGGAGCCATTTAAAAAACTCTAAGTCCCTTTCATTGTCAAGTCTTGATCTTAAATAAATCACTCAAACACATGAATGGAAAAATCCTGCTCATGTTTTTATGCTACTTACATCGTGACGTGATTCCTCTTGTCATGTCAAAGCAAGTGGGTGTGCTGTCTGCTTATGTGTGGCATCCGGGTGCCATCCACACAGACTGGGTCGGAGCCAGTGCCCACCCCACCGCCCCGGCAATTCCGACATGTCTGCAAGAAAGGCTGCACGTGCTTGTGCACGGGACACGGCCTCGCCAGGAACCAGGCCGGCAACTCGGGCCCTCAGCGAGATTTCAGTAGCCCTCACAGTGCCCCGAAGACCCCTCAATCCAGAATTGACACATTTCAAAATGCACTGGTCCCCTCTACGACATCCAGCAACAGATCACTGAAACGAAGTAGAGACCTGCTTACATGGTAACTGTCCAGCTGGGTGGGTGACCACAGAAAGGGTGTGAGGCTACCACAGCAAAACAAACATGGGACAAACAGTCCATGTATTCGAGCACAAAGCCAAAGGACGTGGGGTGACCGTTTCCTTTCAACTTTTTTAAGATGTACTTCTGTTCAAAATAACTTAATCAGTTGTTTGGCTCTTCAATTTGTCAACAAGAAAAAAACTGTCGCCCTGAAAAGAACCCACGGAGCCCCTTCACGTCAGGGAGCCTCCCTTCCTGCTCGTCAGACCGCCCTGGCTCACAGCCGCTGCGGACTGTGCAGGACACGTGTGGTCAGGGAGGGCCCACGGGCTGCGCATGTAAGGAGGGGCGCAAAGGGGCCTGAGTGAACCCCTCCCAAGTGACAGGACAAGGCCGCCGGCCCTGCCAACAGCGCAGCCGCTCTCTGTTCCTGCCCCAGGAAGGGCCTGGCCTGAGACCAAGGCTCCAACCAAGTGCACAGCCACTTGCTCCACGCGTGCAAGGAAACCCAAAGGATACAGCCAGCAGCCAGAGGGGGCAGGGGCTGCCTCTCACCCCACTCGGGCCACCACACTGCTCACAGCAAGTCCTGATGCTCAGGCATCACCAGGGAACATTCTGGTGACCCGCAGAAACCAGCTGGGCCAGGCTGAAGAGCAGAGCACAGGTAAGGGAGCTGGCAAGCTAGCTCATGAGGGTGTCCAGGTAACAGGCCCCTCAGACCAGCCCGAACCTCTGCTCCCAAACCCGCAACCCAGGGGCAAGGGCATCGCGGAGACCTCACGCTTCTCCCAGCCAGGCAGGCCGCAAGGCCTGCTCAGCCCGGCCCCACACCTGCCCCGGGGGGGGGGGGGGGCTTGTCTCCACGGCTTGCCTGCTCTCCCCCCATGGCCATCACCCCGCCCACCCAGAGTTAAGGCCTCCAGCCAGAGCAAGGACCCAAAGGAGCGCCCAGCCGGACACTGCAGGAGACAACCTCCACCACTCCCATGGCTGCTTGAGTCACTTGCCTCAGGGCGCAGCCCAGCTCAGGGGAGACAGCTGGTCCCGAAAGCACTGGGGGCCTTCCAGCTCTCTCTACACAGGCAGGGGACACACGGGAAGGTGTCTTTCCAGCACTGCTTTTATTACCATCCATAATTTCGATAAATAATTAGAGGAGTATGAGAGAAAAATACTAAAAAGAAAAGTAAAGCATGCACAAATGCACTACACAGACCAGCTGATCTTTCTCTCCCTCTCACTCCCTCTCTCTCTCCTTCCTTCCCTCCCTCACACAAACACATATACACACTCGACCATCTCGAGCATATATTTTCTTAATAACCCAGAGCTGAGACTAAACATGAAGTTAGGTCCTATTGCTTTGTCTTATACTCTGGACATTTCACCCTGTGACGGCATCACCTGAAGGCTGCGTGGCAGTCACAGTGCCACCGCCGGTTGAAGCGTCCTCTGCTGCTGGACATTTGGGCGGTCCAGGGCTTTCGCACAAAAGCCTCTACAAGGACACCCCCTCCTCAGTCTCCACGGGCACCCCGTTCCCCTCCCGTGGAGCAGGGGGACAACCTGCCCTTTGATGAGCACAAAGCTGTTTTCCAGAACAGCTGTTTTATCAAAACATTATAAAAGTGTCAATCTCACCACACCTGAAAAGCACTATTATCTTTTTTAATCTTTGGTAATTGGTACACAAAAATAGAACTGCATTATTGGCTCAATTTGCATTTTCATTACCTATGAAGCTAGACTTTTTTTGTGTGTATTAGTCATTCGTGTTTCCTATATGTAATATCTCTGCTATATTTCTGCAAAGAATTTTCTTTTTTCTATGCATTTGTTTTTCACAGACGTAAGAAATGGCTCATGAAGATAAACACCGCCGTGGAAAACCACCCAGGTGCGTGAAGGACAGACGTATGGACTGGTTTGAAAATGCAGATGCTGCCTTCGACTCTGAGCAGTGCTTAAGGAGCTGCCAATCAAAGCCAACACCTCTAGTCAAGAGGAAGCAGCTTCCCACACGAACCCGGAAGACAACTAAAATGATGATGCCGTTTTGGGGTGGCTAGAAAATAATTTATTTTGTTTGAACTCCCTTATTCGATTCAACATTAGTATACTTTTAATCAAATATATCAACATGTACTAATTAACCCTGCTTTGGATAAGTCAAAATTAACAAACCACTTCAATAATAAATCAAAAAATCATAACTGCTATTTTAATTTTTCATAAGTAACATACCATGTAACACTAGACTGAATATTATATTACCACCATATAATTACACCACAACATATTATACAGCCCATCCTTACTGCTGTTATTAGACTCATAAAATATGCTTCCAAAATGAGAAAAAATAGCTGTCAAGAACCACATCTTATTATTCAACTATTAAACTTTCTTAATCATCAATCAGTTTAATTGCTCCTGACATGGGTTATAAATAACACTTTGTGGTTCCATAAGACACCACAAGGGTAACCCCTTCGCTCCCAAAGCTGGTCAGAAGCTCCTCGAATATTCCGGCATTAGTTACTTGTCCTCCAGTGGGGTACGACCATTTCCATTTCAACTGGAGGCAACATTTTGAAGGACTTTGCTAATTCAGGCAGGAGAATGTTCAGCAGGAGCTGAATGAAACTGCATGGCATTATTCTCAATTAGCGCCCTAAGGGAGGGAGACCCAGTGCACTCCCGCCCAGTCAGCCAGAAGGATACAGGCACGGGTGACCCCCAGGGCCCGCGGCCATTGGTGCCATCCTCTCCGCGCCCACCGGCTCGGGGCAGGGAGCAAACGAGGAAGGGGCCCTTCCCTCCAGGAGACTACACACGCGAGCTCGGGCACACACGCAGGCAAGCCCAATGGAAGGCCAAGGCTACAGGGACTACTGGTTTCAGGTCTCACAATGCCAACTGCAGCCTGGGGCCGCGCACAAGGCCGGGGACCCATGCTGTGGGTGAAACCCTCACGGGAGCCCGGCTCGAGGAGCAACAAGTCGTGGCGTATTAAACCTGCTCATGCCACCATCTTCTGCACCTCAACAATGACCACTGCAAGTAAGTAACTGTGCAGACATCGCTGCGTGCTAATGGGACTCCTTCCTGCTCATGGGCAGGCCCGAAAGACAGGAGCAGAGACACCCAACCAGTCGTGACAGGTGCCCAAGAAGGATGCCAAGAGCGCTGCCCCAGGGAAGGGAGCGCCCACCTGCCCGGGGCAGGAGCTATGGGCCCAGCATGGCAGACGGCACAGCCTGAAAGCACACGTGTGGACCCACCTCACTCTCCCACTAAAATGACCCTATGTGGCTCCCCTTGGGCCCCTCAATGGACCCCAAACCTTTCGGCCTCTTGGACTCCTCAGGGCACCTGCCCCCCCTTCACTCTGGTCACCATGAGGACCCGCCCACAGGCGCCCCAGCCTCTGGGACCCGGCAGCACCAGCCATGTAGTGGGCTTCTCCCTCCGCCCCCAACTGCCCTGCATGACCTTCTCCTCCTCGAAGTCCTCCTGGCTCTGCCCTGGCCTCCCATCGGCCTCGGCGCCCCTCTATCCAAGTGAGGCACTGCCCCCGAATCTGATAGTTGGTCTTGCTCCTGGACAGTGGAGTCCAAGTGGGTTCTCCAGGACCCTGGACCCAGGGCCTGGAGCAATGCTCAGCCAGGGTCAGTCCTGGAACCTGTTCACGGGGCAAGCAGATGAATGGATGAAAGCACAAATGCTTAGCAGGCATTCCATGGTTTATAAAGCGTTTTCTCTTACATGGGGTCTGATTTTTTTTTCTTTTTAATAAGAATAGGGTTTCAGGCAAAGGATGTAGGCTGGAGAAGAAGCCTGGGGGCAGGAACAAGCCGGAAGCAGTTCCTAGACCCACAGGCAGCAGGTAAGAGGTAGAGGCAGGAGAAGCCAGGGGGGAGCCAGGAGTTGGGGTTTTGTGGAGCAGGGAGTGAGTCTGATTAAGAAAGTTACAAGGAGCCAGGTCTGCTTCCTGGAAGAAAGGCACGTTCCTGGGGTTGTGTTTAGAAAGAGGAGCCCCCTGTGCGGGAAATGCGAGGCTGGAGAGTAGCAGCTATGCCAGGCACTGCAGCTCTCAGCCCAAAGGGAGAAGACAATGTGTTTCTGACGTGAACAAAAATTCAACACACTGACCGCACAGATGTCCATGAGCACACACCAACAAACGACAACCCCCCTACTGAGTGAAGGGTCGGAACCACATGGCTTACAAACAGATGCCACGTTACCCTGTCCTGACCTAGAGCAGCCAACAAGGTAGCAGGGTCACCGTCAGGGAGCAGGAAGGGAAGGCCAGAGGTGGGCGCAGGGTCCTTGTCCTTGACGTTCAAGTCTGAATTCACTGGACAGTGTGGGGCAGCGGTGAGGACACAGGCTCCAGAATCAAACAATCCTGGTGCTGCTATCTCCTAGCCAAGGGGGTGTAAGTAAATCAACAAACCTCCCCAACCCTCAGCTACTTTACCTATTGTGGTGGTTTGGAGACTGTATGTACCCCAAAAAAGGACATATTCTTTTGATCTATTCCTGTGGGTGCAGACCTACTGTGGGTGGGGCATTTTGGTTAGATTATTTGAGTTGAGATGTGACCCACCTCATTCAGGGTGGGTCTTGATCTACTTACTAGAGTCCTTTATAAGAGGATAAAATTTATATAGAAGCTGAGGGATGAAATTCAGAAAAGCTCATAGAGAATAGTCCCAGAGAAGCTAAGAGAAGACAACTGAAGCTGAGAAAGGAGGCCACTGAAGCCAGAAGCTGAAAGCAACAAAACCCAGGAGAGAAGGACTAGCAGACACCAGCCACTACCCTCCCATGTGACAGAGGTGTCCCAGATGCCAGCAGCCTGTCTTCAGAGTCCAGGTATCATCCCGTTAATGCCTTGAGTTGGACATTTTCATGCCCTAAGAACTGTAAACTCTAAGTTAATAAATCCCCATTTTTAAAAGTCAACCCATTTCTGGTATACTGCATTACAACAGCTTTAGCAAACCAAATACCTACAAACTTAGAAAGAGATAGAACCTCCTCTTGAGGTTGCTGGGAGGACTGACCACGTGCGAAGCTAAGCTTGGCAAGGTGCCCAACAGATGTAAACATTCAAAACAGGTTAATATTAGAATTTGTTAACTTCCAGGAAACTCTACCAAATTCTAAGAACTGGAACACAATTAAAATTACAGTAGACTTCCCAACAGAATTAAAGTACTGAAAGAAACACTGTCACCCCAGAATTCTATAGCCAGGGAAATTCTCTTTCAAAAATAAAGATGAAAACTCAAACAACTCGATAATAAAAATCAAACACCCCAATGAAAAACTGGGCAAAGTGTCTGAATAGGAATTTCTCCAAAGATCTATGAGCATAAACAAGACAGATATTCAACATTATTAACCATCCAGGGAAGTGCAAATGAAATCCACTGAGATGCCGCTTCACACCCTCCGGGCTGGCTGGAATCAAAGGCAGACAATAACAAGTGTTGACGAGAATGTGGAGCAATCAGAACCCTCAGGCGCAGCTGGTCACACTGGAAAATGGTGCCGCCACTGTGGAAAAGCCTGACAGTTCCTCAGAAAGTTAAACCAGAGTTACCACAGGACCCAGCAACTGAGGGACAGTCTACAAAATACCCAACCACAACGCCTCAAAACTGTCAAGGTCATCAAAAGCAAGGAAACTTTGAGAAACAGTCTCAGACAGGAGGAGCCTACGGTGACGTGATGACTAAACGTAATGTGGGATCCCGATGGGGTCCCAGGACAGGAAAAGGACTTGAGGTAGAACTGCCGAGGTCTGGAAGAACTGTGCACAGGTGGCGGAGGAGGACGCTCCACGCAAACAGTCATTAGACCTCAGAACAGGAGAACGTGAAAAAAAGAACAAACTAAACCCAAAGTGAGCAGAAGGAAGGAAGTAACAAAGATTAGAGCAGAGATAAATGAAATAGAGAATTAAAAAAAGACAATGGAAAGACTCAACAAAATCAAAAGTCAGTTCTTTGAAAAGATCAATAAAATTAACAACACTTTAGCTACACTGATGAAGAAAAAAACAGAGAGAGCAGAAATAATGAAAATTAGAAATGAAAAGGGGGGTTTTACTACCAACCCCACTCAAATAAGAAGGACTTTAAGGGGCTAGTATAAACAACAAATTAGATGACCTAAATGCAATGGGCAAATTCCTAGAAACACATAAACCACCTACGATGACAAGATGAAATAGAGGGTATCAACAAACTAATAACTAGTAGAGTGAATCAGCAATCAAAATCTCCCAACATAGAAAAGCCCAGGACCACTTGGATCCACAGGGGAATTTTAGCAAACATTTCAGGAAGAATTAGCACCAATCCTGTTCAAACACATCCAAAAATTTGAAGAGGTGGGAAAACTAACTCATTCTATAAGGCCAACATCACCCTCATACCAAAGCTGGATAAAGAAACCACAAGAAAACTATAGAACAATATGTCTTATGAATATAGATGCAAAAATCCTCAACAAAATACTAGCAAACCAAATCCCAACAGCACATTCAAGAGGGATTTATCCCTGGCATGCAAAGGTGGTTCAATATAAGAAAATCTATTAATGTAATACACCTCATTAACAGAGCGAAGGGAAAAAAAACCACATCATCATCTCGATTGACACAGAAAAGGCATTTGACAAAATCCAGCATCCTTTTTGATAAAAACACCTAGAACACTAGGAACAGAAGGCAACTTCCTCAATATGATAAAGGGCATATATGAAAGACCCACAGTGAACATTCTACTTAATAGCGAAAGACTGAAAGCTTTCCCTCTAAAATCAGCAACAAGACAAAGATGCTCACATCACCACTGTTATTCAACATTGTACTGGAAGTACTACCAAGAGCAATTAGGCAAGAAAAAGAGAGAAAAGGCATCAAAATTAGAAAGCACGAAGTAAAACTTTCCCTATTTGTAGATGACATGCTCTGATACAGACAACCCTGCCAAAACCTACAGCAAAGCTCCTAGAGCTAATAAAATATCTACGAATAAATCTGACCAAGGATGTAAAGGACATGGACTCAGAAAACCACAAACTATTGCTAAAAGAAATCAAAGAAGACCTAAATAAATTTAAAGAAATCCTGCATTCATGGACTGGCAGTCTAATTATGGTTACAATGTCAAGTCTACTCAGTGATTTATAGATTCAATGCAATTCCTATCAAAATTCTAAAAACTTTATTTGTAGAAATGGAAAAGCCAATTATCAAATGTATGTGGAGGTGTAAGGGGCCCTAAATAGTCAAAGCCATATAGAAAAAGACAAACAAAATTAGAAGATTCACACTTTCTGATCTTAAAACTTATTACAAAGCCACAGCAATCAAAACAGCATGATACTGGCACAAGGACAGACATACAGACCAATGGAATCAAACTGAGAGTTCAAAAATAAACCCTCATATTATGGCCAACTGATTTTTGACAAATGGGCAAAGACACTCAACTGGGAAAGTATAGTCTCCTCAACAAATGGTGCCGGGAAAACTAGGTCTCCATTTGCAAAAGAATGAAGGTGGACCTCCACTTCATACCTATTGGTGTGAACTCAAGATGGATCAAAGACGTAAATTAAGAGAACTGTAAAACTCCTAGAAGAAAACATCTATTTTGAGGGAACATCTTCAGGACTTTCTGATAGGTAATGGCTTCTTAGACTTTACACTCCAAGCGCAAACAACAAAAGAAAAGACATATAGATGGGACGTCACCAAATTTAAAACTTTTGTGCCTAAAAGGATTTCATCATGAAAGTAAAGTGACCACCTCCAGAATGGGAGAAAATATTTGGAAAATATATATCCGATAACAGTTTAATATCCAGAATATATATAGGAATCCTTCAACTCAGAACAAAAAGATAAACAACCTAATGAAAATTCGGCTAAAGACTTATATAGACCTTTCTCCAAAGAAGATATAAAAATAGCCAAAAAGCAAATGAAAAGACACTTGGCATCACTAGCCATTAGGGAAATGCAAACCAAAACCACGATGAGATATCATTACATACTCACTAGAACGGCTACTATTAAAAAACTGGAAAATCACAAGTGTTGGAGAAGATGTGGTCAAACAGGAACACTAATTCATTGCTTGAAGGAATGTAAAATGGTGCAGCCACTGTAGAAGATAGTTTGGCAGTTCCTCAGAAAGTTAAGAATTACCATATGACCCAGCAATCCCATTTCTAGATATATGCCCACAGAATTGAAAACAAGAGCTTGAACAGAAATTTGCATACCAAAGTTCATAGTAGCGTTATCCACAATAGCCAAAAGGTGAAAGCAACCCAAGTATCCATCATCCAAGAAATGGATAAACAAAATGTGGTATATACACACAAATGGAATATTATTCAAGCTGTGAAAGAGAATAAAGTTCTGACACATGCAACAACATGGATGGACCTTGGAGATACCATGTTGAGTGAAATAAGCCAGACAAAAAAAGAACAAATGTTGTTTGAGCTCACCGATATGAAATAATTAGAACAAGCAACCTCACAGAGTCAGAATCCAGAACGCAGGCAACTAGGGACGGTGTGAGTTAGGGAATGGGGAATAAATGCTTATTTACTACTTGGGATGTTACAAAAGTTTCAGTAATGGATGGTGATGATGGTAGCACAGCATTGTGAATGCAATTAACAACACTGAATTACATATATGAATGTGGTTAAAGAGAAATATTTAGGTTGTATAAATGTTACTAGAATAAGTTTTTAAAAAATCCCTGGAAATATACAGCACAAACAGTGAACACTAAGTTATACCATGGACTATAATTAATAGCCTAATACTAAAAATGTACTTTCATCAATTGCAACAAATGTTCCACACCAAGGCAGGGTATCGATAATAGGGGGATATATATAGGACAAGAAGGAAAAAGGAACAAAGATCAGATAGGATAACAGGAAAGAAATAGCAAACTGGTGGCTTTAAATCCAACTGTATCAATTATTATGCTAAATGTAAATGGCCTAGGAGCCAGGAATTAACAATTTTGGCCACTGATACAGCAGTTAATCCAGATATGCCTACAGAAGCGTCTGCATTCCATCTGCACCCCACCACTCCAGGCCCCAGGCTTACAATCTACAGCCATGAAGGATGCCCTAAGGCAGACAGTCGTCCCTCACAGACGGTGCCCCTTACTGGACATTCAACATCCACAGGTCCTGGGAAATTTGGGATGAGGGCCCTGGTTGAACAGAGCTCTCCATGTAAAGACAGCAGGCGCCAGGAGCCGTGGCCAGCATCCTGAAGAAGACAACTGGACAGGAGAGGGAGGGTGAGTGAGAGGGGTGGGGACTGTCACCACCTGGGTCCAAACGTGACAGCCGGCCTCTTCCCGTAGACTTCCTTGTGCACAGCGCCATCTCAGGACTTCGCGCCTTCCCTCCTTCCTCACATGTCCACTAAGCACCAACACCGCAGACACTGCCCTTGCCCTCAAAGAATGCATAATCCAGAAGGGAAGACAGACAGCTAAGTGATAAGTTCAAAGAAGGATTCAGGTTTGGCGCATGGAGAGGAAGGTGCAGGGAGACGCAGGAGCTCAGGGGTCTGTCCTTCGTGGGTGGCAAAAAAGGCATCAGCGAAGCAGCTACACAGGGGCTGAGTCGATGCAACTGCACACACCTGAGAGACTCCGTTCTGGGCCAGGCCCACCACGTGTGCCGTGGATGCCAAGGCAAAGCCGCCACTGCCGGTCTCGCGGTGCTAGGAACCTAATGACCATCACGGATGATCCCAGACAGGGTCAAGAATAACAGGCAGGGAAAACATATGAAAAAGGCTTCTCGCAAGGAAGCCAGAACACGTCTGCTAACAACAACAGTCAAACACAACTGGCATGTCTGGGGCCTGAGTCCAGGGATGAGAGTACCAGGCAAGCTCAAGAGGGCAGCGTGTGGAGGTGGACGCCGAGCGGCATCCAGAGGGACAAAACTGTGAGGCGGGCAACTTCAAGGGTCTGCCCTCAGGACACCTTGTTTGCCGTGCTGAGAGCAGAGGAGCCCCTGAAGAAGTGTGTGCAGATCAGACAGTAAAAATGGCTGTCAGGGAACGAGGACAACGTGAAGAGAAGGGAAACGGGAGGCAGGGAGATAATGAGACGGTCCTGATCTGGGCAGTCGGAGTCACGACGGGGAGGGGCAGACGGGAAAGGTTTCCAGGAGACAGGGAGTAAAGGGAAGGGGACCGGGAGAATGTCAGCATCATGCAGGCAAAGCGCACAGCAAGGCTGCAGGGGTCAGGGGCCATGCCGTGCTGGCTCCACACTACGCTCTTCGGTGCCTGCTCCCCAGGGCTTGCCTCGGAGGCAGGCGGCATGTGGGAGGGAACTCGGGGGTAGATCTGGGTTCCACACCGGACACCGGACAGCAGTAGGTCTTAAACTTGCAGGTCAGCAAGCCCTTTCCAAATCCGATGAAACAACAGCCCCTCCCCAGAATACATTAATATCTGGGATACTTTCAGGAGGTTCACATGTTCATTAAACCCACTCAGGAACTTCTAGGCACTGGGGCAGGAAACCACCAATAGGCAAGAGGTGGCCCAAGGCGGGAATGCAGAGAGAAAAAGGTAGAGGGCCCTGAGGAAAACCTGGGTAGGGGGGCACCAGCATTTGGGACAGGGACGACAAGCAGCACACTCAGGAGCCTGAGAAGATGGAGAGGACAGAGAAGAAGTAGAGGAGCAGGCAAGGCGAGGGAGGGTCCTGGTCCTGGAGCCAACGGAGGAGAAAGTTCTACAAGAGCTAGTGGTTGCCAAGGGGACATGCCACAGGGGAGACTCAGCGAGAGCCAGCCCCGAGCGCCCACCCCCGGCCCGCTCAGGGCGTGTGCGTTTCTGCTGCTCCACCAAGCAAGTCCCCATGAGCCAGGCTGCAGGGGTCAGCAGAGCACAACTCATCCTAAAAACTAATGAGAACCAGCCTCCTCATTGACTTCAGCTCTTAATGTAATAATTGATCCAACTTCAAGAAGCTAAATGTAATTTTCCAATAAAAGGAGACAGGTACAAGCTATTCCCTAATTTCACCACCCGTACATCCTCAGGGAAAGTATCGGCGTGCCTAAAAGAAAGGTACTTCCGACAACATAAAGTTCTGGATTTGAGCCTTTTGCTTCCAGCAGCACAAATTCCATTGGTTATAAATCGAGTTTATGAATTTTGTATGGATTTGCAAGAAATCGCCCATCTCCTTCCCAGATCTAACCGGACAGCTGGCACAGGGCACTCAGCCCTCAGGAGTGAAATCGCAGAGTCAAGTTCCGCACGTCCAGACATGACGGGAGAGGCTGGTGACGGCCCCACCTGACAGGAAACACCACGTGTCGGCCCAGGCCTCCGACTGCATCTTCAGTACCACACGGACCAGCTGCGTTTCCAAAACTCACTGCCTCAGTGATACTACACGCCCTTGAATATTCTTTAGAAATACAGAATAAATGAATCACGAAACCAGCTGGGAAGGCCCAGAATTAGACACTGTTGCCCAACCTCAGAAAATGCTCTCCCTTTGGAATGTCCTTCTGAACAGTTTTCTGTTTCACTGGTAAACGTGTATATCAGTATGGGCAATAATGATGATTTAAATATAAATACCATTAAGGCAAGACTAGCAATGCCCTGTACTTTGTGATTTTGTTTCAAAGACTTCACAGCACATTACCCAAGATGAAAGCCTTGTCCCCATTTTGCAGACAGCAAGACTAAAGCAGACAAGACAAACAGAAGGTAGGCCCAAGGCTGTATGCAGAAAGCAATGGAAGCTGAAAACCACAAGCATGCCTGCACTCACACATATAATCACACAGGTGCAGGCAAACACGTGTCTCACAACAAAACCATATCCTGAATACTGATAAGGAACGTGAAGGAGTAGAAATACCTCTAGAGAGAAGGAGCAATGGAACTAAAACCCCAGAAATAAAACAGAACTGTGGTCCTTTCTCGTTGCCTACCTTTTCACAGACAAGCATCCAGAAGACACAAGAATACATATGAGATGTTCTTCTCTCTTTCACCAGCACTCAGTCAACATTCACCCCTTGTTCCCACATCCAAACTGAAGATCTCAATGGATAAATGCTACCGCCCTCTCACCTTGCTGGTCCTCAGAGCATCCTGATGAGATGTCCCCGGCCCCTTACAAGAAATGGAGAGCAGGTGGGGTGGGTGGGTGGCAGTCAGCCCACCACAAAGCCTCCACTCCAGCATCTGCCATGGAGGAAATGTTTCACAAGGGACAAAAACGGCCTGTATAAAGCACCAATTAACAGCTCCCTGACAGGAGAAAGCTTTACCTGCAGCGTTTTGAAACAAGAGCGATGCTAAAGAATCAGGATATCTAATAGGCACCATAGCTTTCCACCTGGGTCCCAACTGGTCTCCCCGAGTCCACCCATATTCTCCCTTCAACTTGTTCTTAACAGGCAGCAAAAGTGTTTGCAAACAAGGTTTACAAACTAGGATTTACACATAAAACCACGTTAAGCCTCTGCTTGACACCCTCTCTGATCCAGATTAGAAGCCAGTGTCCCTCCAGCGGCCCTCAAAGTCCCGCCCATCTGGGCCCCGTCACCTCTCAGACTTCGGCTAGGGTGGGTCTCCCTGCTCAGCTGGCAGCAACCTCGGAGTCCCAGCACTTGCCCTTCTACAGCCACGCACGGGGCTAGCCCACCATCCCCACCTTTACTGACCTCCTCAGTGGGGCCTGCTGACCAGCCTATCTAAATTTTTCCTCTTCTATGCTCTATTCTTCTCAACCACTTATCATTAACTATTTTACTCGTTTACCTTCTTTTGGCCCACACCAAAAGAATATAAGTTACTTGAGTATAGAGATATCTAGAAGGATGAAATGATATAAATTTGCTATCAATTTCCAGGATCCATTACTTCCAGGAAATAATTCTCTGGCCCTAAAACCAAAATAACTAAGAATAAAATAACTGCTAGAAACTTCCCAGATCAACAGGGGCCAGTTATGCCACAGAACATTTAGGGCAAGCCATGCCTACCACAGCCCCCTACAGAGACTGTGGGAGGTAGGAGGGTAGAGAAAGGAGCACCAGCATCAGAAATGGGTTTCATGGCTCAAGACGCAGCTATGCCACCTACTCTCAGGGTGTCACATTTCTCACCTGAAGACAGGGAGGATGACACAGAAGGTCTCAATGTACCTTCTGGCACTAGCAGTCCATGACCTGCTCAAAGACATGCATGTGAAGATAAGCACATCCTTTCTGGGCAGACCTTGGGGCTACATCTTCTTTGAGGGTCAGTTCTAAAGAGAGCACTCAAAACTGGAATAGAGTCAAAATTAGCCACAATTAATCTCTTACACTAACTCAGGTTTTTCCTTCCCGCATTGCAACAGATGGTTGTTTCTTCAGAATACCAGATGAAATGACTGGCTTCATCTACAGGACATGTTTTATAAAAGGATCGATCTTCATCCCTTGCTGAGGTTTAAAGAGAGGCCAGCTAAGGACACCCATCATGCCTCCCATCTCATGCCCCCACTTAAGTGAGGACGGGCCGAACTGCCCACAGTTCCTAAGAGTTCTATCTATCCTGTCTCTGAGTGTGTGTGTCTCTGTGTGTGTGTGTGTGTATGTGTGTCTCTCCTTCTGTTGGCTGTGTGCAACAGTTGCTCTGTAAATGTATGTAATGCATCTCTCCTATAAATTTATGATTTCTACAATATACATCTATATATGCAATACATGGATAAATATAGAGAAATTGCTTCCATGGGGAAAACAGTCTCTTTCTGCTACACGTGGTCTCTTAGCAGCAGAGATGAGCTCAGTTTCAGCAACTACTATTTTGCTCATGTTCCTTAGTTGCAGTTTCTGCCCCAGAAGAACAGAGAACAGACGGGAGACAACCCCTTTGCCCACTTCACAGGCGTCCCAAACCAAGTGGAGCAGAAGCCATCATCACAAAGCACATGGAGACCAATTCCAAAGCTCAGCTAAGCAGTTATCAGCTGACACACAGCAGGAGTTAGAAGCGTGCAGCAAAGGGAAGCGGCCAAAGCCCACGGCTGTGACCAAGGCTGCATGGAGGAGGCCCCGTCCCGGTGAGCACAGGGCGTGGGAGCTCTTGGCAGGTGAACCCTGCACACTGAGGGATGGCCGTGCCCCGAGTCCCTCTTGCTTCGCAGGTACTCAGAGTTCATCTGAAAGAACGGGCACTGCTTCTTTAACAAAGTCTTGCTCCCAAATAGAACTAAGTAAAAGAAATTCAAAAAAAAAAGTATGAATACCATCTTACTTTTCAATAAGAGCTAAAATATAAATGAAATCTTTCCTGCTTGAAGAATTTCAATTTCTTCTTTTCTCTCTTTCACCAAAATTGCTTTCGTTGACAACATGAGGGTCTGTTGTTTTCATTTGTTTTGTTTGGGCCTCTCTGATCTTTGCATCTCTAATGTTCCAGCCTTTCACCCTTGCACCCTCCAAAGGCATGTTTCCTAGACAACATACCAAACCTCCAAACACCTCATTTATGCAACTACGCAAAGAGTATCCTCTGCTCACTCTCAGCTGGCATTAAAAGGCGAGTGTATCAGGTGAGAGCAGGACTCTAAAGGCCCCTGCAATTTTTCCATGACTCTCCTGAGAAGAAAGAGCTAAACAACCAGTCTAAAGCCAGCACCAGAATGAAAATGTGATGGCAGCATCCCAGAAAGAACAGCCAGACTGTTGAATAGGCTCATCCAGAGGGCCAGGCTGCCCTCATGATCCCGGTCAGGCTCCCCCCCTGCAGAAGCCCCCAGCCCACCCCTATGCTTGGCTTCAGGATAGATGGGTGGACAGACAGATGGATGGATGGAAGGACAGAGAGACAGAGATAGATGCAGATGGACGGATGGATAGATGGATGCGTAAGAGACAGAGAGACAGACAGATATGGATGAACGGATAACAGAACAGACAGACAGACAGACAGATATCATATCTGCCAGGACTGAAGCCAATACATGAAGCATGCCACACCACACAACACAGACAGGCAGACAGGCAAATGGTGAACAACAGACCAGAAGAACAGCATGGGCTTCCGCAAGGCCTTGGGCAAGGCTAAAACTTGAATACCAGCATCAAGAGTGGCAGTGACCTGGATAAGAAACTGGACCACGGCTGAAGGCCGTTCCGCCCTACCTGCAGGAACTTGGATAAAGCAACCAGGCTTGTGGCCCTTATTTCCTGACTTGTCAGATGAAGGAACTGAGCTGGATGATCTCAGAGACCATCTGTCTTCAGCCCCCAGGCGGAGGCTGCTGAGCACTGCTCAGGCCTGGCCTTTCCAACCAAGAGCAGTTACGTGGGCAGAAGTTGGCTGCACTCCAAAGACACAGTCTAAAACTAGCATCAGCCATTCAAGTTTACATGTGTAAGCCCAGACAGAGGGACTGGGGAATCCAAAGACCACTCAAAGAACAAGCCTGCCCTCAGAGATGAATGACTTGATAACCAGCTGATATGGCAAACACCCCCCTCTTCCAACTGAGTGCTTGTTAGCATTTCATTACAGCAAGTCCAATCACTCTACCGATACGCACCAAAAGCACACATCAATGATACAGCAGAAGGAATGAGGCATGGCTGCCACGGAACCTGGGGACGACGGCTCAGGCTCTAGTTAACAGTGAAACTTTACACGTAACGTCCTGAATTGGCAGAGCTTCCACCACCCAACCGCATGAGGAAGGGGTGAACTGAGAGTCTCTAAAGACCCTTTGGCCTTAAATTCTACATCAAGGCTCAGCATTCCTGGGGAAGGCCATTGTTCAATGCAGGCTGAGAAAAATGATCACACAACCATACTGCAGCAAAAACAGTTCAAAAACAGGGAGCAGCTTATTACCACTCTAAAATCCACTGGGGCCACATAGTATGGAACGCAAAGTAGGGGGTGGGATCACACTGCAGAAGAGCCTCCAACGATGTGCTCAAAAGTCCCCCCTAACACAGTCGAGCACGTGGACGTGAACACCAACCTAGAGGAAAGGACCCCACGCTCACCCGGGTGGTGCACACTTGCAAACCCAAGTACTTCAGGGTGCTCAACGAATGCATGAAACAGATTCACCCCAAAATGAAAATGACCTAAGAGAAACTTCCTGTCGGCACGCAGCACCTGCTGCCTCTGGGTCTCAAGGCTGCCGGTGGGCCTTCCGAGAACGCAGAGGCCACGCCTGCTGCACGTGCCTGTGTGGCCCACAGAGCTGAGGGAACTCGGCGAGTGTAGCGGGGAGCCCAGCCCCTGCATCAGGGGCCCCACCCTCTCCGAGCTCACTGACCACACTGGGCCTGGATGCTTGGACAGACTCCCTCTTCCAGGTGGGACACTCGGCAGGCAGTTGGGGGACACTGGGGGCAGCCACATATCTGGGCCCCAAGCAGGTACCCCTCCCATGGGGTAGACCAAGCGAGGCAGCTTCTGTGGTGCAAGAGCTGGGGCTGGCCTGTCTGGGGAGGAAATCGAGCCTCAAGGTAGTAGGTTAGGAGACTCAAGAAAAACATGCCATGCCCTCGTTGTTGTAAGCTGCAGACAAGCACCCCGAAGGGGTGAGATGGGAAAGAAGGGGTGATACTGTGCCAAGAGCCACAGGTCTCTGACACATCTGCTCTTAAATCCAGAGTTAGAACTACGCAAGAAGGGCACTGCTGCTTCAACCACTGCTAAATATCACTCTAGCGTCCGTAAGGGCACAGCTCAGTACTGAGTAGAAAAGCACCAAGTTCTAATGAAAAGAGCAGGAAATTTTAGTCAGAATGATGAAGCTCACTTCAACCACTTTTGAGCTGCATGACCTTGGACAAAGTATTTACCTCTTTTCTGCCTCAATTCCTCCTCTCCAGAAGGAGAATACTGTTGAACCAGAGAGGGCACCAGCCACTGCTCATGAGTGAGCAGAGATGAATCAGAAATTCATCAACACCGAGTTTGCACTGACAGAGATCAGCCCCCATGAACTCTCTGTCCCTCCACCAGCCCACAGAGGAAAGGGCAGAAGGAACAGATGACTGAGAGGAAAATCCCAACCCTGGAACACAGCCAAGTGGACCGGAGGTTCTGACATCAGCTGGTCAGCCACAGCTTTCCCAACAAAAGAGCACAGCAGGAGACAGCCTGGGTTCTCATCCCGGCTCTAACAGTCAGCAGCTTTAGGAGCATGATCAAGTTACTTAATTTCTTATGCTCTTAATATCCTGACTTATGCCTCAATTTCTTGATTTGTGAGGGTGACAATAGCATCAACTTCATGAAG
Organism: Choloepus didactylus; assembly: GCF_015220235.1. Taxonomy (NCBI): domain Eukaryota; kingdom Metazoa; phylum Chordata; class Mammalia; order Pilosa; family Megalonychidae; genus Choloepus; species Choloepus didactylus. Next base: position 4,591,609 of record NC_051314.1, read on the forward strand.
TAGTGATAGAATTATCAAGGAACTTTCTTACAAAGGTCCTGGCACAAAATAAGTGCTAAATAAATGTTACCCACACAGCCACCATCACCACTGCCACCACCATCACTATCATCACCATCACCATCATCACTACCACCATCTCCATCACCATCATCACCATCACCATCATCACCACCATCTCCATCACCATCAGCATCACCACCATTACCATCATCACCACCACCACCACCACCATCACCACCACTATCCCCATCACCATCATCACCACCACCACCATCACAATCATCACAATAAACACCATCACCACCACCACCACACCACCATCACCACTATCAGGATCACCACCACCACAATAAACACCATCACCACCATCACCATCATCACCATCAACCATCATCACCACCACTGTCACCATCATCACCATCACAACCACTGCCATCACCATCATACTCATCATCTTTGTTTCTCCAACTCCTAGCAATAACTACTAAATGAATGGATGAATACAATTAATTATCATTTATCTATCCTGAAATTTCAAGTACCTAAAGAGCAAACACCATGTCTTATACATCTCAGTATTCCAAACACCTACCACAGTCAGTGGTTTACAAAAGTTGATGGAATGGAACTGAAAAGCCAAGGAGACCAAAAGTAGAGATATGATTTTCATTTTTAAGAATCAAGGTCATGACCAGCCCACAGACTCTAAAATGACTAAGCTGATAAAAGCATAAAGTTGCAAAAATAGAAGAGGTAGCCTCTCATTTCCAAATTCTCCTTTACTCTCTCTCATAGGCCCAAGGAAGAAGATGCAAGTTTAAATCTCTATCCTAAAGGAAAATCAACCTATATGCTCAATTTTTATGGAATAGAAAATAAATCACATCTCCCACCCACCTTTCTCTAATTATACTCTTTTCTTTAAATTAAAAAACGTACTAACGATGCAAAAGAAAATATCTTCATTTTACATACAGAATTTAAGACCTGCAGTAGAGTCAAGTTATATGAGATTAAGACATAGAGTGAAACAGTTTATTTAAATTTAAAAAAAAAATCCAAGGAGTACACAGACATTAACGCTAGCAAAAGGAATTTAAGGGTTCAAAGATGAATCCAATAGTAACAAATATAATTGCCACATACAGAATAAAATGGGAATAAGCACATGAAAAGATACTTAACATTTTAGTCACCAGGGAAATGCAGATTAAAAACACAATGAGACAGATAAATTTCACCCCCACTAGGATGGCTAAAATCAAAAAGACAATAACAAGTGTTGACGAGGATGTGGCAAAATCATTCACTGCTGGTGGAAATGTAAAATGGTGCAGCCCCTTTGGAAAATAGTCTGACAGGTCCTCAGAAAGTTGAACTCATAAATTACTTCATAAACAGGCAATTCCACTCCTAAGTTATACCCAAGGGAAATGAAAACATGCATCTACACAAAAGCTTGTGTGCAAAAGTTCACAGCAATGTGACTGATAATAGCCAAAAAGTGGAACAACCCAAATGTCCACCAACTGAAGAGTGGATAAATGAAATGTCCATGAAGGGACCATTTGGCAAAAAAAAGGGATGAAGTGCCAATACAGGCTACAGTGTGGATGAACCTTAAAAACACTAGGCCAAGCGGAAGAGGCCAGTCACAAAAGGTCACATACTGTATGATTCCATTTATTTAAAAATTTTCGGAATAGGCAAATCCATGGAAATGGAAAACAGATGCGCACTTTCCAGGGATTGGAGGCAGGAGAAAATGGGGAGTGAGTGTGCATGGGTGCGGGACACTGTTATGAGTTCCGACTTGGCGGGCCTGGGCCAGGGGAACTGATCAGCCCCTAGGAAAGGTAGTGGGGCACGGGTGGTAGCGCCCTCCACGGCCCCCTGGGCCTGAGAAAGTGGAGCCGAATGCAGGCCCCATTTCCTCACCCCAAAGTACAACCGTTGGGGAGGGCTTGCCGGAGGAAACCCGCCCCCCCCCGTGCCTTACCCGCACCCTCCACCCTCTTCGTTACCGGAGCAACTCCCGCCCCTTTTCAATCAACCTCCGCGCCCTCTCAGAACCAATCCAAGCCTTTAACCCCTACAGCTACCCCGCCCTCTAAACCGCCCGATATAAGCTTGTACTCTCCCCTAATAAACTCTCTTGGCTTCCTCACCCTCAAAGAAACGTGTCCCGCCTGTTTCTTCTCGCCGCCCTCCACACCTTGCACGCCACCGCCGGGGACCGGGCCCAGTCCCCCGCCTCGCCCTCGCCTCCGGGAAAGAGCCCCCGCCGCCGGTACCCTCCGAGCAATCCCGAGAGCATAGGATTTAGCAACCGGCCGCCACCCTCCCCCAGAAGAATCAACAGCGACCGCACATGGGTGTAAATTTTCTATTGGGGAGACGAAAATATTCTGGAATAGAGATGTGGTGATGGTTGCACAACTCAGTGAATGTACTAAATGCCCTGAATTGTGCACTTTAAAAGGGAAATAAAAAATAAAACAGAATATACACATAGGAGGTGAGGAGAGCTAATTTATTCCCCCCTTCCTTCTCAATCAAATAATCACTTGGCCCTGGCAGACAAGAAGTACGTGTCATTATTTTGTACTTACCAGTCCCTGACAGTCAACATTTAAAGCCCCAGCTAAAGGCCAATTTCCTTCTCCGCGGTGGTTTCTCAATTTTGGTTCTCACAGAAGTGATACATCGTGAAGTTGTGCCGCAGGAAGGGAAACCACAACCGGAGATGCCCTCAGGTCCCAGCTGCGGGCTGCGGGGCAGGCGGGCGGGCTGGCCCGGCCTGGAGAGGGCCGCCTCCAGGAGCTGGGAGCCAAGCACCGGCCAGGAGGGAAGCTGCCACCCCCTTCGGGGCCACTCTCTCCTCATAATTACATCAGTTGCAATCAGCATTCTCCTCCTTCATGACTCCTGAGCCCTGACACCTGGGAAGTCCTCTGGCTTCCATTCAACACCATTTTCCCATTGCCATTGGAACCCAAACCCGTTTTCCAGCTGGTCCCGGAAGCTCAGAGCTCTCCCGCCTGCAGTTCTGGGTAAACGTACCACTCTGCGTGCCGGCTCAGCCTTCACCAACCTGCTGATGCCTCGTCTTCATAAGGAAATTAATTTCTCTCATATTCAGCCCTGAAACAAAGTTACCAGTGACACATACTTCATTTTTTCCTCATAATTCTTTCACCCTTAAGGAAAAGTTTCATAAGTAATGGAACGGATTTCCCTTTCCATTTGGGATGCAGATTTACTTGGAACTGCAAAGCACTGGGAAGAGTGACTTCCTGGCGAGGACGCCTCCGGAGGCTGGGGACCCGGGACCAGCGCAAGGTGCCCACCCTGCGGAGGCCTTGGCGACGTGGGCGCCCAGCATGCGGCCTCCCATCCTACCTGCCGTGTGCAGTGAAAACCATGTCCAGGAGGGCTTCACAGGCCCATTCTGGATCCAAAAAGGCTGACAGGTATTCACGTCACCTGACCCTCCTTGAATCCTGTTCCACGGCTGTCACTGCCCCAAACCCAGAGGCCAGACCCGACGGCGGAGACAGCCAACCTCAGCTTCATTACTGATGACAGGAACAGAACACAGGGCAGCCCATCATGTCTGAAAAGATTTCTTAATCAAGAAAGAAAACAAAAGAACCATGGCCTACTCAAAGGCCAGAAGACTTGACCTTGTTCCATAACTTCCTGAGCCCCGTCTGCCCAGCTGTCATGTGGCGCAGCCGTTAAAGGTGACATATACCATACACAAGATGCCAGGCCCAGGGTCCGACATACCCAGAGTGGGGAGCCTGCTAAACAAGTCCAAGGCCCCCTTTTTCTTCCTGGGAGTGGGAGGAAGACAGAGGAAGGCCCTATAATCCAGCTCCAGCCTTTGCAAGTTAACTTACCACACCACCAGTTTTAAAATTGGAAGAATCAGCAGGCTACAAAATGCAAACCTGCTCCAACCCTAAAGAGCCACTGGCCAATTTGCTCCATGCCCTTGCCCGGAGTCCAGGAAGGTGGGGTATGCCTTCCGGCCACTCCCAGAACAAACAACCCTATGAGGTCAACCCTGTTTCCCAGAGCCTCCCCACGGTCAGGCAGTGAAGAAGCACTCCTTCAGTCTGACACTGGCTGACCTGCAGAGACTCTAAATCCACATGTCCCAGGCTCACAGACACCCAGGCTCAGGGACCACAAGGAGACCCCTCACTGGCAGCTCCATCAACCCTCAGCAGACCAAGAACAATCACCCGAGTCCAGTGGACCCTCCTTATTTTTATATATTTTAAGTCATTTACAAATAATTTTCAGAATTAAGAAAAGCAGAAAACAACTATATTAGAAATTTTAAACTAAGAAAATTCAATTTTCCCCCCAATATTCCTAGTTTTGAAGGTTTGTAGTATATTAACCTTGGACCTATCCCTACCATAAATATTGACGCCAAATGTCAAACTCAACTCTGGTAGACCCCTTATCATTATTTCTAGTTCTCCTTCTTGTATTTGCATTGTCAAAACACAATGCTTTTTAAAATTTTCAATGCTAGGACAGCCATCTCCTTTGCCCATAATCGAAAGGATTTTCCTCTTTAGATTGAGGAACACCAACAGGAACGATCAAGTCAATGGATGTTTTCATTTCTCCATCTGTTTCTTTCCAATCACCTTTTAAATGCACACCTACCTTCAGCATTCGTCCATTCACAAAGTCTAGCCCACAAACTGCCACGTATCTTTTTAACAAAAGGGGCTGGTCCACATTCTCGTCACAAAATACTGTGTGATGAAGCCCTCCCTGTTGAGTGAGTAACTGGGGGAGCAACCACAACCATACTTCCCTCTGTCCTTAGAATTACACCATTCGCCCAATGGTGCTTGAGCTTGAGAAAATTCATTCAGGATCTCCTCAGCTGAAGACACGATCTGAGAATCTGCTTCTACGAACACTTTCCCCATCATCATCAGGGCCTGGAGAGCTGCCCTCTGACTCTGCATGCATCTGCTGATCTAACTACAGGGAAACATCTCCCTCTGCCAATTTTCCTCCCTTTGCCATTATAGGTGGAAAATAAAAAATTCTGAATTCTCTACCATGTCCAAGGAAAACTATAAACAGGGCTACAAGGAAGGTGTCCCGAGACTTAACCTCCTTGAAAGATAATGCCATCATTTCAGGAATACAGTAAGAAACTGAAGAATGATACAAAAGGAAGTGTTATTTCACTATTACGTGATTCTTCTGGGTAATTCCAATCACTCTTCCATTCTCTTATTATTTTAGTCTTTTTTGGAATAGTTAGGAATAATTGATGAGCAATGGTAAAATAATTTCTAGCATGATAAAATAACAACATATTTTGAGATATAGGAAAAGATCAGTAAGATTTCATAATATAGCTTAGATTTGTGAAAAGGGCGAATGGACCCATACGATAACTGCAAGATGGAATGGATCCTATTCTAATTTTTAAAAATAATATGCAAATTTTCTCTTTGTTCTTTGAATAATAGAACAAAAGTCATGAAGTATCAATCCTTACAAATAGTTTGAAATGTTCAACACGGAAATTCAAAAACTGAAGTTGGGTCAAATGGCTCCTGAGAGTACACAGAGGGATAAGGACAGGGATTTTCCTCAAAACTAGAGAAAATCCCGAGCACACCTGTACCCTGATAAAGTCAAACAACCCTTTCCATGAGATCACTGAGGAACTCCACTGTGTTCAAACAACAATAATTTTTATGTTTAAAAGATGTAAATTTGGATCTTGAGACTAATCATACGTTTACAGCATTTGACACAATTTTAAAACAGACCCTGTTTGGTTTGCTAATGCTACCATTATGCAAAATATCAGAAATGGATTGGCTTTTATAAAGGGCGGTTATTTGGTTACAAATTTACAGTCCTAAGGCCATAGATGTGTTCAACAAGAGGACACCTTCACTGAAGAATGGCTGATGGCATCCAGAACACTCTGTCAGCTGGGAAAGCATGTGACTGGTGTCTGCTGTTCCCTGCTCCTGGGTTCTGTTTCAAAATGGCCTTCTCCAAAATGTCTCTGGGCTTCTGTCTCTCTTAGCTTCTCTGGAGCAAACGCTGGGCTAGCATCTCCAAACGTCCTTCTGTCCGCAGTTCCAAGCATCTCTAAGTATCTCTATCAGTTCCCAAATGTCTGTCCAAAAGTTTCTCTCAGCTGCTCTGAGCTCCTTCTGTTTGTGAGCTCTTTTACACAACTCCAGTGATTTAAATAAGACCCACCCTGAATGGGCGGGGTCCATATCTCCATGGAAATAATTTAATCAAAGGTGTCGCCCACAGTTGATTGAGTCACATCTCCATGGAAACACTGAATCAAAAGACTATGTCTGCCCTCACAAGACTGCATTAAAGAATATGGCTTTTTGGGGGAACATAACATACCCAAACCAGCACAGTCCCCAAGTCTAGCCTGATTAGTTTATGAGAAAGTTTTGTCAGCTTGTTTTTTAGGTATTTTGTTTTTATTTTGAGTTTAGAATGTAAAGGATTGTTTAGGCCAAGTTGGAGAGGTTTGTACGGAGGAGGGTGAATGATAAATTATCTCGTCAGGTCGGTGGATGCTCAGGACTAACTTTCAGCTCTGCTGGGCTGGTGCATCCACGCCCGAGAGCTCCTTGAGCCAGGCTCCCTCTTAGCATTTTATTCTTCTGTTCAGGGATCCATTGCAGAGCCAGAGTAGATAACTGACAGCCCTTGTCCAAAATCTGACAGAATGATCCATAATTACCGAGGGCCTGTCTCACGCTTTGCTTGTCTGGCTGTCCAAAGAAGCTGCATGGAAATGAAGGTCATCAAAGAGAATCTTTGCCTGCCACGGGCCCAGGGCCCGAGTGGGCGAGCAGTGATGAAGAAGCACCGTCCACCGTTTGAACCACTGCCTGCAAATTCCAAGAGGCATGGGGAGCCCTCTGGCGGGCTCCTGGCCAGGGAGACTATGCAGGAAGTGCTGGCAGAGGGAGGGCAGGCAGACCTGAGACCTCAGCAGCACAGGCACACCTGCCAAGCTACCTGGGGCACACTGGTCCCCAACCTGAGCCCCCGTGCCTCACCACACAGCTCAGAGGAAGGACAGTGGGAGGAAACTTTTGTTAGTTTTTCAAATTAAAGACAGTTTATTAAGAAAGTCATTCATAAAATTGAATGATTTGAGCTGCAGAGTAGCTGTCAACTGCATGGCAGTCAAAGTGAAGGACACAGTGGCTCAGATAAAGGCTATCCTCACAGGGATGTTCCTTCTAGCCATGACTGTGGACAGATGAGTTCTGTTAAAGAGAGATGGTAAGCCTGTAGTAGCACAGCACATTTCCTCCCTGGCAGTGATTAAAACCTTCTGTCACTGCCATAGCGACTGCTGCTGCTGGAACTGCCATAGCCACTTTGGTTTCGTAGTTTGGCAAAGTATTGGCCTCCACCACCATAAGTGCCAGAGCTACTGCCTCCAAAGTTCCTTCCTTTGGGACTAACAGAGGCCCAGCACCCTCCCACACTTAAAAGATGGCAGCTATTTGCATGGTTAATTCCACAGCAAGAGGGGACCGTGCTGTTCCAGTTTGCTAATGCTGCCATTATGCAAAATACCAGAAATTGATTGACTTTTATAAAGGGGATTGGGGTTTACCTGGTTACAAATTTGGTTAAAAATTTACAGTCCTAAGGCCATAAATGTGTCCAACAAGAGGATACCTTCACTGAAGAATGACCGATGGCATCCAGAATACCTCTGTCAGCTGAAAAGGCATGCAGCTGGCATCTGCTGATCCTTTGCTCCCAGGCTGTGTTTCAAAGTGGCTTTCTCCAAAAATGTCTCTGGGCATCTGTTTTAGCTCCTCTCTCTCAACAACTCTGCATCCTTGCTGCTTTCTCTCAGGTTGTTTCTCTCTAAGCATCTGGGGGTCCTCTCTTAGCTTCTCCACGGCAAACTCTGGTCTTCATCTCTTAGCTTAACATCTCCAAGTGTCCTTCTGTCTGCAACTCCAAGTATCTCTAAGCATCAGCAAGCATCTAGGTCTGTGTTGGCTCCTAGCTTCTCTCTTAAATACTCCAGTGAACCAATCAAGACCCACCCTGAATGGGAAGGTCCACATCTCCAAGGAAATAATCTAACCAAAAGTATCACCCACAGTTGGGTGAGTCACATCTCCATGGAAACTCTCAATCAAAAGGTCCACCATAATCAAAAGACTAATAAATTTGCCCCCACAAGATTGCATTAAAGAACATGGCTTTTTGGGGGGCATAATATATCCAAACCAGCACACATGCATAGGACAAGAAATTTAGATCCTGGCACTAACTTATAACCTAAAGGGTGGCCGAGCTCCAGAAACACATGTTCTCAATCTTACTCCATTCCTGTGGGTGTGAGCCCACTGTAACAGGACCTTTGGAAGATGGTATTTTTGGGTAAGGTGTTTCCAATTGAATCAGGGTGGATCTTAGTCCTATTACCAGAGGCCTTATAGAGAAAGGAACAGGGAAAAAAACCAGGGAAGCAAGAAGCTGGAAGTCAATGGAATCCAAAGGAGAAGAGAGAAGATACCACCATGTGCACTGTCACGTGACAGAAAAGCCAAGGACCCAAGTTTGCCGGCTCAGCCCCAGAACGCCACAGTCTGCTGGGAGCAAGCAGCGCCTTGCTGACATCTCGATTTTGGACTTCTCCTAGCCTCAGAACTGTGGGTCAATCAACTCCTGTGACTTAAGCCAACCCATTTTGTGTTATTTGTGATTGCAACTGAGGAAACTAAAACAGGCATTGATGGAAAGACAGTGACAGAAAACAGCTGTAAAAGCTTCCGAGGAGGGGGATACCCAGGGGACCGCGACACCACAATAAAGCCCAATGGGGGCTGAGAAGAAGGAACAGCAGAAGGCACCGCACCCCAGTGACCAGGGCCGGTTCCAGCCTACACACGACCCAAAGAAAACACCTGCATGGCCCCGTATGAGTGAACCACTTCAGGATGCTTCTAGGCTCCATGAAGGGAAGAGACGGAGGAGGTGCTGGAGCGGAGGGGAGAGAAGTTGGCAAAACTTGGAACCCTTGCTCCCCTTCGGTCCTGACCATCTTTGAAGCCCCCGCTTTCCATCTCTGGGCTTCCAAACGGCAGCCCCAGCCCTCCTGGCCGCGGGGGCCTGGCTCGGCACCGATAGAGGGTGACTCTGTGAGCTACGTAACCCAGAGGCAACGTCAGGGTCATACTTTTCCACTCACTTTCAACTTTAACAGGATTTCCATTTTTCCTCATTGTTTTTCAGGATGCTGTTTAGTTTCTTGGACTTCTAACCAAATACAATCGTTGAAATAGAGGTAATTTGTCCCAGGCCTCTGACAGTGAACTATGGAGAAAAAACTTCACATGTTTTGCCTGTTTATTCTGCCTGGCTGAGAACAGAGATGACTTTACCTGTACTTTCCTAAGGTCACTTTCGAAATACTGATAGCTGGACGGCTGGATTGGCTACAGTAGTAACCGGATCTATCTGACAAACGGACAAACTGACAGCTGGACCTACAAACCTTTACCATCAGAGTCTCTCTTCCAGGCCACCTGGTGTGCCTGGCACTTTTGAAGTACCTCTGGCCTCAGTTTACCAGAACAGCAGGTTACATGAAACAGCCAAGCCCCCAAGGAACATAAATACCTGCGAGAGTGGACAATGCACCCCAACCTCACACAGGGTGATGAGAAAGCCCCACCCACACTGGGGAAGGGGGCCGGGGAGGATGGCCTTTATGAAACGGCTCCTTTTGTCCCTTGGCTTCTGTGGTTAAGCCCTCCTGGGCACTTCATGTGAAGTGCCCCCCTGCCCCCCAAAACACTGCACAGGGCTGCAGGGCCCTGCGGCTGCACCAGATGCAGGCCCGCCCTGCCCCCACCCCACCCACCAGGGCGGCCCCTCGACTCCCTCCCACTCGGCGGACAGCACCATCTCTCTAAGGCTGTGCTTTCCAGTGTGGGAGCCACAGGGAAATGCAGCTATTTAAACTGCAGTTGACTAAAAGTAGATAAAATTTAAAATTCAGTTTCTCAGTCCCACTGGCCACATTTCACAGGCTCCCTCCACAGGTGGAAGGTGCCCATACTGGACAGCACAGATACAGGGCAGCCCCTGCATAGTGGAAAGCCCTCAGGACAGTGCCTCTCCCTGCAGAAACCTAGTGCTGGTCTCCACTGCCTCTGCCGTCTGAATTCAGTGGTCTCTGCACAAAGGGATGCGGAAGGATGAAGAATCAGGAGGGGGGAAGCCGGGCGCCGTCCCACTCCCTCGGGGACCAATTCACCCCACACTGGTTTGGCCAAAGAAAGCAGAGTCTGAAGAGAGGAGGACCCCCGCGTGCGCAGACTTAATCTCCCAGGATCCTCCTACTTCCAAGTCCCCCTAAGGTCTGGGACAGGAGGGACTGTGAAAACCATGGTTACCTCATGGACCCCCACCAGACCCCCAGTACCTGCGCCCCAATCTGACAGTGCATGCCACAACTGCTACAGTGATGGACTTGTGTTTCCTTGAAGAAAACGGTCCTGAAGAGAATGCCAATTGCTAGAACTGGTGATGGATACTAACAGCGCAAACACAGAAAGGGACAGCTGATAGCTCTTAGGCAGAAAATAAAAATTGGGGGAGAGAAGAATCTGCATAGCTGAAGGCAGCAGCCACCCCAACTACCTTCCCCCACTATTTCCTCCCAAAACAATACACAACAACAAGAAGGCAAAAATAAATCTACACTGAAAACATGCCCTTGGCAATGCTTGAAAACAGAGAATGTCCAAATCTCAAAATAACTGTCTGTGAAAAAGAAAAATCAGCAACTCCCAGCACACAGCCTCTCGCTCCCACTCCCCCTCATCCCACCACAAGGCTATGCGGCCAGCAAAAGCAGACCCCAAAAACTGTGGGGGAGCCAATGAAGGGGCCTGAAGGTGGATTAAAAAACATCCCCAGAAAGCTAAGTCCACATAGTTCTGTAAACACAGAAATAGCATTAAAGGACCTCAAAGTATAAGCGATTTAGAGGGGAACAGGAAAGAAGAAATGCCCCTAGGCAATTTGGTAGTGAGGCTGGAAGAAGACTCCACAAGACAAAAAAAGAACCACAAAATCAAAGGGCTCCCACATTGGGTCCACTAAAACAAACAAAAGCATCAGATAAAGTATTATGACCTTGCTTTACTGACAGAGGAGAGAGCCATTAAACTAGGAATCTTATAAAACACCCCAATACCATTAAAATGAACAAAAGAAAAATTGAGATTTCTATTCATACAATCCTTTACCTATCGACAGAATAAAGTCTGCCCAGGAAAAGAACCATGAATCAGGGGAAAAAATGGTAAGATAACACTCCAGAATGAATTAGGAGTTAGGTACACTTGAACAAGCAACCGAGAAAATTGTAACTGAGAAATTAAGAATCAACAAATGATTATGATTACCAAATCATTATATAGATAGTTTTCTTTCTATATTGTAGAATAGGCAGAAGTTAATACCTGAAATTACTGAAATTCAACTTGTCACAGCCCAATTTATACTTCTGTAATGGTCATTATAGCCTGCTCCCAGCCCTGTGTGTACTTACTTCTAAATAGTAAGAACTCCATACCCCCTTGTTTGAATCCATAAAAACTATGAACTCCTTAGACTCAAAGAGACAGATTTTTGGGCCTATAGGCCATCTGCTCTCCTGCTTCATGTTAAGCAATAAACCCGTTCTCTCTTTGAAACCCCGGTGTCATAGGTTGGCAGAGAACTCCAGATTTGTTTGATATCAATATTTAAAAACACCTACATGAGAAACTCAAAAACTAAGAGGAGAGCGGACAAAAACAACAGGGAGAGATGAAAACAGAGCTGTTTGAACCCAGGAAAGAAATGGAAGATAGGGAGAAAACTATCTCAAAATGATGATTAAACAGAAGATAGAGAGAAAACTATCTCAAAAATGATGAATAAATTACAATGTTCTCAAAGAAGAATGGAATGATAAAAAATTTAATAAAAGGCATTTATAAAAGGCAGAAAAACAACAAAAAGAACAAAAATGAAATAAAGAAAAAAGGAAAGAAGGAAAAACATCCTTCTAACAAAGACCAGGAAGAAGAAAAACAAGAGAACAGAACTAATTTTTAAAACTATGACTCATGAGAACTTCCCAGAAACAAAAAAAGGCCTGAATCTACATATTGAAAGGTCCAGACCTGAGAAAATCAACTCACAGAGAAAGACCAAATCCAAGACAAGGCCTACTAAAACTCAGATTTCAAAGATAAAGACAAACGCCTCAAGACCTCCAGGCCAAAAAAAGTTAAATAAGTTAGGAAAGCAAAATAATAACACTGGCAATGGACTTTTCAAAACCAATACAAAAAGCAAAGTACCAATGGAGAAGCATTTTAAAAATCTCAGTGAAAGACAGAGTGGTGGAGTTACCATCCAGCCACGCTGTGCTTAAAGGATGGAGGCTGGAGAAGAACGGTGGTCACAGCAACAAGCCCTTCAGGGGTTCTGCCGCAAGAGCCCCCCACAAGGGTCCTAGTAAAGCAGGGCTGGGCAGCCTTCCTCCACAAAGGGCCAGACGGCGCATACTGCGGGCTTTGTGGCCACATGTGGTCTCTGTCTCATATTCTTACTCTTATTCTGCTTTTTGTAACAACTGAAACAAAGTGATTAAGAAAGGCTAAAATTAAAAACACACTGCTAACATCATACTCAATGGTAAAAGACTGCACGTTTCCCCCCTAAGATCTGTAGCAAGACAAGGATGCCCACTATCACCACAATTATTCAACATAGTACTGGATGATCTAGCCAGAGAAATTAGGCAAGAAAAAGAAATAAAAGGCATTCAGATTGGAATGCAAGAAGTAAAATTCTCCCTATTTGCAGTTGACATGACCCTCTCTAGAGAAAGTCCTGAAAAACCCACAACAAATCTACTGGAGAATATATGCTAGAGAATATGAACAAGTTCAGTAAACTGGCAGTACAAGATGAACACACAAAAATCAGCAGTGTATCTACACATTAGAAATGAACAAGCTGAAAGAGAAATCAAGATGAGAGAAGGAGAGAAACCTCACATTCTCAGAATAAGGTATTCCTTAACAATCAATCACATTCACAAGCAGGGGTTTTTCCCCAGCTTGCAGCACAGAGTTGGAAATACAAAAACCAACAGATAGTAGAGTGCATGTCATAAGGATCTAGCAACTACTCCCCAGCAATTTAAAAAAAAAAAAAAATAGTAAAATAAAATAAATCCAATGAAATGTCTGCGGACAAAATAAAAATAACTACATAACATGCATAGCCAGGAACAGGTAAAAACAGCTCCCAGTGAAGCTCTGTCAGATGGCTCAGGCCCACACACCCTGGTATCTTATAAACCTGCATTTGCTGGCGAGCTGTCTGCAGGTTCATGAGCTGCTCTGTGGACCTTTGCTCTGGGGTACAGACTCTTCTGCGAGAGATTTGGGCTCCCCAGCTCCCTCTTCGCCCCACCCCTCCGCCAGCACACCGTATACTGTCTACCACCTTGGGCTCTGCAGAACTTCAACAATCCAACACACTAGGATGAGTTCACAGTCCTTAGGGAGCTGTCAATCCTTCGCCACTGGATCTTGCAACGTGCTCTACTTTAGGGAGGATTAAGTGCATGGTGGGGGTCTATGCATTGTTTAAATTAATAGTAATGAAATGTAACTTGGTTTGGAAGTGGTTTTGGAAATAGTAACAATATAACCTTTGTGGAAAATGTAAATACCTTGAGATGTCAAGAAAAAAAATGGACAGTAATTGGTATTTGTGATGGAAAAAAGACTCTGCCAATCCCCTATTCTAAGACGGTGCAATACAGACATTCAAAGCCAGCTGTGGTTTGTGGGGAGAAAGGATGAAGTTCTTTGACTGTAAAGGACAAAGCTTTCGATTTAGCCCACACCTCTCTCTACGGCTTTAGATCACCCAGGGTTCTGGAAACACTATGCCACATACGGAGCCAGGGGTCCTGCGGGGTCCTGCTGGGGAGAGGGTCCGCAGCCTGCACCAGACACTCGAAGGTGGCTGCGACCACCAGAACCAGAACGCCAAGTACGAAGTTCACCCTCCATGCTGGGCTTTACAAACCTTGGACTAATTTACTCCTAAACGATTCCAAAGGCCCTGGGTTGAATTACTGAGGTTTCTGGGCATTCAGCCTTGTGGCACTGTATTACCAGAGTCGAATGTGGGAGGATCCTTCGGAGGGCATTTATTTGCTTCCTCTTAACCAGAGCCAGATCACTTCAGCAAAGACTGCAATTTAAAACGCGAAATGAAGAGAAACTCATTTGAAAGAAAGGAACTGAATCAGGGGAGGTGGAAAAGTGAAACTGCATTTCAACGAAAAGGAAATAGAACTTGCTCTACGAAGAAGGATTTTACAAGGCTGCACAAAGGGTCGAAATTAACAAGGATAAAAATCCCACCATCTCAGCCCTGCACATTACATTCAAACAAGCAAGAACTTTGGCAGTGCGTCATTAAGAAAAGCTATAGATTGAAGAAATTAAACCTTTGATTTAACCGTCAACTGCGGGCATAAAAGCCACATGACCAAGTAATTGCATGACAGGCTCCAAGAAGAACCAGGCTGCAGAGCAATTTACGAAGCTTGCTCCATCCAGGGGTTGCCAGCTTAGGCTGCCCTAGGGTCACAGAAGGCAGGGTGGATTCCGGGTCTGCAATGGCATAAACTTTGCAAGTTATTTACCCTTTCTACCGTACTCTTTCTAAGCCACTGGCAGTCATTCCCGTGAATGAAGAGAAATACAGAGTAAAGTGAATTAGTCACAACTTTAGCTTATGTGAAACCATCAGAGGAGGGAAGGAAGGAGGCCCCAGTGTTTATCTCCACAGTCCTAACCCATGCGAACTAGACAGGTCTGCCTACTGCTCCACGGAAAAGGAACCACAGCTGAAATGCAAGCAGAAGAGCAGGGATGAATTCTCAGATTGTGAGCATCCACGGCCACCAGACCTGGGGACTTACAGGATTCTGAGGCTGGTTTTGACCCCCACGGTATAACAGCCACTGGCCTAACTTGGGGGCCTGTAAGCCTTGGTGCTCAGCGGCCTGCGTGACCTAGGCCAGTTAATGTTTAACCTACCACCTCTGTCCTGAAAAGAATGTGCAGCTGGACTATGTACGTATAGAAACCAGACGTCATACGTCAAGAGTTAGTCTATAGCTTATCTCCTTTCTGAGCCCCTTTAGATGTTTTTGATCTTATTGTAATAAGCAACCTGTAATTCTCTACCGCCTTCCTGCACAACACAGTTGATCACCCCTACATCACGAGAATGTCTGTCTAGAAAGCCCTTAAAACCAGCTTGACCAGTTAGCTTGACTGCATGGTCAACTTCCCTGCTGAATGCTGTACCCACCAGGCGAACAGAAAAGCCATTTGATTTTTGCTGATTTCTGCCTCCCTGTTGGTAAGCCCTGAATAAAGTTCATGTCTCAGAGTCTCCTTGGTGCTTCCTTCAGTCTTTTGACTGGCAAAGCCCCCTCGGGCTGTGACACACAATTTCACTTTAAAATGGACGCACCCACCCGTGTGTGTACAGCAGCCAGCCTAGAGCGAGCACCCATGAGGTATTAGGTGGTGCAACAGAAAACGGAACGTGCTTCACCAAGAACCACCGCTTTGGGTGACACAGGGAAAGCCCACAGGCGTGCAGGGTCTGACTGGGGGTGGGGAAAGGGTCGGGGGTCTGAGGAGAACACAGGAAGAGCAAGATCATGGGGTACAAGGTCACAGAAACAGGTTCAGAGGCCCAGGAAAGGACTCATTATCATCTCAGGGGGCTCCAGCTCAGACAGACTTTACCTCGTGACCTGTAGGAACTCCAACATCTTTCTCCACTTGAAAGTATACAAGAGGCGTGCATGATGCCGAACCACGCACCGCGTTTCCACAGAACTGCCCCATGTCCTCCACAGCCATCTTGCAAACAGCTGAGCGATGCTTCACCGACCAAGGGGCAAACAACCTTTTGTGTGAGGTCATCCTGCGTACAAGCCTTCAAGGGATGCTGGTCAAACATTTGCTTCCATAACAGCAGCACAAGCAGAGCCCGAGGGCTGCAACCCCAGGTGCCAATCCAATTGTTTCACATGCACACGTACACACACACACACACACACACACACACACACACACAGTCCTGGCCTTGGCTGAATTCCTAATTACACGAGCTGAATTCGGTGCCTGTGGGTTGAAAACTCAAATGCCAATACTAAATGGTATATAAATTGCTCCTGGTTCTTCAATTAATTCACTAAGTTTTCAGCATCCTTGAGCTCAGGGCCCACGCTGGAAGAGCATCACATTTAAATATTCAAGTATCTACAGATTAATGAAGTGCACCTATAAGCATACATACACGGATGGATGTCCTGTCTCATGCCTACCAAGAAGGTGTTAATAATTAATGTTCAGAACATACCAAAAGAGGAATGAGACGGCAATGTCTTACAGGGCTGGTGAGAGAATGCATTTGAACATCTTTCTGGAAAAAAGCCTAGCAAGCATTATCAAGACTGACTGAATCAGGAATTTCTGTTCTAAGAATGCTTGGTAATTAAGAATGCAATCAAGGAGCTATGTCCTGAGATGCTACATGGCACATTATTAGTAACAGTGGAAAAGCAGAAACCACCCAAATGTTCATCAATAGAAAGCTGGGAAATCGCAAGGTCTCCTTGCAATGGAATAATATGCCTGCACTTTTTCTTTAAACAGCTTCATTGCGATGGGATTCATAAACCACATGATTCATTTAAAGTACACCATTCGATGGTTTTTTGTATATTCAAGGGACTGTGAATCCACCACCACAATCTATTTTTGAACCTTCTGTCCACCTCAAAAGAAACCCTGGACTCATTAGCAGGCAGTCCCCACACTTCCCCCATTCTAGTCTGTAGGTCAAATTGAGAAGTACTGCTAACTTAATATTAACTTTCCAATCCATGAACATGAAATGTCTTTCCTTTATTTAGGTCTTTAATTTCTTTCAATGATGTTTTGTTGCTTTCAAAATACATGTCTTGTACTTCTTTGTTAAATTTAAACCTTTCTACCTAAGCATTTTTATTCTTTTTAATGATATTATAAATGGAATTGTTTTCAGAATTTCCTTTATGGATTGTCCACTGCCAATATATACAGATATAACTGATTTTTGTATATTGGCCTTGTATCCAAAAACCCTACTAAACTTGTTTATTAGCTCTCATAGTTTTTTATGGATTCCTTAGGATTCTCTATATATGAGGTGACAACATCTGCAAACGGAGCTAGCTTTACTTCTTCCTTTCCAATCTGGGTGACTTTTGCTTCATTTCTTGCTTAAAAATTCCAACTAGAACCTCCAGTACATTGTCAAACAGAAGTGTTGAGATCAAAGATCCTTGTCTTGCCCCTGAACTTTGGGTGAAAGCTTTCAGGCTTTGACAATTAAGTATGATGCCAGTTGCGGATTTTTTCATAGATTGCCTTCATTAGGGAGGAAGTTCCCTTCTATTGCTAGTTTGCTGAGGATTTCTTTAATCATAAAAGGATGTTGGGTTTTGTCAAGTGCTTTTTCTGAGTCAAATGAGATGATCATGTGGTTTTTGTCCTTTAATCTGTTCATATAGTGCATTACCTTGACTGAGTTTCAGATGTTGAACCAACCTCGTGTGCCAGAGATAAACCTCACTTTTCATGATACGTAAGTCCCTTTAAATGTTGCTAGATTTGGTTTACAAGTATTTTGGTAAGGATTTTTATGTCTATATCCATAAGGGATATCCCTTTCCTTTCCTTTTCTTGTGCTGTCTTTGGTTTTGGTATCGGGGTAACAATGCCTAATCACATGGGTTGGAAAGTGAGCGATCCCGCCCCTTTGATTTTTGGAAGAGTTTGTGAAACACCGATATTACTTCTTTAAATGTTTGGTAGAATTTACCAGTGAAGCAATCTGGTTAGGCTTTTCTGCGTGGGATTTATCTTATATTATTAATCCAATCACTTGATTGTCATAAGCTTATCCAGTATTTTTATTTCTTCTTGAGTCAATTGTAGTGATTTGTGTCTTTCTAAGAATTTGTCCATTTCATCTGCATTATATAATTTTTAGAATTGTTCATAAAGTCACTTAATCCTGTTTATCTCTGAAGTTATTCATGATTTGGTAATTTCATTGTTGTTATATAAATATACATCAGTCTGGCAAAAGGGTTGTTGATTTTGTGGCTCTTTTCAAAGAACCAACTTCAGTTTTCTTGATTTTCTGTTGTTCTATTCTCTCTTTCATTTATTTTAGCTCTAGTTTTCATTATTTCCTTCCTCTACATGATCTGGCTTTAGTTTGCTCCTCTTTGTCTAGATTCTGAAATTGGAAGGATAAGTTTAATGATCTGAGATTTTCTTTTTTAACATAGGCATTTCTATATCCCAGAAGTTTGGGTGTGTTGTGCTTTCATTTCCCTCCATCTCAAAGTAACTTGCAACTCCCCTTGTGATATTTTCTTTGACCCACTGGTTACCTGGGTCATGTTGTAAGCTTTTCACATATTTATGAATCTCTCATATTTCCCAATTTCTTGTGGTCTGTGAACACCCTTTCTATGATCCCATCCTTCTCAATGAACTAAGGCTTGTTTTATGGCCCATGCTCTCCCCTGGAGAAGTTCCACGTGCACCTGAGAAGAAAGTGTGCTCTGCTGCCGGCTGCAGTCTTCTGTGGAAGTCTGCTAGATCTTGCGGTTTTTAGCATCATTCTGTCTTCTATTTCCTTGTCGATCTTCTGCCTCGTGTGTGTGTGTTTTTTCAGTCATTAAAGTACTGTGATGCTACTTTTTAAAAGGACATTTTAAAAAATGTTTAATGACTTAGGGAACGCTGGGACAATATTAAACAAAAGCAATTCTGAAATGGGCATGGATAATATAATTGCTAGTAGATTAAAAAGAGTACAGAGACAAAGAAAGCCAGAAGGAAATTAGCAAAATGTTTCAATCACTTCTGGGATGTAAAGCTATATTGTTACTGAATTCCCAATTCTTTAACAAGTTCATTACTTTGACCATTGTCACAATATTTTTAAATAGAAAATATGATTGCACGTGCGTCCAGGGCTCTGCAAGGATGTTGCGCTCACCCGTCACTTCGGTGGACAACAGCCAACCCTCAAGTTTCAATCCACTGACTGCCCCCAGGCCCTCTGCTCTCTGTCTCCCCACACAGGACAAGAACTGCCAAAGAAAACTTACTGTACTTCTACTCAGACACTTTGCTTTTCTCCTCAACTGTGAGGGGCATACAAGGAACCAATGCAGAATACACATTTAGCAGCAGCCTCCTTTTATGGAACACGCAGGAAAAAGTTCAATGAGGTCAAAATTAAATGCAAACAAAGAAAGTTAAATCATTTCTAAAACTGCCATTTATCAGTGAGAAACTAGCCACAGCTCTTCTTTCCTTCAGTGTCATTCAAAGCCAATTTATCCTCTAATAATGAAAACTGGCAAAAGAATGCCCGCACCACTAAACTTCGGCTAATGGTAAATTCTCTGTATTATTTCTCTTGCACATCCTGACTGGTTGAGGGACATTACTTCCTTACCAATCATGCACTAATTACATGTACTGCATGCTCCAATGTCTTCTCTGGGCAAAATTAACACATTTGAAAACAACCTAGATTTTTGAGATTCTAATTTACAAACAGGAATGTTCTAGTTTGCTAATGCTGCTGGAATGCAAAATACCAGAAATGGATTGGCTTTTATAAGGGGGTTTATTTGGTTACACAGTTACAGTCTTAAGGTCATTAAGTGTCCAAGGTAACACATAACCATCGGGTACCTTCACGGGAGGATGGCCAATGGCGTCCAGGAAACCTCTATTAGCTGGGAAGGTACATGGCTGGCACCTGCTCCAGAGTTCTGGTTTCAAAATGGCTTTCTCCCACGACGTTCCTCCCCAGGCTTCGGCTTCTCTCCAAAATGTCACTCTCAGTTGCTCTTGGGGCATTTGTCCTCTCTTAGCTACTCCGGAGCAACAGTCTACTTTCAATGGCCGTCTTCAAACTATCTCTCATCTGCAGCTCCTCTCTCAGCTCCTGTGCATTCTTCAAAGTTTCCCTCTTGGCTGTAGCAAGCTTGCTCCTTCTGTCTGAGCTTATGTAGTACTCTAGTGAACTAATCAAGGTCCACACTGAATGGGCAGGGCCACACCTCCATGGAAATTATCCAGTCAGAGTTATCACCCACAGTTGAGTGGGGCTCATCTCCACGGAAACAACCTAATCCAAATGTTCCAACTTAATCAACACTAATATGTCTGCCCCACAAGATTGCATCAAAGAACATAGCTTTTTCTGGGGGACATAATATATACAAACCAGTACAAAGAATATAAAAATAAATATCCCTAATGTTAAGTAAATACAATGTTTATTCCAGTCCCTTTCCATATTTAATAATTCCAAATTATTCAAGAATAATTTATTTTAAGAGAAAATGACATATAAAATCAAATCAATTAGCACTTAAACATACTCATAATAAGAATCAATTGTAAAATATGCTTCACTTTCCAAAATGCAGTCATAGTCGCTCCCTCCCATGGAGCACAATCAACATTCAATTACCCTAAGGTGTCAGTCCAAATTGCCCAGTCAAGAATACTTCTGAATTTTAATAGCATGGAGGCATCAAAGGGGGGAAAAACTATTTCTTTGTTTTTCACTATGCTGAAAAATATGTAGTTAGATGGAAATATAATTCTCTGCTTAAACTGTGTAACTCAAGGTGATGGAATAAAGCTTCTTAATTTTAAATCAAATTTAACATTCAAAGGAATATAACAGCCTTTGTTTGAAAAATACAGGCTTTACTTAAAAATTACACCCAGCCCACAGTGGGGGAGATGGACCAAAAAATCCAACAACAGTGGAATGATTTCATGAATTATGCCACATCATCTCAATAGAATATTATGCAGGGTAGATATGATCCTTACAAAGATTCTTAGACACAGGAAAAAGCTTAGGTAATAGGTTAGATGATAAAAAGCATGAAACAACATTTGGTACATAATGTGCTCTGGATGAGGTAAATGAACGCCTAGAAAAGGACTCAGAGGGAACATGCCAGAACAGCTGCCAGCCGTGAGGGCTGGGTCTGCTGCCTTGGGAAATCCGCCATCCACCACCTGTCATCCGGCACCTGGACAGCACGCTGGGCTCCTCCTCCTCCTCCTCCTCTGCCCTCCACGCCCCTCAGCCACCAAGCCCTCCCATCAGCCTCTGCAAGTCCCTAGGCCCCTGCAGACCCTCAGTCCCTCTTGTCTGGCTTCCTGCACTAACCTGCCCCCTCTCATCCCACACCTCACCCCACCCAGTTCTTCTTTGCTATTATAAACCCTCAGATGGCCTGGACCCCACCTTACCCATACCCTACACCAGCCTTCCTCCAGGGCCTGAATTAAGTCCACAATAGCAGTTTCCTTGCTGTTTTCCCTCTACCTAACACAAGATAAACTCAGAAGTCTGTCACCACCCTGCTTGTGGCTGAGGTGACATCTAGACCAGGTGTGTATGATGGCAGTCTCCTGCACACTCAGCCTCTGGGTCAAGGATGCAATCTACAACAAAAGCCTTAACGTGTGGCTTGGGTCCGGGACGGGGCCCATCCACACGCCAGCAGAGTACTGTCCACTCCCCACAGCTTACAACCCCCGAGAGTCAGAGCTTCCCAGGCCCCAGATCTCCCCAGCACACAGTACCTTCCCACAATCAATCTCTCTGTGCAAAGGGCAGCCTCCCACCCCAACACCCCGCAGCCTTCAGGGGCACCGCAGAGCTCTGCCCAGCCTCCCCGTCTCACCTACTCTGCAGGCTGCTGCTCTAAGGTCACAGGTGTGCCCCGACCTCCTTCCCCAAGCGTCCTTTATGGGGATGACGAGCACCTCCGAGGCCAACCCACCCAACACACAGACCAAGGTTAGCCAAGGCTCTGCGCCACCGACTCGTGGACAGGCTGTGAGGAAGGGGGTACGAGTGTGCGAGTGGGTGGGTGTGAGCATGCCGATGGGCATGCGTGTGTGAGCACATGTGTATTAAACTCGCTTTTGAGGACACACCATCCTTTGAGGGCAGGACCCAACTGCCTGTTCCCAGGGCGGGAAGAGTTTCACGAGGCCTGAGTCAGTGGCACGTCTCGGACTCAGCCAGCGGGGTCTGGGGGCCCACCCCAAGTGGTACCGCAGGCAAGGGCCCTAAATCCACTTCTGAACGTCTCTTCCTTGCTGCTGCATGGCCCCCAGCCCCAGTTCCAGGGAGTTCTCTGAGCAGCTTTCCCCCTCCCCACACACTGATCCCTCGCCTCCAATGATCCTCCCGCCCGAAACGACCCTCAGACACTGCAACAGTCCGCCCCTTCCTTGTCAGGGGCACTCAGTCTAGTGCGACAAGCCAAGGGCCTCCAAACCAGGTCCCGTATGTCAACCTCGTATGTGTCAGCAACTGTCCACTCCCTGTGTCCTTCTTTTTCAAGTGAGAGGAACACAGAGTGAGGAGGCTGCCCTGCGCCCACCCTTCCGAGCGCAGGGCCTTCACCAGCTGCAGCTCAGGGGCCGCTGCCTCCTCCCCAGAACATCAGAGGTCATGAGCACTGCCTTCCAGGCTGCTCCCCCACCTGCAAAAGGTCCCCAGAGAGCCGAGGAGACCCCGAGGGCCCGGGCACATCGCACACACACACCGGGGAAAAGGCCCAGCTCACAATGAGGTACTGTAGAGCTGCCCACTGCTGTCCGGGGGCCCCTAAAGGATTCCCCACACCCAGGAGCTGTGGCGCACCTTCAATTACCTGTGACTGTTTCCATATTTCAGCGATGAAGAAAGAGGAACTCTAAACACAGCACCAGCCTGCTGCAAGCACGGGCCAGAGCGCAGGTGGGGCAGAGGCCGGATCCTCAGGCCCGACTGCAGTGCCCACTACTCTCCCAGACTGCCCTCCACGTTATAAACAGAACACAGATCCTAGAGCCTTGCCAAGAGGCTCAGGTACCAAAAACATAAATCCAACTGTCAGAAAGCACCCCAAAGGAGAACAAGGTACTTTAGAGATCTGCACTAGGCAGAGCATCAGGGATTTACTTGCTTAAAAACTCAGAGAACTAAGACTTCAGCCAAGCAGGAGCTCAAATGGCACCTCCAGCGGCACGGGGGTCCCCGGTCCTGGTTCATGGGCCCCTCGCCAACACCCTCCAGTCTGGTCTCCGGGCGGAAGCCAGCGCATATGCTTGAAAACACAAATGTAGTTCCTCAGCCTCAAATCACTCAGCACCTTCCCGTTCCCTGGAGGCCTGGTCCAGAGCTGCTTCTATGTTGCCCAGCCCCAAGACCACCCAGGCCTGGCCCCCTGCCCTCAGCACCATCGCCACCACTGTCCCCATCACCATGCTGCACACCTAGACCCTAGGCTATGCTTTCCACTCCTCACCAGCTCCCCTGCGGCTCCCTCTGCCCACACGCCTGCCCTTGACTGAGCTCCTGCTTATCCTTCAAGATGTGCCTGAAATGTTACTTCACCAAAGAAGACTCCCCAGCCCCAAGATGAGGTTATGTTCTCACAGCACCCCATACTTCCTCTACATAACATGCCTGTTTAATTACTTTAATTAAACTTTTTAATTACTCATTTAAAATCCATCTTCCCTGCTAAATCCAAAAGCTGTGAGAGCACAGGCACCTTGCTTCTCCCGTCCACCATGCTCCTACCAGCCAGCGGGGGACAGGCACCAGGAGGGGCTCGGGCAGTGTCTGCTGGACTGAGCTGCAACCACATGCAGCTGGGGCTCCCGTGCAGGGCCCGCACCACCGCCATGTTCCAGGGAGGCCTGCCAACCATGGCGAGCACAAAATGCGAGCACCACGGGGAAAATAAACACCTGACTGGCACGGCATCACAAGAAGTGGCCGTGGCTAGAATATTAACCTTCCCCAGCCTGGGAACTGGCGCTCAAAGGACTAGAGAGCCACCAATCACAAGAGAAAGCCAGGGACAAAACCAAAAGGCGTCACTCAGTACAAGAGCCAAGTGCCAGCAACGAATGGTCCATTTCACACAGAGGTTCCAAAGCGACGGGGCACACACACTCGCTGCACACGTGCACCATCCGTGCGTCTGTGTGTCTGTTAGGGGTTGGTGTGTCTGCAGAGAGGTGAGGAGCATCTCCTGGAGCTTCTCTGAAGAAACCATGTAAAGAACTTGACTCCACTTCCTCCAGGTTCTCTTTCTCCCGCACTATCAGCACCACGGCCAGGTCCCCGGCCTACCTGGCTGGTAACTTGAGCAAACGCAGTAAGAGGTGCTTGGGTCTCACTACATACGTTAGTGGGAAAGTAGTTAAGACAAACTTATTTACCACATTAATTAAATGGTCTATTTAACATGGAATATCAATTCTCTAATCACATCTCTGCTGAACTTCTTTCAATTAACAACTCTGGAGGCCACTGACGGAGGGCCTACTGTTCCAGGGTCATTAAGAACATTTTCATTATCTGTCAGATGAGGGAGGAAGGAGCAGGAAGGCAGGAGCTGAGGCGCGGCCTCCCCTTCCTGAGCAGCGGTGCTCCTTAGCTGCTTAGCAACCAAAGACCTCCCACGAAATAACGGAAACAAAGGATAAGAGGTGGAGCAATAAAATTCACTAAGTGGATATGTTCTCATCCTTTGAGGATCATCTGTCCTCAATAAAACTTAATCTCTCCAGATTATGACAATGATGGAAAGCTGAAGCAGACAGGAAAAAGAAATGAATGAAAACACAGTCTAATAAAGATAAGCAAACCCCAAGTCAGGGAGGTTCATGTAAAGACAAATTAAAATCAATTTTAAATACAAATGCTAAAGCTAAAGAGCAAGGTCACTCTATTTTATTTATTTTTTATACATAGACAAATGAGAAACAAATCCCTCACATTATCAGAATTTTTAAAAACTTAAAATATGTTCAAAACAGGTGAAGTTATATTACAGTTGACTGCTACAACATAAATGAGAAAAAAATATATAGTACTCAAAGAGAACAGCATAACCTAACCTAAAGCTCTGTTAAACCAAATATTTTGCATGTAATAAATATTCTCATAAAGCAAAATGTTATCAGTATATCCAACATAGGAAAGTGATGAAATGCCAAAGAAAAGCAATTAAAAAAGATTCCATTTTTAGCTTGTAAGCAAAACATTCAAAGAATATTCTGTCACCTTAACCTTATCCATTTAAATCCAGACCATTAAAGCCAGTTCTCTGACAGCTATTAGAACTAAACCACAGCTCCTGAATATATTACGTCTTTTCAAATATTATTCAAAAGAAGGTATTAATAATATACCTGCATTTTAATGTCTTCAGTAGTTGAGCACAAGGATTTAAAGCAGTTTTTAAAGCTGTTTTAAGGCATCACAGAGAAAACTATTATTCTCTATTATTGGTTGTCATTAATAACACAAAACTCTAAACTTAATGGCAATTTTCAATTTTAGTGTAATTCTACACAGTAACACAGCAAATCCACTCAAGTTCATATTTAACTTCACAAGAAAAAAGCATGCTATGACCTTACCTGTGTATTCACAAACGAAGACCACAAAGAAAGGAGTGACGAGGTCGTTTATTCCCTGGACATAGCCACTGGCCGGGTGACGTATCGCCCAGATAAACAGTATCCTTTCAAAAATCTGCAAGGAAATTGGACAGGTGGTGAAGCAGAAAGTAAACAGATGGGAAAATTCACATCAGAGTCATTCTTCTACTTAAAATATGTTTATCAATATTTTTCACTGTATCTAATATTAAAATATATAGACAAATATCAACTGCTTAATTTCTTTGTAAACTTCCAATAATCTTAATTTTGTAGTGCTTCACAAGTAACATGCAGTGTTCCACCCACTGGGGCTCACTCCTCCCACACAGCTGGCTCCCCCAGGCCCCTCGGTAGCCACCGCGCACAGCTCCCAGCACTCTACTGGGCAGAGCAGCAGCACCTGGGCTGCCAGCGATTACTTCCTCAGCCATGGATGGATGGACGGACGGATGGATGGATGGATGGATGGATGGACAGATAGAAGGATGGACAGACTGGTGGATGGGTGGGTGAATGGATGGATGGATGGACAGATAAATGGATGGGGGCTGGCTGACTGGTTGAACAAACAGAAGGATGGATGAATGGACAGAAAGATGGAGGGTGACTGGATGGATGGATGGAGGGATGGGTGGATGGGAGGATGGATGGGTGGGTGGATGGATGGATGGATAGAAAGGTGGATGGATGGAAGGAAAGATGGATAGATGGATGGAAAGATGGATGGATGGATGGATGGATGGACGGATGGATGATGCATGGGTGGATGGATGAATGGGTGGGAGGATGGATGGATGGATGGAGAGATGAACAGATGGATGGACAGATGGAAAGGTGAGTGGGTACATGGATGGATGGATGGATGGATGCACGCTATGAATTCTCCACATAGGGTAACCACTTTTTTTTAATCCCTGGGAAGTTATCCCCATCCACGACAACATACTTAAGCATCCTCCCATAGCAAAAAAATCCCCACCATTCAATTACCCAGGTCATAAATGTGGGAGCTATCCTGGCCTCCCCTTTCCTTAGAGTACTCACCTTCAATTGGTCCTACCTCTTCACAACTCCTCATCCCCATCCACTCTTCTCCATCTTTATTCATGACGGATTTTACCAAGGTGAATACTATCCTATCACCTGGGACCACACACACACACACACACACACACACACACACACAGGTTACGGGCTGTCACCTGCCCACACCTCCCACAAGACCAAGCCAGAGGCCACCAAGCCAGCGTTGGTCCTCCCCATCCTGCACCCACATTCTAGTGGCCCTGAACTAAAGCACCTCATTCTGTTCCCACTGGGAAAGGCTGTCCCTCCTTCACGCCCAAGAGCTCCCACTAACCAGGCTTTCAAGACATACCCCAGCACAGGCCTCAGTGAAGACGCTGCTGACGCCCCTGCCTCCCACCCCCTTTCCATGGGGCCGACCCTGCCCGCTTTGTGAATCTCCCATCCCCTGCTTCTCCCCACGACAGACAGCTGTGGTTGCACTGACAGCCTCCTGCACCGCCTCCCGCACCGCCTGCTCCTGCCTCCCGCACCGCCTGCTCCTGCCTCCCTGGCGGCCTCCCTCACCACCTCCCTTAGCGCCTGCTCCCGCCCGAATGGGCTCCCTAATGGCTGAGACCTCAGCTGTCTGGTGCCAGCGTGCAGACCAGGCTCTCAGTGAAGGTTCAGTGAATGACCACACAAACCAATGAATGAATTCCTTATTTCCAAACAAGCCAAATCTTGCAAAGCCAACTGTACTGGTCTAGGAAGACAACCCCTTCCTACATCACATGTATTCCTACGGATTCTTGGACTCAACAGTTGACAGCCCCCAAATCACCAGCAATGCTCGCGTTTACAAATGAGGAAGGTGAGTGGCGAAGTCCCTTAACCCAGGGTACACAAGCAGTCAGTGGAACCAGCCCTAGAATCCAGCCCCCTAACCCAGCCCTGCACACAATAACTAGGGTAACCCCAAATGCATAACAATGTGGCCACCACTAATTCAGGCCCTGCATCAAGGCATAGCACCAGTCACACAGAAACCACCCAAAAAATACCTGTTGAATGAGCAATACATTCCTGTGCACATATTAACACATTTTCCATTTTAAGTCCACAGCAGTCTAGAGAGAGCTGGCTATTTAAATGGGATCAGAAGACCAGAACTCACTCAACAACACAGTACCATTTAAGGATTTCTTAGGTACAAAACTAAGCAACTGGTTCCAGTGATCAAGCGTTAGATACAGCACCGTTAGGAAAGCCGGAGGCAGCGAGTAAACAAGCCAGCTGGTGGAGTGACACCATGCTCAGCCCAGTGGAGACCGTGAGAAAGCAGGGTCCTGGCGGGAAGGACCCTCTGACAGTGTCACTTCCCAGCCACAGGACTGCACAGCCAACTGGGCACATCTGAAAGGCCAGGTGGAGCGGCAGGGCAGGTAAGCCGAGGCACACAGCGGCATCAGTAAGGCGCGACAGCCCGAGCACTGCTCCCAGGACGCCTCTCCGGGCCTGCGGGTCCAGGGGAGGTGAGAAGCGGGTGTGGGGCGGGCCTGCACTGAGAAAGGCAGGAGTGGCGCCGGGGAGGAAAAGGGCCACCGAACGGGTGTGCAGACTCCCTGAACGCTTACCATGCGGAGTAGTGAAGAAGTAGGTAAATTCTACCAAGTACCTCTTCATGGAGAAGGCCCGGAAGTGTGCAGTTAACGCCAGCAACTGACAGATCACCCAGGAGTGAAAGGTTTTAGTACAGACATGAGTTGGGTGGGAAACTCACTTACGAGAGCCCCTCACTCCCTTGGGGCCTAAACAGTGGAGACCACAGCTGACACACTTTCCCGCCCATCAGCTCGCTGGCACTCCCAAGTCCTGGGGCCTGCTGGGGGGTTTCAACCCAGCACCCAGAAAAGGAAACCGGAGCTAAACAAGGTGACTGAACTTGCTTCCACCCACGGCTTCCAAGGTGGGGTCCAGTGATCTCAGCCCCTCCCACTGCACACAGTGCTCTCCCAGCCCCTCATGGCGCATCAGGCTGCACAGATAGATGCTGCAGGCCGGTCAGGGCAGGGACACCCACAACCAAGCACCAAGTGGTGTGAAGAGGGCAGTGCCCAAAGTACTTTCAAGGGGCGGTGCAGTGACGTGGGGAGCAGAGAACTCAGGATTATCAGAGACAGCTGGGCCCATGATGGGCCCAGGATGGGCAGCCAAGCGAGTGAGAGGACGGGGATGGGATGGCATCCACCCAGACAGAGCAGCCTGCACAGAGGACCAAAGACACAGCAGCTCGTCCATCAGGGCGGCTGGGGAGCAGTCACAGAGCACCCTGAACACAGGCCCCACCCACTGAGCACACCACTGGGGAAGAAGACAGAGGCATGTCCAAGCAAGAAGCACCCACAAGCACCTGCTAACTGCTCAATGAGCCTGAGCACCCTCTGCCAGCAACTCCACCCTCACAAAAACCCCTGGGGGTACAGGAGACCCCTGACCCCACCTCCTGTTGCTCACACGCCTTGAGGGTGGGGGGTCAGGCTCCAGCTGACAGCCAGCAAGAAACAGAGGCCCTCGGGCTGCAGCCTGCAGGCAGCTGAGGGCGGCCACAGCCCCGTGTGGCTGGAGCAGACCCTCCCACCCTCTGGGGGGACCGCGGCCCTGGCCAGCACCTGGACAGCCGCTTTGTGAGGCCCAGAAAGCAGCAGACCCAGCTTAGCGTCATCAGCCTCCTGACCCACAGGGTGTGGGAGCATAACCGTGTGTTTTCAGCTGCTACAGTTGCAGTAATGTTGTTAAGTAGCAGTAGACAAGCAACACAGATGAGAAAACTGGGGCACGGAGAAGTCAAGCAACATACGCAGAGTCACAGAGCCTGAGAGTGGCAGAGCCAGGACTCAGTCCTGGTGGTCCAGCTCCTGGGAAGGCACGGAGACCACCACCACAGTTACTCAGGACAAAAGAGTTGCGTTCATATATAAACCAAAGGAGGAGAGAAGACCAAGAAATCGTAATTCTATGGTAAGAAAGAAACAGAGACGTCTCTGAGCTCCTGGGGAGCAGGATCTGCATCCAATTGATTTGCCCCTGTGCAAGGTCCAGCAGGGAGCCAGCCATGCAGCAGGGTTCGGTGTGCATGTACGTGTGTGTGTGTTTGTGTGTGCACTAAAGGGAAAGTCGGAGCCCAGGAACATCTCCCTGGCAATCCCACTCTCAGGGAGGCTGGCAACTGACGCAGTGGAGCCCCCCACCCCCTCAATCCCCACCTTCTAACTGGCCCCAGGCTTTCAGAGAGCTGGTGAAAATACCCCACAATCAAGCCTCCTCACAAGCATGAAAACGGTTCTCCCCTCAGTGACCTGCACAAAGAGACAGGCCCAGCTGTGGCGGAACCAAAGAGGCACGTCCATGTCCTCTGGGGCCACCAGCTCCCGGCCTCTCAGGTAACCACATGGCTTGCTGCCCGGGGCCACAGGTTTCCAGACAGCCCGCAGGAGGAGGTCTGCACCAACCCTGGCTCCGGGCTCCACGCCTCCCTCCTGGAAAAATGACGCCCACAGACTCACTCAACGCAGGGCCGCACACACATCCAACCTGCAAAAAATGCAGCGTCTGCAAAGCACAATAAAACGAGGGTGCCTGTACTAAATGCCACTGAACTGTTTGCTTTAAAATACTTGACTCCATGTTATGTGAATTTCACCTCAATAAAAAACATAAAATTTTTAAAAAAAAGTTTACAAGCAGATCAGCCTCATCCAGACTCCCCCAAGGAGAAACATTTCCACTAATTGTAATAAAGCAAAAAAGATTTCCACGTGAAGAGCACCTGGTGGCACTGAGAGTGTGCAACCCAGTGCCGTCAACTCCTGGCTGGACACGGGGGCAGCCTGAAGGACACAGCCAAGCAGCAAGAGTCCCAACACCTTGTCCCAAAGGACCCCATGTTCCGAAGGACCCCCGTCTCAAAGTCACCCCATCCTGAAGGACCCCCCACCCGGTCCCAAAGGAAGCCCTGGAGTGTCCCCACCCCTGCCCCCTGTGGCCTCAGGCGCCCTCCGACCCTGGCCCCTGCCCTTCCACCAAGTCCTTCCCTGGGGCTGCGCGACTGGAAAGCCAGGACACTGGGCCCTGCGCCCCCAGAGTGGGGCTGCCCAGGACCCCCAGCCCAGACCTGACCCCAGCAGCCACTCGGCAGCCACCAGCAGAGTCTCTGAGCAGAGACGCGGCAGCCCAGAGCAGGAGGCGCCTCTGTGCCAAGGAGCCCGGGGCGGGCAGACGACGGCCTCAGGCAGAAGCCAGGCGAGCCGCTCTTGGGTCCCAGGCCTCCTTTCTTCCTCTCTTTTGTTTGTTTTTCTATCAGTGAGTATGATTTGCTGCCTTATGTTTTATCTCCATCACTTCATACACATTAGGGCTTTTTCTTAGCTTGTTTGTTTAGAAATCACGGGGACTAGCAGAAACTCTGGTCAGAATCATCTAGAATCACTGAGGAAACACCCTCCCCAAATCCTCTCAGACCACCCTGCGGGGCAGGGGCCCCTGCTGTTCCCTCTGGGGTGTCCGTCCTCCAGACCTGCAGCTCCTTTCAGGACGAGGGCTTCAGAGGCCTGAGGTAGGACGCTCCTATCCCCACCCTGCAGAGCCACGGAGCCCACAGCACCAGGAAAGCACGCGCCCCTCAGCACTGCACTTGGGGCAGCACCCCTGCAATTTCCACCATAATGAGCTCCCCGAGATCAGAGCGCAAAGCCGGCTGCAGGAGAAGAGGGCCTGCTCTCCACACGGGGGGCAAGCACTGCGGCCACCAAGCCACACGTCAAACAACCACACAAAGGTAGCCTTCAAAGGGTGCATTTAGCCATTCCTAAGCTTTTGCTCCCGAACTGGTAAAACACACCGTAAACAAGCTTTTTCACATCACTTTTCCAAGCAGGCGTTTTCCAAACACACCCAGGTGATGCTTCAAGGGAGCACAAATCAAGCGCACCGCTTCCCTTTCATTTACACCACATGGGGCACAGGGCACCTGGCCCAGCCTCCCAACAACCTGAGCAACCCTGGCTTTCTGGGTATGGCTCCGAGTTTCCACCACACCCATCCCAGCTACTTACCAGGGCCTCTGTCCCCACCTCAGGCAGTTCCAACCAAAGAAGAAGTTGGACAAAATGTTTTAAAGGAAACCAGCATTTAATTCCTCTAGTGAGGAACAACCTAAAGCAATGGTGGGGCCTGGGGGCTGCTTTGCCCAGGCCAGGACGACAGGAGCAGAACCCAGTCAGGGTTTAGGCCACTGCTCTGCGCCCAACTCGTGACACAGCCCAGTTCCTCAGAACTCCCACGGGACCCCCGCACCCCCCTAACATGCCACCCTCTGTGACCCCCTGGCCTCTCTCGGACCCAGCCCCGCCCCACCGGTAAGGGTGGCCACCCCAGGAGGGCAAGCAGCTTCTGGGTCCCCAGCCCTCCCTCGTACAGGCCACAGACACGGGCTCCACAGTGCCATCCACCTGCTCCCACAGCGAGCTCCTGGGGCAGGGGCCGTGCCCGCCCACCTCTGCATCAATCCATCCCAGGATGGAGGACCCCAGCCCACACCTTCCCAGGCCTTGCAGCCCAGACATGGCTTCTGGATCCCTTTCCCTTGTGGTGGGAAACACAATAACAAAAAGACTTTCTTGAGCCTCCCAATTCTTTCCAAATCCA
This sequence comes from Choloepus didactylus, assembly GCF_015220235.1. NCBI lineage: Eukaryota > Metazoa > Chordata > Mammalia > Pilosa > Megalonychidae > Choloepus > Choloepus didactylus. The sequence continues at coordinate 4,624,071 of NC_051314.1, forward strand.
ATCGACATCCTGTTGTGAACTCCAGGAAGCGACTGCGGGTCCCAAGCTAAACTCTCTGACCTGGCGTCCTCCAGCCCCAGCCCTGCAAGGTCAGAGTATTCCGGCCCAGCAGGTGACACTGTTATCTAATGTGAGACACAAATGAAGGGGCGATTTTATATCGATCTTCAGCAGAGCAAAGGAGCTCAGTGCTTCATACTGAAACTTCCATAAAGGAAGGGCGAATGCCAAACATCAGGGACAGCTCTGCAGACAGCCTCTTGGCCCACGCCCCCTGAGAGGAGAGAAGGCGTATGGCACCCACACACAGCACCCTGGGTTGTGAAGTCCCCTCCAGGAGATGGACGCTCAGACACCAGCGCTAAAACAGGACGTTCTTCCTAAAAGAGCTGATGGACAAAAGTCTCCAGAAGGACCAGGTCAGGAGATGGACCCGAGAGGCAGGGTGGACCCTGAAATTTGGGGTTACTCTCCAAATCCCAGTGTCACAAAAATTTCACCTCCCCTGGGACACCCTCCCAGATCCTGCCACAAACACTGCTGGCATGTGAGCCATGCAACATTCACCTGCAATTCTGTTCTAACTTCACATGCTCACTGCCTGGTTCCTGCGCATCTGTCTGCCTTCACCCCACACACTGATGGTGCAGCATCAAGGACAGAGGTCATCTCTGGGGCCTGCTGTCACCCACATGCCCACAGCTATCCACTGGCTATTCCTCAGGGGGTCAAATCCCCCATGGCTTTGTATTTCCAAACTCCAGGGGTCATCCTAACAGCCAGAGAAGCCATAGGAAATGTCACAGAAAGGGCTGGGGGCAGGGAAAGATCTGTCCCAAAGCATCAGCTCGTGTTCAATGAACCTGCTAAGAGGTGTCATCTGCCAAAGGACAAAAAAGGAGGATTCCCTAACCATGTGGACATGTTTAATAAAAATACACAACAAGCCAGAATCTCACTGGAGACTATTAGCTACTAAGGTTCTGTGGACATTCTTGATTTTCTTGTCTTTTTTAGAAAGCCGAAATGCATTAAAAGCAGTTCACACTTTAACCTCTTTCCAAAGTCTCTTTCTGCCAATAATTTGTACTCAGCAATAATAACAATAGTTACCACTGCCCGCCACCACAGGGATGATGAAATTAAAAAGCTACCCATGCGCCCAGTGTGCAGCCTAACTTCAGAAACCTAAGGGTCACCATCCACACATCCACACACTAATTCAAAAACCATAATGGCATTTTCCACAGAAGTGTCTCAGGGATCTCAAGAGAGACCCCCCTGGAAGCTCCTTCTGGCTTCATATTGTAAACCGTAACCAACACCCCCCACCCACCTCCGCAGTGGGATGGGACCAACAGCACTTCAGTGCACAAGAGGGAGCTCAGAATTTTGCATGCAAAAAAAAGTGAAATATATTGAAATTGGAAGTGTAGCTGTGCTCAAGATTACTTAATAAAAAAGATCTAATTTCAGGAGATTGAAAACATCATAATTCTACCATATAACAGCAACATGACTTCACAGCATAAAAAGCACTGTGGATATAATTTCCGTGATAGAAGCAACATAATATACAGTTGTGTTGAGAAGATCTGTAAGATTTATGTCCCTCAAAATCCGAGAGCAATGTAGGCCTCCGAAAGAAATGATTTGCCACTCAAGTTTCTGCAACATGATTCAAAGAGCATTTCCCCCATGCGAATTGTAATACCTGATGAATGAAATCAAAATAAAAGTCTATAACAAATCTGGACTGCAGATTAAAAGGCAACCATAGATCATATAAAATATACTCACATGGGAGAGAAACACTGTGGGTACCGAGACAACTGCCGGTTGTATGTTTACAGCATAATTAATAATGTAGAACTCTATTAAAGCAACCAGTAACTCCATGTGTGGGAGTGAATTACTCTGCATTCACCTCGTTCAAATCTGTTAATTTACATCCTGTAATCTGTGCTCAGTCAAGGTGCCTTGAGAGTGAACCGCTGAGTAGACCCAGGCAGCTCACGGAGACGTCCATGGTCATCAAGGCCCCAGTTTGCCAGGACTCCAGTCCAGCTTCTCTTACACATGGAAGACTCCTTCTAACCATCCATTGATTTTTCAGTTATGCACTGGTACGCAAATATATCATTGCTTCTTTTCAGTACCTCAATTTTTAAAAATTTTTATTGTGATAACATATATATGACATAAAATTCCCCATTTTAACCACTTTCAATCATACAATTCCGGGGCATTAAGTACATTCACAGTGTGGTACTACCATCACCACCACCCATTACCAAAACTTCCCATCGCCCAAAACAGAAACTCTGTCTCCATTAAGCATTAGCTCCCCATTACTCACCACACCTGAAAACCTGTAATCTACTTTCTGAACTCTATGAATTTGTATATCACAGTTATGTCATACAGTGGAATCATACAGTATTTGTGTTTTTACGTTTGGCTCTTTCCACTCGACATATCTTCAAGGTTCCCCCATGCTGTAGCAGGCATTAAAAATTAATTCCTTTTTACAATTGAATAAAATTCCACTGTGTACACTGGGTTGCTTCCACCTTCTGGCTACCCCAAATAATGCTACAATGAACTCTGGTGTACAGACATATCCGTTTTGAGTCCCTGCTTTCAATTCTTTTGGGTATAAACCTAGGAGTGGAATTGCTAGGCAACATCAATATCTCACTTCTGAATCTCAGGAGGCTTCCATGCTTTGCCAACCTGAGCACATGATATGAGATGTATATTAACATATTTGAATGAGTGAACATCAAATCATTTCACACACCCGACATGAAGATCTCACTTGTTTTAAGAGTGTTCTACATTATTACATTGTAAACATACAAGAGCAATGCCAAATGAAAACATCTGGCTTAAGTCCACTAAAAATAAAGATCAAAATAGGTAAAACTATACATACACACACATATACAAACACAAGTGATAAAACTAGATAGAAAAGCAAGGGAATAATTAACCAAGTTCAAGCTTATGGTTACTTATTGGGGTAGGGAGAAATATTTGGGGGAGGGGTAAAGAAGGGACTTTAGAGACCCCAATATTGTTCTATTTCTTAAGCCCAATGGGGGAATTTTGAAGTCATTTTTTAATTTTTTCTTTAAATTGGACATGTATGTTACAGAAACTCTTCTGCTCTGACGTCTAACGAATGGATTGTATGACAAATGGGCATTTCTTGAGCTCTCCTAAATGCCTCTCTGGTTCCACCAAAAATGGGGGGGGGGGTGATTAATTATGAGAGCAAACGAAGCAACAACGACTTCAAGTCAAAGACACACTAGAATACAGGATGGTGCCACATCTGTGGGCTGTAAGGAAACTGCCTTTATCACCACTCATGTCAGGAAACTTCCAGAACAGCCACGAGGAGCAGATGCATTACCAGATCATCCATTCGTCCTACCAGCGCTTGTAGAGCACGTCCAGTGCCAGCACCAGGTGCTGCTCCAGGTACCAAGGTTCACAGGCCCCGCTGCGAGAGAGCCTGCAGGCCAAGGAGGGGAGATCCAGGGCCCTGGGCGAGCATGGCAGAGGCTTCAGACCCCCACTCCAACAACCAACATTTGCCAGGCACCAGCTCACTGTGCTGGGGTGGAAAACACCCACGTGAGGCTCCTGCACTCCAGGGACGAGCACCGCCAGCACCGCCAGGCTGCTGAGTGGGGGACCCAGCCAGGTTCAGCAGGGACAGGCAGTGCTGGCAGGGTCAACAGGTCTGCCCAGCAGAGGGGGCTCATCAAGGAACAGCACACACCAGGGCCAAGAGCCTGCTCCATCTGCCTGTGGTCCTCCGTCAACAGAACCAAGCCCTGCTCCCAGGGCAGCAGCCTCCCATCCCCGGCACGTGGGGACCCTAGGATCAAGGCAACAAGGCCTCCCCCTCAGAGCCAAGGGCCGGGAACCAGTTTATAAAACATTCTCAGGTCGGGGGAAGCGTCGAGGATGAATGAATTTGCACACCACCTATATCTGCCTCCCAGAAAGTGCCCTTTCATTTAAGGCCATGGAAAACTCGTTGTGCCAATTGTGAGAAGGGTAAGTAAATAATCTGGTTTAAAAAGACCTGCATGTTTCATTACACTCTGCACCTGTTGAAATGTAATGAGCTATCATTTCTCAATGGCTAACTGGAAAAAGCACCTTTTTTCCCTGATTTGTGAAACTGCTGGAAGCAGCAGACAACCAGAGGCCAGAGAACGTAGTAACTACAGCAAAGTCTCTCGGCAGTCGATTGGCTTTCCGGCTGAAGAGGCCCGACTGCAACGTGTGAAAACGGTTCTTCCAAGAATCCCTCTGTACCAGCCGTCACGGCAGGAGGGCAGCAGGTTGGGATCAGTACTTTTTAGTGTAATGTATCTAATTCGTTCAACACTGGACTGGGGATAAAAGGAGTAAATGGCAAAAAAGTTGTGCATTTTACTGTCAAATAACCGTATTGATAAAAGATTAATCACTAATTCCAACGACATCTCCTCAGTCTCCACGGGAGCTGGGCAGCAATCAGGGCACCAAGGACACAAGCCAGGCACAGGCCCACAGGCCCTGCTCAAGTGGGGCTGGCACACAGGGGGCAGGAGACCCACCATGAGCAGGAAAATGAATATCTGATAACAAACACCGTGAAACATATAAACCAGAAGTGTGACCCCAAGCGGAGCTGGGGGCGATCTCCAGACAGGCGATCAGGGACAGTGTCTTCAACAGAGCACCACCTCAGCTGAGGCTGACGGCCAAACAGCGGACACTCGGAGGCCAAGGTCAGACGGACAGGAGGCCAGGCAGGCGGGCATCGTGCAGCACGTGCCAACTGAGCAGCTACTCGGAGCCACGCACCGTTTCTGGCACTGGAGTCAGGACCATAAACAAAACAGATGGAAGAGATCCGCTCACGTGGCACTCACGCCCGGGTCTGCGCCTCTGGGGGAGGAGTGAGGGCCCAGGCCAAGGCTGGCCAGGGGCCAGGAGCGCAGGGGCCGGGGTCGCTACTCCCTGCAGGGTCACCGCAAAGCATCCCACTCTCTGTGCACAGCCCCAAGTGCAGCAGAGAAGAGAAACCCAACAGACAGAAGGCCTGCACCCCTCCACAAACCGCCTGCTCCCACGGTGAGGAGGTGGAGCAGTGACCCTGGTTACCCTCCCATGGGCCCTCACCTCTCACTCAGCACCAAGCCCTCCCGTCGCAGCCAAACACACCTCAGGCCCATGGCTTCTGAGTCTGGCTGAGCTTACTGAAAACACAGAACCATAGGCGCCCCCCAGACACCCCTTTCCAGAAGGTCGAGGTGGGGGGCTGGGGGCCAGTGCATTGAAGGTCCCGGGTAATTCTGCTGGAAGCAGCATACCCAAAGAAAGTCACACTCGGCCTCCACACCTGCTCCTCCTCCAGACCCCTCCCATGCCAAGGTGCCGCCATGCCCCTGGCCAGCCTTGGCACCCAGGATTCTAGGGAATTCCTCAGAGAGTGAAGGGGTCAGGGCCAAAGTATGTGAGAGCTGCTGCTCTCAGGCACCCCCTCCTTCCCTTCAGGGCAGCCCCATTTTACACCCCAGCTTGCTCCTCACTTCATTTTTGCTCCTACTCCTGCCATCAACCTCAGTGGGACCAAACCAAGGCAAACACCATCCCTGGGGTGGGTGCCCACAGACCTAGAGAGGGTATACCTGCTGAGGGTTCCTCAGAGCTGGGCCACAGGAAGGCGGCCAGAGGGGAAGGGGTGCACAGCAAGGGTAAAGCACAGGTAGAAGCGGACCTGCCACCAGCACGCAAAGGCCAGCCACTCCAATGGGCAGGGGGAGGGCCCTGACACAGGACAAGGCAGAGGCGGCCTCGCTCAAGCGCCATCTGAGGAGCTCAGCAAACTTCCCTGGAACCAAGAAGCACACAAGGGCTGAGGACCCAACAACCAGAGATGGCACACGGGGGACGGTGTGTTCCCAGGAGAGCTAGAGGCAACAGCTGCAGCAGCAGCAGGAGCAGCCCAGAGGGGGCCATGGCTGAGGCAGACCTCGGGGTAACAGAAGGCCCCACGGGGCACCCAGCCCTCCTGTTCTGCTAAATCGTGCCGGGATTCCAAACGCCATTCCGCGAGCACTGGACTCCTCAGGCCTTCCACACGCACCCTCACTCAGCAAACAGCTCCACCTCCACCTCCTCTACTCGGGTTTGGACGTGAATTTTAGGGGGAAAGGAACAGCAAAAGAGAGCTCTTCTACTTAAAACAGTTGAAAGACTTCTATTCTCGTGTAAGAGTTTAGTATCCCTTGGTCAGGTTAGAACTGATGGAAGGTTCCTGAATTCTGTGCTGTGCAAAAAGTGCCTAGGATGAGTTAGCGGGCCATGGACGTCTCATGGAAGAGGCACACACAGAGTGAAGGCACAAAGAAGCCCATCGGAACCACATGTGGAAGCACAAAGAAGCCCATCAGAACCACACGCAGAAGCACGAAGGAGCCCATCGGAACCACATGTGGAAGCACAAAGGAGCCCATCAGAACCACACGCGGAAGCACAAAGGAGCCCATCAGAACCACATGTGGAAGCAGGATGGAGCCATCGGAACCACACACGGAAGCATGAGAGAGCCATCGGAACCACACGCAGAAGCACAACGGAGCCATCGGAACCACACAGAAACGGCAGTCGCCTGCTGACCGTCACTCTCACCCCAGCCCACCCAGAGGGATGGCTGCAGAGTCACAGCTAAAGGAGGGTGCCAGGCTGGTTTCAGAGAATACAATTTCTAGAAATGGTTTTAAGATACTACAGACCTTGAAAAGGCAACAAGGCTGAACCCAGACATGCTCCCCACCCAGACCCCCTAAGCTGCCCAGGAAAGGAGCCCCCAGGCACCCGAGAAACGCTCCTGCTCTTGCTTGAGTAGGGGGCAGGAAGAAGACAGGGAGCAGGCACCGGCCGCGGAGCTGGGTCCCCTCGTGGGCTCAAAGGTCGGATGAAGGGGCCTCTCAGGAGCCAGGCCCGAGCCCAGAGGCTCTTCTCCATCCCACGCTTCTATGCAGAAGATGCATTTTGGGGGCCGCGTGTCGGGGGCCGGGGGGCGAAGGAGATGCTTCGGGTGGTGGAGGGGTCTCTCCTTAAACCAGCAAAGCTACCAACTGAGACCTCAGCTCACCATCCATTCCGAAAAGAAGAAACATCGCTAAAACAATCTTATTGAAATGCAAGCACGTTTCCTAGGAGGATTACATACCTTCAAATATTGCTGATGTAAATCACATTTTAAAAGTATTAATGCTAATCAACAATAAGCCTTTAACAGTTTACAAGCGCTTTTTTCTTATTTTATGGATGTTGCTTCATTTGACCCTCACCCAGCCCTGAGATACACAAGACAACACTCCATGTCTGCAGCAGGGAAGCAAAAGCTGGGCCCAGGCGGTGGGGAGACTTGTCCAGGGACCGTGCCAGGTGCGTGGCTCTGTGACCCCACCACCCTCTCTTGGGAAAGGCAGACCATGAGGACAAAACCACTCACTGACACGTGCCTCTAGACAATGCTTCTCTGTATAATTCTGAGTGGGTTTAACTTTCCATGGGTGAGAACACACCGCACCACCACCACCACCACCACCCAGCTCCCCATGACTTCTGTGGGACTCTGTGCTGCAGAGCGGCCTGCTGTGTGAGCATGCTGCGATTTACTTATCCGTTCTCCATTTGGTGGGCACTTCATTTCTTTCCACAGGTTCTACAGTTGGCCAATGCTACCGGAAACGGCTCCTCTGGGAGCTCCCATGGGTCTGTCTGAGGAAAGGTGGTGGCTGGGACTGGCTGCAGGGCCACAGGTGCACGCGTGGTTAACGTCACTGCAAACACCAGACTGTTCCCCAGAGCGGAGACGTGGAGCCCCTCCCACTGTCACAGGAGGGGAGTGGCCAACGCATGCACAGTCGGCGGCGTCCTGGCCCTGCTTTCCACGGCGGCAGCGGCGGCCTGGGTAAGACGTGCTGCTCGCTGTGGCCCCACTTTGCACCTCCTGCTCACCAGTGAGGCTGAGCATCTTTCCATCTATTTATGTGGCCTTAGATTAGGAGGTTTTTTTCTAAAGTGACTGTTCCAATTTTCTGTCCATTTGGCAGAGGAGAAGGGGAAGGGTGGTAGGCTGTAAGTCTTTTTGTTAGTGATTTTAAAATTCATTCACAAATTCTGGAATTTGTAAACCATACGATAAGCAAAATCTCCCACTTTGTGGTTTACTTTTTCACTTTTTGAAAGTCTTTGGATGAAAGGAAGCTTTTCATAATAATGCCGTGCATCTTATCCATCTCTATCTGTAAGGCCTGTTTTCTGCATATGTCCCAAGAACCCCTGCCCTGAGATCCTGCAGATACTCCTGTCTGATGGGAGGAAGGGGTGGAATTCCATTTTTCCACATGTGAACGTGAACACCTCTCTCCCCAGGTCTCCATCTGACCTGTACTTTATCCATATCCTCTGTGGTCTGCTTCCAACTTCCCTGGACTGTCCCTCTGTCCTCCTGCATATCCCTGCACCGATACGTGGAACACGAACTGTTACAGCTGGAGGAGAAGTCCTTCACATGGGTAGGGTAAGTCCCATCTTATTCCTTATTGCCTTGGCTACTCTTGACCTCTTTGCAGACAGACACACACACACATACACACAAATACTGCAATTCTTGTGTCAAGTGTCATTTAAAATTCCAGTTGGGATTTTAATTGGTTAGCACTAAATTAATAGAATAATTTGGGGGAAGAATTAACATGTTCATGATACAGAATCTTTCTATCCATGAACATAACTCTCCATGTAAAGAAGAGTAGACTGAAAGTTAATGAGTTGACCTTAAAATGGTGAATTTTATGCTAAGTAATTAATATCTCAATTAAAAAAGAACTAATAAGTTAATTATTTAACTTACAATGCTTTGTTGTTGAAATACAACCACAAAATAAAGCTAAGTAGAAGTAAAGAAACAAAGGTAAATTAATGAAATCGATAACACAAAGGCTCAACAAAGCCACCAACATCCTTCTAGTAACTGCTTTAACTGAATCCCCCAAATTCTGAGTCTCTGAAGGTGAGATTTATTATGGGAGGGATACCACGATTTCAACACTTTCCTAAAGCTCATCATTTCATTTCCAGCCCACACAAGGCTGTGCCCAAATGGTCCCCTCCCAGTGCTCTGCCAGCAGGCCTGAGCCCAGCCCTCCCTAGAGGCCCTGACAGCCCGGGGCCTGGAAAGGACCCGCCTCTCCAGGACAGCCAAGGAGAGCTGCCTGGGAAAGCACACAAGAGAGACAACCTGCTGGAGCAGGGGATCCCCCCTGCCCAGCAGGACCCAAGTCCAAGCAGGCCCCCCCGCCAGCAGCCAACGTGGAGGCCCAGGCCCACCCTCCAAGTCAAGGACCCAGGAGAGCAGCTCTTCAGGCAGTGAGTCGAGGGGCAGGCGCAAGCATGCACCAAGGTCTTGTGGCAGACTCTATTTTCCATTAAAAATACAAATTAAAAGAGGTTATGATACAGTATCTCTTGTTTTCCAGATAAAATAAGCACAACTATTGAAAAGGACAATCAAAAGAGAAGTAACTCAAGATGGGTACTTCTGTTGAAAACTAATTCTCCCCTTTTGTGTTCTTTAATCTAGAAGTACTCTTGCGTTAACAAGCCTGGATTACTTTTTTTAACAAATTTACTGCACAGACAAGATGTCAAAGTTTAAAAGTGCATTTACTGGAGCAATTAAGATGCAAAGCAAAATATTTCAGACAATAAGAAAAAGCAGTTTTAAAAAGATACCAGTTACAATAGCAACAAAAGATGTAATAACTAAGAAAAAATCTAATAAAACTATCTATGAGATCCTTTATGGAAAAAAATTTAAAACTTCACTGAAAGGCATTTAAAATGGCCTAAAAATGGAAAGAGAGCATGCTCATGAAAATGAAGATTAAATTTCATAAAGATGTAAATTCTCCCAAACTTAATTAGCAGGACGTGGCATTAAGGCAAGACAACCTGAACAACGGGACAACACAGATCTGTGCATAAGTGAAAATGGCCTCTCCTTTTGGTGGAGAAACGAGACGGAGCCAGCCCATGGTGCTGGAACTGACGGGTGCTCAGCCGAGGAAAAGTGAGAAAAACCGAACTGGATTCCAACCTCAAACCATAAACAACTCTCAGTTACAGATGTATTAAAGACGCGTGAAAGGCAAAACGTGAACACTCTCAGATGAAGGTGAGCGTGCCTTCGTGCCCTGAGCACGAAGCTTTCCTGAGTAAAGCCTATCGGTGCTCACCTTAGAAGAGCAGACTGGCGAGTTCAACTACACTAAAATGAGGAACTTCTGATCATCAAAAGCCACTGAGCAGAACATAAGAAACAAGCCACAGAGTGGGAAAGATATTTACAACATATAAGCTGACAAAGAATTAGAATCCCTGACAGATAGAGGACCCCAAAATCTAAAATAGAAGATCAGAAACCCAAAAGAAAGATGGATCAAAAAAGACAAACAAGCACGTCACAGGAGAGGCGACACAGAAGAGGCCCCAAATCGAGGGAAAGATGGCCGGCTTCACTACAGACCAGGGGCCTGAAAGTTATGGCCACAGCAAGAACATCCCAAAAAGTCAAGCAGGAAGGAGCCGAGTGCATGGAGAACTGGGAGTCAGAGGTGCGCCAACACTCTGAGAACTTAAATTAGCACGGCCTTGCTCCAAAACATTTAAAATCATCTTGGAAGCAAGGCCACAGCTCAACCCCCACACGAGGTCCTGGAGACACTCCTGCCATGGGCACCTGCACTCGGTGCAGGGGTCTCCTAATGCCCCCCCGTCCCAAGCCTCCAACAGGAGACGGAAAAGAAATGTGGGATTTCTAAAGAGTGGACTGCCACACACCCAGACATGACAGTGCCTCAGCTCCACCACATGCGAAGTAAACAATACACTGTCTTCTTAGTGAGGCATGATGTACTATTGCCTCAAAGAAAAGCAAGAAAATCACAGACTCACAGACATCAAAGGTAAGAGAATGGTCATCCGTTGGGAGAGGGAGCAGCAAGTGAGGGGGAGAACACAGGGAGAGGGAGGAGGAGAATGCAGAGGGGGGAGAACACGGGGGGGAGAACACAGGGAGAGAGAGGAGAATGCAGGGAGAGGGGGGCAGAACACAGGGTGGGGAGAACACAGGGAGAGGGGGGAGAATGCAGAGAGGGGAGAACGTGGAGTGGGGGGAACGCAGGGCGGCGGGGGGCGCAGAGCGGGGGGGGGGGTGCAGGACACAGGGTGGGAGAAGGGAGAACCCAGAGGCAGCATCACCGGTGCTGGGCAGGCTCCAGGTCAACAGCGTTTGTGCGGGGAGCACGGTGGGATTCTCGTCCAAGCTAAGGCCCACACACCCACACTCGCACACACATATATTACACACACCCCTTTGGGCGCATCACTTTCACACAGTGAGCAGATGTAAGCATAACTGGCGATTCCCGCTGGGCATCATCTCTCCGAGGACCTGCGCCCCACCCCTAGACTTGCTTCTGGGTGAAGCCCCTGCCTGCAGCCAGCTGCCTCGCTGTGTCATCAGCACCCCTCACTCCCAGAAAAGGGGACACCCCCACAGCAGGGACTCCCACACGGTGGCTCTTACCTCTGTCACTTTGGGTTGAAGGATCAACGCTTCGGGGCCCATCCGGGGGATGTCTATGTGGATCTAGGGATGCAAGGGGAAGAGGAATTTACTTTCAAGGCTGATAAAGTCATTGCAAGATAATGATTAAAATGGCAGCATTTAATGGCAGAAACGAATTTACTTCAGGTCCTGATCTGTTCTCTCTCTGAAGATACTAATTCTCTATCTTATCGAACCCTCCTCCTTCTGAGGCGTCTAAAGCATGTTCCGTCTGATCGCGGCCTGCGGTGCTGGAATGACAGGCTTGCCTGGCACGTCCCCGGCGCGACAGTGGTTGCTGCACGACGAGGGCAGAGCAGGCCCTCAGCCATTTGGGAACATAATCCATAGCAATTAGTAAACATTGATGTTCAGCCTCTGACACAGGGGGCAATTCAAGTACATCGATAGTGTACACGGTTTCCTGTGACAGCTTCTTCTTGGAACACGGGCCACACTTTTCTCCACTCCACAAAGCCCTTGGGGAATCAAGGACACCTTTCAAAGGGAGCACTGGAAAATCTATTGTCCAGCTAATTCCTGTTGACCACCGTCTCACATCCGAGTCATAATAAAGTTCCCGACACTGCAGAGTAATACGGTTGTGGGTTCAGGAAGCAACCAAACTAGAAAGTTCCAGGCCTGAGCTGGCATCACAGGCTGGCTCACAGCATCCCACAAAAACTCCCCACCAGCCAGCACTGACACCTTTCCCCTTTACCCAGGAAAGGGACCCAAACGTGCTAAGGAGGCGTGCACATCTCATGCCGAAAGAGCCTCCTCAAGTTGGGTAAGTTCCACACAGTCCCCGCAAATGACCGCAGAGGATTCTACCCCCCAGCCGATGTGGGATTTGTTCTCGTCCTTCACTTAAGAGCACAAAGGCCTTATGCAAACCACACGTGCTCTGGAACTCGGCCTCCTCGACTACAAAATGTCTGCCCTGCATCCTTCGACCAGTCACTGGTGATGGGCAGATAAGATTAGAGACTGAAAGCCTAGAGAACTCTCCGCTGGTTGAAGGCTCTTAGATGTGTGGACTCTTTTCCATTTTAGGAGCTTCCTGCCTTAAACTGTTCCTCAGGTGAGAACCTGAAACCCACAGCATTTTGGTGGCACATGAGGCTGAGGGAGGAGAGGAGACTGTTCAGTGAGAGAAACAAACAGGGGCCAGAAGCTGGCAGACGAACGTGCTCAGGGCACACGGAATGAAAGGAAATGGAAAGGGCAGGAAAGAGAAGTTGGAGAGGTAAAGAGATGGCATCAGAAGGAATACAAGAAAGTAACTACCCTCAAATTCTCTGAGGAACAGGTAAGAACCAAGTAGCTCAGGAAGCACAGGCATCCAGGACGTGTTCCGAGTGAGACCTGGCAGGAGCGCGTGAAAAGGACATAAGAACACTTCACACCGGCGGGCAGAGGGCTCCAGCCAACCAGGGGCGGGCCTGGGCACGGGGCCTGGGCACGGGGGGCTGGGGAGCCTGTCCTCAGAGCACTCTGCCCACCCAAGGACACCCGCCTGGGCACACGTCAGCCCCTGCACGTGGTCTTGACACTCCTGCAGGGCAGGAGGCAGGTGTGACCCCCTCTGTGTGCCCAGCGCCCAGCACCAGCCGCTCAGCCCGTGGATACTAAACACACAGGGCAGAGTCCCCACAAGAGCCAGGTCAGGCCGTTCTCACCAGCCCAAGGGTAAGGAGATGCGATGTGACAGATGGAGCCAGCCTGCTGGGCGGACAGAACGGTGTGTGCCCCCACCACACGCACAGCGGGCAGACAGAACCATGTGTGCCCCCACTACCAGGCGTGTGGCAAGCCAGGAGGAAGAAGGCCGCGATAGCTGCTGCTGTGGCTGCACTCCCATGTCAGCCTGGCTGGGTTCTAGTGCCCAGCTGGTGGGTCAGCAAGCACTGGCCCAACTGCCACTGTGCGGGTGTGGCGTGGATTTAAAGCATCACTACGCTGCTTCCATCTGTGGCAGATTCCGTCTACAATTAACTGAGGAGATGCCTTCAGCCACGAGCAACATCTTATCCAGTCAGCTGAAGGCCTTAAAGGCAGAAGTGAGGATGTCAGGGTCAGAGGGAGAATGTTCATCTCACTTCAGGAGCCAGCTTCTCCTGGGGAATTCACCGTCACCTTTATCAGGGCTCCCAACCTGCAGCTTCTCCTGGGGACTTCAACGTCACCTCCACGTTTCCAATGTGCAGCCTGCCCTATGGAATCTGGACTTCCCAATCTCCACAGTCATGTGAGCTGATCCCTATAACAAAGCTCTTGACAGCTACACGTGTACAGCCTGTCGGTTCTGTGTCTACAGAGAACCTGGACGAATACTGTCAGGTAGAAGGGACCTAGAGAGGGAAACCACACCAGATGAACCTTTAACTATGACCAACTCTGTGCACTTTTGACATAACACCTTCAGCAAAAGATTAGACAAAATTCTCAGGAAGAGGCAAAAACTAACCGGCACATGCCACAGCCACACACACCCTCATCTCCCCGCTGGTCCCCACCACAGGGCGAGTGGGCCGCACTCCTGGGGTCAGGCGCCTGGTCAGGTTCAAGAACCAGAACCAACATCCGTGAGCTGTGAGTGGGCAGCAGGGAGACACCAGGTTCCCCGAGCCTGAAATCGGGCTGGCTCTGCCCTGCCCTGCAGCCTGAAATGGCAATGGCTAGAAAGCTCCAAGCACATTTCAAAGAAGCAGGTTTTCCAGCCATCAAAGCATTCACACAGAGAGGAAAGACTACCACGTTTAAACTGTTCAGTTACATTAATATAGAAATATTTGGGGATTTCACAATAATATAGAAGCTTTTTATTACCTTTCACAGTCACTTAATAAAGATGTGTGCCACCTGTTCTTAATTACTTTCCCTTAAGAAATTCATCATAGCACAGAGCTTGGTAAGTCTCACAGAGAGATGCTAGTGCCCCTCTACAAGTCTTTTTCTGGAATGAAAACACATCAACTACTTGTTGAAAACAAGACCAAATATACCATTCCTAAAAGGTAAATGGGGGGGGGGAGATACAGGTTATCTAGTATCTTCTAACCAAACCCAAATTCCATTTGCATCTCCAGTTTGGTTTCCCAGAGGTCAAGGTCAACCCGGTGTGGCCAGGGGTCACACACTCCAGGGCCAGGAGGCCCACAGCAACCTTTTGCTAAACCTTTTGTTTCACTGCAGCGCAAGCCATTTTGAATGTTCACATATTACAAAGAGAACGAAAATTATAAAGTCCTCAAAGAGCTATTCCAAAAGCACGTTCTGGATGCACTGTGAACTGTTAAGTCAATTTTGAGTATTTTTCCCGTTATGCACACCGTCTGTCAACTGATGAAGAAACCATAATCACACCCACTTTGTGTTAAATGAAGCGCTGTCTGCGATCTAAACCACACGCCACTGACCCTGGAGCACAGCGCCCACTGCCGCCCAGGGCGACCGAGGGGAATGCCCCTCCTGCCCACAGGGACAGCTCTGCTCCTCTGGAGCAGCTCGCTCCTTCCGCTCAATCCACAGGAGACACGTCTCCCAGGGGCAGCCCACCAGCCACTGTTAGCGGGAGCCCAGGTATGTGTTTCATAACTCCAATGGAAAACACCCTCTTTGCTTTTGTAGACGGAAGAAGAGGTGAGCAAGGCACGACTGTTACAGGAAATTCACCATTATTTGTTTTCAAATCTATTTATTAATGTTCCAATCAGGGATGTGCTACATAAACTACGGCCTTCTAGGTATTTCAAGTAACATACGAAAAAAGAAAAAGGATTCCCACCTGTCTATATGTATCTTGATGAACTTCATCATTCCTAGAATCATAATAGTGCTCAATAAAAGCAAAATATTCTTTTTGTTTTCTCTGGAGAGTGGCCGGTCTTCGGTCTACATTGGCAGGAAGGTAACCCTGGGTGAGAAAGGAAAAAACAGTATATACAGTTACTGCTAACTCATGGAGTCTCCAATAAAAGCATGAAATTAAAAGGCTCACATCTGAAATGAGCTGGGTGTTCTGAAACGCAATAGAGTGGAGCAGACCTAGGGAAAACCAGCCTGCTGCTCACCCCATCTCCACCCACTAAAGGTCCAGGCCTCGGGTGTCGGCAGCCCTCACCGAACCCATCGACCTTACTCACTGCCACACAAAGACACAGACTGCAATCCTGGCATCAGGTTGTATCTAATACTCCCCTAAAGCAGGATTTAGATGTGCAACGAACCCCTTTTCCAAAAGTCTAAGACACCATGAAGAACCCAAAGGCCTGTAGAGTCTTATAACCAGAAACAAAATTAAAAGTACACACACACTTAAATATAAAACTCACTTAGGCAAATCTGCATCTTTCTCCAAAGATTTCTGGGCTTTGGGGCAGCTGCAGTCCCCAGACATAAAGTAGATTCAGATGCAGATGGCACGAGCCAGCACAGTTTGGCCATGAGCAGCCCAGACTCTAGGGACAGACTGCCTGGTGTTCAGTTTCTATGTTCTGATTTTTTAAATCAACATTATTTACATATAATTTATAAAATAAAATGCGCAGATTTTAAGAAAATAGTTCAATGAGTCTCAACAAATGTATACAGCTAGGTAACCACAACCCCCAAGAAGATACAGGACACTTCCATCACCCCAGAAAATCCTGGGTGCTCTCTGCGGTCAATCCCCAGCCCTCCCTCATCATGGGTTAGAGCCACCTGTCCTGGAACATCACATGGATGGAATCATTTAGTGTGGACGCTGCCGTGCAAGGCTTCTTTCAACAGTGTGAGGCTTCCAAGAGCCGTGCAAGTTGTTGCATTGCTTGGCAGCTAATTCCTTTTAGTTGCTGTGTAATAGTCCACCATATGAAAATACCAGTTTATTAGGCCATCCTTGTTGAGGTACCTTTGGGTGGTTTCCAGCTTGGAGCTTGTGATAGATTTTCTACCAAATAAACATCTCTTCCTTCGGTCCCACACAGAAGTTGAACTTTTAAAATGCACTCAATATCATCCTTTACCCTTCAGTCTGATTTACCTTAGTCCTAACCAAGTCTATTTTTTTCATATCTCTAATTGGCCAGGTGATAGTGCCCAGGTGTCTGGTCAAGCAAGCACTGGCCTAACAGTTAGTGCAAGGACATTTGTGGCTGGTTAATAAACCAGAAGGCTGGTTTATTAAATCATCAATTGGCTGCAGCTGTGACTGATGATGGTCAACGAAGGACGTATCTTCCATAACAAGAGGATTCATTCAGCTGGATTTAATTCAATCAGCTGAAGACTTTTAAGGGAGAAGATAGAAGACCTTCATTTCTTCTTCAGCTGGCCAGCGAAGCATTTCCTGAGGAGTTCACTGAAGTTGTCAGTTCACTCCTGAGGAGTTCATCGAACACGTTCATCGAAGTTGCCCGTTTGTTTCCTGAGGAGCTCATCGAACGTCTTCACTGGAGTTGCCAGTTTGCTGCCTGCCCTACAGAATTTGGACCTATGCATACTCACAGTTGCGTGAGACACTTTTATAAAATCTTATATTTATAGGTATCTCTTGTTGATTCTGTTTCCCTAGAGAACCCTGAGAGCTATTATGAAAAAAGCTTGTTATAAATATTCACGTACAAGATTTTTTGTGGACATACCTTTGACTTCTCATGTCTAAATATATACCTAGGAATAGAATTACCGGGTCATAGTGTAGGTGTATGTTTAGTTTTCTAAGGAACTGTCAGATCTTTCTCCAAAGAATTTATACCTTTTTACATTCCAACCAACAATGTATGAAAATTCCAGTTATTCCACATTTTCTCTGACACTTAGCATTGTCAATCTCTTAAACAGAGGCCATTCTATTGGGAGTGATTTTAATTAGCATTCCCTAATAACTAATGATGTGTGGCACTTTTCCATGTGCTCATTTGCCATCACACCTATTCTTTGGTGATATCTCTTTTGCCCATTTTTAATCGGGTTATCTTCTTATTTTTTAATTTTATGAGTCTTTTATATATCTAGAATGTTTTATATATTCTAGACACAAGTCTTTTTTCTCAAATATATGTATTAAGAATTTATTCTCCTGGTCTGTGGCTTGACTTTTGATTTTCTGAATGGTATTGCAAACAGCAGAAATTTTATATTTTCATAGAGGCCAATTTATAAATTTTTCTTTCACTAGAGTTTTTGGTGTCCTGGATAAGAAATATTTCCTCCTAGCTTGTTTCTTAGAAGCTGTGAAGCTTTACTTGGCCAAGCTTGTCTCAGCCTAAAGTGTCTCCCGAGTGATCACTTCCGCAAAGCTTGAACTGACACCCAGAGGTGCGGCTGGTCGCACGGAGCTGCCTCAAGCCCGCCCAGCACTGGGTCAGCCACCGGCAGGCACACAGACTTGGAGTGGGTGAGTGAGTGAATGAACGAGCAAGTATATCCCATATGGTGCGCTTTGCCTTTTAATGTGCTTCTGCATCTGTAGTAGACATCACTGTGCTTGCCACTAAATGTCTATTCGTCCTTTATTAAAGGAAGGTCCTGTGGGAACCACATCTCCCTAGTCTCAGCCCATGTAGTCTGGGTACCTAATCCCCTCCCTTAGCTCAGAGTGTCTCTTGACTAAATCATCCACTGGCCACAGTGACTGATAGGTTCAGGAGTAAAGAGGTGACCCAGCACAGGCACAAAATCAGGCCTAAGGCTTTTCTTTGCTGTTGGTCGTAAATCAAAGAGAATGTGCAGTCTGGAGCTATGGCAGCCACCCTGTGACCATGAGGGGAACAGTGAGTTGCAAGTCTGCCATGAAGACCTGGCTTCGAGGAGAACCGAGTCCAGAGAACTGCCAAGTCTTGATGATGAATTCAGAGGCAGAACCCAGCTAGGTCTCTTCAGTGGTGTGAGCAAATAAAACATATCCCTTTTTATTTTTTTACCTAAGGCCTTTCTATTAGCATTGATTCTGTATTATAAATCATACCATCACACACCTGTTTTAGCACATTTGGATCACACCATTTAAATTTCCTTTTCATAAGCATGTATTGAAATATAACATACACATAAAAAAGTGTACAAAAAAGAGAATGTGAATTATCACAAATTGAACACACCCACCTAACTACCACTCAGGTGAAAAACTAGACCACAACTGTCTCAGAAGTCCTGACGAGCCCTCCCAACCACTGTCCTCTACCTCTTCTCAGAGGCAACCATTTGCCTGCTGCTAACACCAAGGATTCACATTGTCTATTTCTGAATTTTATATGTGGAATCATTTTTTCTTTCTGGCTGCTTTCACTTAAGGTAATGTTTGAAAGATTCACTCCTGTCATAACACATAACAGTAGTTCATTTTCACCGTTGCATGGTATTTCGATGTATAAAATTCCCATTATTCATGGGTCCATTCTACTGCTGACAGACATCCGGGTTGTTTCCAATTTCTGCTATAAACACTCTTATAGCTGACTTTTATGGCACATGATATGGAATTCTGTAGGGTATATTCTTGGGCTGGAACTGCCACGTAGGCATATCTTTGACAGATTTTGCAAAAGAGTTTTCCAAGTGATTATACCAATTTACGCACCCAGCAAAAGTGTTTAAGAGTTCCCACCGCTCTATGTCCTTGTCAACACTTAGCATTGTCAATTTTTTTTTATTTTAGCCATTCTGATGGGTTTATAGCAGTTTCTATTTGAATACAGTTTTCATTTACATTTCCCAGAAGACTAATGAGGTTGAGCAGCCTTTGAATGTTCTCTTCTGTGAAGACAGTTTTCTCCCGGTCACCTTTTCTTACTGATCTGCAGGCATTTGATCTGCATTCTGCATGGGAGCCCTGTTGCAAATCTCCCCCTCCTTCCTGTGGCGTGCCTTTTCACCCTCTCAACAATGCCTTTTAGTGACAAGAAGTCCCGTCTGTAATACAGCCCAATCTATTCGTCTTTTCTTTCGTGGTTAGTCCTTTTCATGTTCTTTTTAGGAAAATCTTCATTGTCCAACACTCATTCTGAGCTTGCATATTCCATTTAAAATTCATGACTATATTCCTAATGTCATTAAATATTATTCTAAAACAGGGGGCAACAAACCACAGCCGGCCCCGTTTCCGTAAATAAAACTTCACCGGAACCCAGGCATGCTCGTCTGAGCACATGTCGCTTCTGGCTGCTTCCCCCCTGCAGCGGCGGTGCTGGGTGGTTGCAACAGGGACCGGCTGACCCACGGGGCTCCAATCTCCATCCTCTTGCCCTTTACAGAAAAAGTGTGCCAGCCCCTGCTGCAACCGTCAGTCTCCGTGGCTGCACAGCCCTCTAGCACGTGTATAATTTATCTAGCCTTTTTCCTGTTTCTGAGCATTTTGGGTTTTTATTATTTCCAATAGTACAGTATTCTAAAATACATGGCAGTGAACAATATCTGAGTCTTTCCTTAGGTAAAATTCCTGCAGCAGAAGTGTTAGCTCAAAGGGGTACCTGGTATTTTCAAGGTTCCTGACACATTATTTCCAAGTAATTTACACCCCCAGCCTTGGGCAGGGGCCCAGTGCCACTGCCCTTTGCCCCGGGGAGAGGGTTCGGGTGACAGTGACGCACGGGGAAGGGGCACATGGAACACGAAGACCTGGGCGCAGCCACAGTGCTGGGTGGAGGCAAAGTGAAGGCACAAGTCTGGAGGGCAAAGATCCTATCACGGAGGAACATGGTAGCTGTTCCCGTGTGCTTCTACTTCCTGATACAATGAGAGAATACAAATATAGCAAAGGACATTTTTTTCATGTAATAATTATTAGTGCCTTTAACCCTAGTCCTCCCTATGTACAGATGAGGATAGAAAGTTGAGTTAACATGCCCGAAGTCACCCAGGAGGATGGGAAACTGGGGCCATACCCCATCACACCCAAAGTGGGTCACAGCCCTGGGTTCAGGGAAGGGCTGGAGAGGAAAATGCCTGCACTGACCTTTGAAAATTAAACATGAGTGAGCGGCCCTGCAGGGTTCAGCCTAACTTTGTTTTCATGGTGGAAAATACCGACGTGGAGAGGCACACACAGAACAAATGCCCTCAGGACAGCCGCAGAGCTGTGTAGAGCATGCAGGAAAACGTGTCCAAGCTGGCACCGGGCGAGGTACAAAACCGAGCCTGGCCGACGAGCACGGAGACGTGCGGAGCAGCCAGGCAGAGGCTGCCCTGGGTGCCGGGTGGGGAAGCCCGGCCTTGGGGTGCCATAGGCAGACTGACACCCAGAGCGTGCGGTGCCACCACAGGTTTCTGAGTAAACAAAGGATTTCCAGAAATTCTTCTTATTCCCAAACTTTAACGTACCGAAACACAAATTCTAAGAGGCAAGAACGTCAAAATCAGAACGTGGGCAATTAAAAACCCCACACACACTCCTGACATTCCCATTCCTAAAGGAAAATACACATATGCAAGTTGAGGCCTTTAGATAATTAAGCAAGACTAGAAATTATGCAAATGAGATATATACAAGTATGCAATGAATTTTAAATGACAGAACTACAGAAAACTTAATTGCAGTATTAGCATGCTATAAAAACACTAATCATCAACGTAAAACAATGCTTGCATCTACTCACATCTAAATTGTCCTGGTGACACAAAAATCAAATTGTCCCTCCCACTGTGCTCATAAGCAAACCCACCTCAGCACACAGAAAGAAGGAAAGACGGTACTGGAGTTTTGCTTACCATTGTTAACCATTAGACTCAAAGCCTAAATGTTAAATGTTTAATTCATTTTTGCTCAGTGTTTCTGAACTACTTGTTTTTAAAAAGAGCCAAAAATACAACTTTTCTGCAGCTCTAATGTTTAAAAAGTTATTGTACAGCTTGCATGGAATTCAAATGTGAAAGAGCATTACTGGTGGCCTAACGGCATGTTCTAGAGCAGAGTCCGTGTTAGATCTTCTCAAGGGCCATGCTCATCTTTCTTCATTCAAGTGGCATCTCCTACAGGTCAATTAACAACAGAGCTCTCCAAGACCATCAGGACAACGGCAGTGACAAATCATGAACATCCTGGAGAAAAGTCATGAGTCTCCCAGGCCTTGAAATAGATTCATATGGAAGCACAGCCTTGGTGATTTGTCTTTTTAAACTGGACAAATGATAAAATTCCTCTCAGATTCGGCAGTTCAACCCTTAACATCTTGATACTGGACCTGCAGTGACCCTCTCGTTCCCTGGCCCCTCTGGGTAGCACATGCCTGTCCCTGTCCACTTAGCCCCCTCTCTCCTCCCCAGCTCAGATGCTGCCACAGGGCCCCTCCACCCAGGCGTGTGTGGGCTTCAGTGGGTTCATGCTGCCCGGTAAGCATGGCTGATTTCCCAGCTGGCTCAGGTGTGCCCGTCCCTGTCCCACGTGCAGCTGGAGCTTCTGGGGACAGCAGTGGGCCCCAGCCCTGGGCACACATCAGAGCCCCCAACTCCAGGGCACACAGCTCCCAGGCTCCTCTAGGCTCTGCAGGTGATACAAACGTGCAGCCTGAGTTGAAGAGAAAGGACACGTGCCCACCACGTCTTTCTGCCCATCCAGGGTCAGCACCCCACAGCCCCTACGCTCATAGCCCTCAACCCTGGGTGCATACAGGAACCAGCCCAGATCCTGTGTGTGTTTCCGATTTGCTTCGTGGGGCCCAGGCCTCAAGATCCATCAGAGCCCCCCAGGGTTCTAATGGGAAGCTGGGGTAAAAGCCTCTGACTGAGAAAACAGCTGAGGGGCAGTGAGACAGGGGAGGCCCCCGCTGTGCTCCCCCCACCCTGGAGTGAGCACTTCGCAGCCTTCCTGGGGACCACAGGCTGGCTCCTGGCCTAGAGCAGGTGGGCAGGAAAGGCCAGCCAGGGCAGGGCCGAGCCACCAGCATCACGGAGCCCCGCTGCCCAGGGCTCTGGCGACAGAGCATGCTCCTCTCCTCCCCTGCTCTGCAGGCCCCAGGAGAGGCAGGGCTGGGGTCTTTTTCCCTCCCTGCTATTGCCAGAAGCCAACCCAGACCCACAACACACAAAGAGCTCTCTGAACATCACTGAATGAAAGGACAAGCAGACAAGTGCCGTCCGAGAGGCACTCCTTGTGCTCTTCTTCCGAAACCTGGCCTCATCACCTCCCTCTCAGGCTCCCAGCGCCCCAGGCTCCCCGCCCCTCCCCACATCCAAAGGGCACCTATCGGTTCCTGCATGAGCCCACTCACCTCAGCCCTGCTCCCGCCTGTCCCTGTCCCATCCACACTGCAACCCCCACCTCCCCGATCCAGAGAACCCCGGCCTGGCTTTCAGGATCCCCATCGGCACCCCACCCTCGCCAGGAGGCCAGGCCTGGCATCCTCCTCAGTGTGAAGTGCCCTCAAGTCACCCTGCCTCTGGGGTGCTCCTCTCAGGAGGACAGGCTGTGCTTCCTGATCCTGACTGTACTTCTTACTCATCGGTCAGCCCAAGCCTAAGAGAGCACCCAAAGTGACTGCACACATCTCTGGACCTCAAGCCAGCAAGTCCCACCCCCATCCCCTCCTCTCCACGTCCCCATCGCCTCGCAGACTCAACCCGTCCTCCAGGAGGTGGGAACAGCAGGCCTTCAACACTGAGGCCACCCACACACGGCCACCACTTCGCCCCTCCTGTGTCCGTACATCCCACAACCAGTGTTCACCAAACCGCACGTCATGGCCCCTCTGCGAGCCTGCAGCCTGACTCCTCCTGTGTCCCAGGCAGAGGGTCCACGCCATCAAGGCAGGCTGGAGGAATACAGGTGCCGGGAACACCTGATTC